>NC_057358.1:119477052-119836052 GCF_016509475.1 Prionailurus bengalensis | reverse complement strand
TCTAATGTCTAATTTTATCCCTTTAAATCCACACTTCAAATAACCACTGGAGTATGCTTTCTAAATTTTAAACCCAACATCTCATTTCTAACTATAAAAGCATTCATTCACCAATTTCCCAGACCTGCAGGATGAAGCCCACTTAGTATCATAGTTTACAAAGGCCGCTACTTGGTCTTTCCTTGAATAACAGTAAACTACTTGCTGGTTTTCACTCTCACTACACTGTTTGTTATCTCAGTGCCTTTGTTCATGCTGTAACCCATCCGTGCAATTCCCTCTCCTCCCTGCCTCTCCCGTTTTTCTATATCCTGGCTAACTTTTATAAAATCGCTTAGTAGGTAAAAGAGATGTCACCCGCCCCAAAATGTCTTTCTTGATTCATACCTATGTCCTTCAGAAATCTTTTCTTTGGTACAGCTGTAATTATTGCACTTCCTGTCACAGAAAATAATTACCTATGTGCTGTATTCCTCCCTGCCCCCACCCTCATTGGCTGTGCTCCTTTAGGAGAGAGATCATCTTAATCGCTTTTGAATTCTCAGTGCCTAACAAAGTGTGTGCAACATGGTAAACATTCAGCACATATTGTGAAATGACAGCATAAATGAATGAGAGAATAAGTGAATGAATGAATTAATGAATGAGCCCCAGAAGACCAGGCAAATTACAATTATTTTCATAATTTTTAAGCCAATCCCCAGATCTATAAATGGAAATTGTATCTAGTTAATGTCTAGTGAAGCATCATTCTTAGTGAGGATAAATGACCTCCATAGTCTCAAAGGTAATAGTCCCCATTTCTCCTTTTCTGCCTTCTTGAAAAGGTAAAGATAAAGCCACAAATAACTGGATAGAGAGTGAACTGTTCATGGATCAGTCCAGCCATGTTCCCTAGAGCTTACAGACACTACAAGTATGACTATGGAATGATGCAGCAACCAGGTGATTATGTCGAGCTTGGGTAGGTTGAGTAGGAGATGCCCAACCACATAATTTGTGGGATCTAGTGAAAAATGAAAATGTAGGGCCCCTTTTTTAAAAAGTGAGAGTAAAAGTGTCATTAAGATACACAAAGGCTTTTTCCTTTCTTCCTTATGTTTTTTCTGGACTTACCACGGTGTTTTTTATTCACTATTTAATATTCTGAGTAAGGAAAAATTAAAATTTTATGTTATTAGCATGAATTTTGCCATTTGTTTTTATATTGTGACATGCCAATTTTAAACACAAATATCAAAGCATTTAATTCATACACAGAATCACCAAAATCACACAAGTTCTGTTTCATAGCTTTAATCCAAAGAGCTTTTGAGCCGGCTAAAAGAGACAAACACAAGGCAAACCCAGGAAGATTGAAGGTTGGAAGGAAGGAAGGAGAAGATTCCAAGCATGAAACCAGCCAAGGGAGCACTTCCAGGCACAAGATACTGGCAGGGAGTACAGACACTCTTAAGCACCTAGGACCCTGCCTCCTAATGCAGACCAAAGTATCTCACTGCAGAGCCTGATACCTGCTGAGCCCCACCTTCCAACACCCTCTCACCAGTGCACAGCACCTTGAACTGTGCAGGGTCTGGAGAAGTCAAGCCAGACATCTTCCTTTCCTAAGACCCCATCACTTGAGCCTATGGGAGACAGGAGACCCCCAAAGATTTTTAAATCTGTGTCAGAACATGCTTGGTACCTGGATTAGGGGTAAACCTTGGTTCACTGCCCACCAGACATTCCATGGTACTGCCCCTAGGTACCCCCTACCCTACCCCTAGGTGCTATAGAGTATGAATGACTAATCTTAACCCCGCTGTGGATGCCCACAACCATGCTGGGAATAGAGAGCAGAACAACGAGAGAGGGGGACAGGCAAGCAGGTCCCAGGGCCAGTGAGCCCAGGAAGCAGTGAAGAGGTTTTCAGTAGAACCCATCTCTGAGAAGTAGTGAGAAACCCCAACACATACTCCATTATTCCATCAGTTCTTCACTTAGAAAATACAAATTCAAAGAAAAAAAATTGAAGAATTTTAAGCAGAAACCACAGAGCATTAAAACCCCAAGCACAGGGCCCTTCTGAGCCTGGGGCCTGGTGGGATGCCCAATTAAGCGACTTGCCCGTGGCCACAAAGCTAAGTAAATGGCAGAGCTAGGAATAAAACCTACATTTTTTTTCCACCACACATGCTGCCTCTTTCAGAATAGACTATTTCTGGCAAAAACAACATGAAACTAGATTTATAGCTCTATGTTCTTAACGAAAAAAAATGGGGGAAAAAGTAGTTCCTAGCAGGCATGCTTTATTTTTAGCAATATTACTTTATAGTTTATAAAGCAATTTCATAAACATTATGTACCACATCCCTAAAAGGGAGGCGTCATTGTTACCTCCATTTTACAGACAAAGAAAGGAAGCTAACTTGCCCAGAGTCACTCAGCTATTAAAAAGCAAAACAGCAATGTGAACCTAGGAGCTCCAAATTCCATTCTCTTTATTAATCTCCAATTCCTTAGTAGAGATTGCAAGAAAGAGGGTTAATGCAGACCACGGGGCTATTAAGAAGAGACTTTCCCCATCTGATCTCTGCGAGGTGATTCCATGGGGAAGACACTTGTCTGGACACTGTGGGATGTGGGGGCATCCAGTTACCTGTTTCCATCATCCCCTTTATTGCCACCTCAGTTGCCACAGCAACTCTACCACTTCCCGTGGGATCTCAGTCAAGTTTCCAGTTATCTCTGAACTTCAGCTTTGCCATCTGTAAAATGGAGATATTAATAGTAATATCTATCTCATGGAATTTTTCTGAAGATTAAAGCAATGTCTGGCCCACGATCAATAGTCAAGGAATGTTGACAGTCATTGTTATTATTATTATTATTGCTCTTGTTATTATTACTAATTAAGTGGGTGCAATTGGCTGAGCCCAAGTCGTCTCTGTCCTCTCTCATCATTTTATAAATGTACCTTAGTACTCAACACTCATTTAAAGAAAATGACTTCCCCCAAACAAGGAGAAATATGCTTCAAACAATATGTGTATATGAGTAGACTTACTCTCAGCTAGAACCTCCAGAGCAGATGCTGTGTTAAAAAGGAACATCTGGTCCAATTTTATCATTGTTCATCTGAGAAAACTAAGTCCCAAGGAAATTAAAAGACTTTTCCAGGTTTACACAATGAATTAGTGATAAGTCAGGACTCCTAATTCAGTGCTCATTTCCAATGAACGTTGCTTCCACACAACTAAACGTAACTCCATTGCTATCATTGCTTTGAAGTATACCTCTGCTTTTTCACAATGCAGCATGTGTATGAGAAATATATATTCTTCTTATTTTATTCACTGTAATTGACTCTGATGACCATTATAATGATTATTATGCCATCGATAATGATTTAAATTCATTTGTGCTCCTTGTACACAAACCAAAGGCTATACCAGTATTATTTTCACACTGTGTTCTCTTTTTCCTTGTCGGAGAGGAAATATTTTTGAGCCATATGGGATCCTAATTCTCTGAATGCTTTTAGATTATCAGATGTCTCAACTGACAGTCCTGGATGAAAGTCAAATCATAAGAATTTGCAAAACTGAAAAAAATTAAGAACATTTTGGTGTTATCGTGTACCGGAAATTCCATCTTTATCTTTTCTTCAATTAGGAAAAAAAAATCAGACATCCTGAATATTAGAATTTTCAGCCCAAACTTTTCAACCCTTTTGCTACAAACTTAGTGATCTTTAGACTGTATATTTTTATAAATTTATGGTTCGTGTTTCTACTTAGCATTCATTCTTTCAAGTTTTTGTTTTATTCAAAAGTTTGGCAGACTGTAGGTAATAGGGATGATGCAAAGATGCTTAAACCATGATCATTTCTCCCCAAAATTTTGCTATTAAATGAGGAATACAGGACATGTAACACCAAATAGAAAGAAATAAGAAATTCTATGGCCTATTTAGCATCTGCTTTAACTTATACAAAATGGGTCCATTGTTAATAATGCTCAAATTAATATGAATGAATTTGTAATGGTTGTGGTACCAACTGAATATTTTGGAAATAAAACTCCAAAGCTTCTCTCTTTAATTAGAAAAATTAGACAAGGGGACATTTAATAATATTCATCATGAGAAAGAGTGTCTCCCTTTTCTTTCTCCTATCTCTTGTTCTTATTGAGTAGTATTATTTAGTGAAGAAAATGGTGGGAGAAAATGAGGAAAGATTATTCTTCATAGTATAGATGCCAAAGAAAGAACAGAGGTGTTTGTGTCCCTTGCACAAATTTTCCCTTTGTATTTAACCCAAGGCAAAATGGTGGAGCTAGATAGCTCTGCAACAGCCCAAAGGATTCTTCTTAGTTGTGATCTTGCTCAGCTTTCTTTAGCCTCTTGGTTGGGTTAACCTTCTGCCTGTCTAACCCACAGTGACCATCTCCTCATACTTAATTCCAGTGTTGTTGCATGTCTTCGTCCATTCAGAGTGCTATAACAAAATACCATAGACTGCTTGGCTTATAAACAGCAGCAGTTTATTTCTCACAGTTCTGGAGGCTGGAAGTCCAAGATCAAGGCACCAGCAGATTTAGTGATTGATAGGTCCCATTTCCTAGTTCACAGAAGGCCATCTTTTCTCTGTGTCCTCACATGGCAGAAAGAGCAAGGATGCTCTCTGAAGCCTCTTTTAATTCCGTTCAAAGGGGCTCCACCCTCAAGACCTGAGCACCTTCCAAAGGCCCTACCTACACGTACCATCACAATGGGAATTAAGTTTCAACAAATGAATTTGGGGGATGGGGGACGCAAACATTCAGTGAGTTTTCCCAACACCACATTTTTTTATTTTAGTATTTTATTACTTTTTAAGTTTATTCATTTTGAGAAGACAGAAACAGAGCACATGAGTAGGGGAGGGGCAAAGAGAGAGGAAAGGAGAGAAAATCCCAAGCTGGCAGCACAGAGCTCAAACCATGTTTGAACCATGAGATCATGACCTGAGCCAAAGTCACAAGCCAGACGCTCAACCGACAGCCACCCAGGCGTCCCCACCATGCTTTTTTAAATAAAGCAAGCCAAAACAAAGTTTTCATGGGGGAAACAAATACTTTCTACTAAAACATTTCAAGAAAAATGTCTTCAAAACCAAGACTAAAACCAAAAATAAATGTGGAGAAAAGTCAGGATTACTCTGGTCAACTGTTTCAATAGGTAATCACCATTCACTGCCCACCAAAGGCACTCCAAGTTACAAAGGACCTGACCACAAACTTTGACATCTCAAGAGTTCAAGGAAAAGTCACACACTGAGGCCAGCCTAACATACCCCCAAATGTTCTCACTGTTTCTGCTCTGTTAAGATTATAATGTGTTCAAGTTTTAAGTGTAAAAATTCTTTCCTATAAAAAATCAAATTTATGTAAAAATGTGCTCCCTTTAGAATCACGATGACTATACAATCTCTAGATGCCTGTCATCTTCAATTAGAAGCTAAAAGCCACTCCCAGACTTAAAATCTGTCAACCCCATGAACACTTTGATAATTTCACATCCACTGAATGTTAACAGAAACCAAAATCCATAGGAAGAAAATCCCTTCAAGTAATTATTTCTGTGAGATTTCATAATTTTAAGTCAAAATTAGAACAGGCAGTTCTGTAGATTGACACACACACACACCCTGCCAATTTTGTTCTCATAACTTTCATTCTTTCTAATATCCTTCTCTGTTCTTCTCTGTGATTATCACACCAGGTCTGTCTAAAATAAATTATGAATACCCTGCTGTCTCCACTATGACCTCTATTACATGCCATAGCCCACATCTTCATCATTATTTTCAAAACAACATCAACACTGGCCAGAGCAACTTGTATGCAAATTTGGAGATAGCTTTAAATAACCTTTCTTATTTAGGGACTAGCTTTCCCATAATTCATGCTTGCCCACTTACAGACATCAATAGGATTATTTGGTTTTGGTGGTTAACTGACTGTGAACCCATCTCTGTCACTTTATATGAACAATTGACTCCACTCGTTGGGAGAAAGTCCACAGCCAGTTTCTTATGGACACACTAGGATACCAGATGAATTTCTCCCTTCTAATCAGAAAAGCAACAGCTTTTCCAGAAGTTCCTAACTGGGTAAATTTTGTCACATGCCCACCCATAGCTTCAAGGGAGGCTGAAACATTTAATTTGTCCAAACTCCATGGTAGGAGATTGCAAAGGAGGGGATCAGCCTACCAACAATGTCTACCACAACCTAGTAATACAAATGCTGAGTCCATGGAGTATAGATATTTACATTTGATTGGTATTATTCAATCTCTATCCATGGTTGTTTCAATTTGGACCCTATGTCAGAGGCAATTATGACTTTTACCTTTAACATCTGACTTTTCTTTTTGATTCAAATGAAAGATTGTATATAGTTTGGAAATTTGGCTCTCCAGTGAGACCAGTTCCTGTGGTTCTGAACAGAACATATTTCATCACATTTTCCTCAGATTTCAGTGTCTCCAGGCTATTGATTATTTCAATACAGGCTGTTTACTTCAAGTTCCATGTCACCCAATTCCTCCATCCATTCTTCACACTGTAGCCAGAGTATAGTAAAAAATGTAAGTCAGTTTATGTCCTTCAACATTTTCCATTGCACTTAGAATAAAATCAAAGCCCTTATCAGGGTCTGTGTTATCTATGCCCCTCCAATGTGTTATTTCCCCCTCCAATGTCCTCTTCACCCTCAATCACTAAATTTAGTCTTATTAGCCTTCTGTCTGTTCCTAGAATCTACCTGGCTCTTTTCCCACCTCAGTGCCTTTGCACCTGCTCTTCCTTGTACAATGCCTATCTAATGGCTCTTCTCATGGTTGGGTTCCTCCTTTTAATCACTCATGTGTCAATTTACATGTCACTTTCTCAGAGAGGCTTTCCTGACCATTCTAACATAAGTCTCCTTTGTAATTTTTTCTCTAACCACAGCGCTGTATTAATTTTCCTTAAGGCAGTTTTTACTAAGCATGTACACTTGGGCAAATTATTAGCTTCTCTGTGCCTTCAATTGTTTATTTGTAAATAAGGGTAATAATTGTACCAACCACAGGAGTTGTTGTAAGCAATAAACAAAATAAAGCCCTTAATAGTTTGTGGCCTATATAAAACTTGGCTAAATAATAATTACTTGTGGGTTTTTTTTTACTTTGTTATTTTCCTGTTTTCGCCACTAGACTATAAGCTCTAAAAGCAAAGGAAGCCTATCTGCTCTGCTCTTGCTGTGTCTCAGGACCTAGCCCAGTGTCTGGCACATAGTAAGTGCTCACAACATATTAGGTGAACAAATATATGTTAAAGGCAGTCCTACATCAGTGGTTGTTTCAATTCTGGACTGGACTCCAGTAGCTCATTTCCAGTGTTCAGTAGCCTCCTCTCTGAGACTGCCAGATTAAGTAAATAAAAATATAAAATCCTAGATAAGTTGGAATTTCTATGTTCTATCTGGCAACCCTACTTTCCTCACTACCACCCTCACCCTTAACAAGCAATACTTTTTCTCTTTCTCTCTCTCTCCGCCCCTGCCTTTCTCTTCCTCTTTGCTCTTCTCCTCCTAAGTTTATTTGACTGTTTCTGAATATAGCTCTCAGTATCAGGTGACCTCATCATCTTTAAATCTGGAGATATCTGCTCCTTGAGGACAACCGTTTCTTTAATGGACTAATAAGTCGTCTTTATGATCAGTCTACCAGTTCCCAGAGGACTAAATTATCCACCTTCAGCATCCCAGCCTCCTTCAGTCTGGACAGGCTTCTCAGGAGACTACAATGGACTGTCTTTTCTCCAGATTCAGAACATGTTAAATTAGGGACACAAATGTCCTTTATCCATTCCCAGACATTTTCTACCTTACTGGTTGATTTTCAGAAATCCCCCTCCCTAAATCCTGGCTTTGAAAGAGACCTAAAGAAAAGAAATGCAAACATGGCCTTTCCCAGTTGACCAGCCAGATAGTTTGACAAGGCTCTACAGAAGAGCTGAGAAATGCCAAATTGATGTCATGATGTTATTTCCCACCTACTAGCATAGTCCTGGCTCAGAACATGAGAAGTTACTTGGTGCTTTAGCCAGACTCTATCACTTATATTAACATGCTTGGCTCTAGATTACACTAAGGCAGTTGGAAGAACTAACTGCTTAACCTTTCAGAAGGTAAATAATTTATTTGAAATAAAATGTGTTGGAGAAACCATGGCAGTCAATCCCAGTGGTGTGTCAATATATATGTAAGGCTGTGGCTGAAAATAGCATCATGGGAGTTACTTCTTGGCAATGTTACACATCCTTGACTGGAATCTCCATCTAGAAAGTGTCCTCTACTGAACATTTGGTTCCTTTTTGGTAGTGAAGGAAACATGAGTGTCACAATCTGAAAGAGTAAAACATTGATCTCAGATCCATCGTGTACTAACTGTGTGAACTTGCTAAATGGTTTCACAGCTCTGGGGGGCACCTGAGTGGCTCAATCTGTTAAGTGTCTGACTTCAGCTCAGGTCATGATATGGTTTGTGAGTTCAAGCCCCACATTGGGCTCTCTGTTGTCAGCCCAGAAGCTCTTTCAGGTTTCACAGCTGTGGGACTCAGTTTCTTTGTCTGCAGTATGAAGATATTGCCTCCTGTGTTAGAACTTAGAACTTAGAACTTATATTGTTCTCGGCCTTTTGGCTAAGATCAAGTGTAGAACTTAGAACTTACTAAGGTTCTAAATAAGGTGGACAAAGTACCTGGTACTCATTGAATGCTCAATGGCTGCTAGTTAACATTAATCATTTTAGGCAATTTTTTCCTGCTTCATACTGTGTGGCTGTGTTGGTTATACTCAGGACCAAATTCTTGTTGTTTCACCAGAGAGAAGCCTTCCTTTTAGGGCTCTGTATCACCAGTGAGAGATCACTTGAAGAGGACCCTGTTGCAAATATGAAGGTGCCATGTTCCTCTTCTGTTAAGAGCAGGGTGTCCAAGCTAACCTAATTGCTGCTCATTTTTCTCTTGTGAGGCACTGGGGAATGTTCAGCATATTAGATGGAAGAACAAAACTCAGATACCTGCCAAGATTATGTACAGCCTACCCAAGGAAAAAAATTTTTTTAAACTTCACAGCTTATGATTGGAAAAGGACACAGGACAGCTGCTAACTGTTTTCATCTCTACTTTTGGCATGTTCTTCTAATAGCTCTCCTGTCACACTCAGTCTGCAACGCAGTGGGAACTAAAAGAGTAGGACTGAGGTGGCCCTCCAGCCCCATCCCACCCCCCTGCTCAAATTCAGCTATTGGGAAAGACCATTTAAAACATTTAATATCCTCCCTACCCCTTTGGGAATGGTGTAACCCAGCTAGACACCACGCTTCAAAAGAGAGAGGGAAGTTAAAGCTTTGCAGTTAGTGAGGGAACGTTTAGACAAGAAAACCCCCCAAGGTCCCTGCCAACCCTGATTCCATGATTCAGTGAACAGAAAGGACTGGAGCAGAGGAGGGAAGAATAGGTCAGACAGCTTTCCAAATCCTGTTCTATAAAGAAAAAGTCATTGTTACTCAAACGTTGTGAAATCAAACGTAAACTATGTTGGAACACTTGCTTTCAAATGTGAATTTCATATGGCTCTAAAGCAAAATGCAAATGGTTTCGGTCTAGCTACATTTTTGTACTGAACCTTTTCTCTCCTAAACTAACTGCACTGGAGGTGGTACCAGATAATAGTTATAAGAAAGGCTCCCATTAGCTATGGAAGCAAGTTAACTGCCTACCTCAGAGAGCTATGGTGAGAATTAAATACAGTGGTATGTCTAAGGCATAAGAACAGTGCCTGGCACAGAATAAGAACTCAGTAAGTGTGTAATTTACTCTATGCTTACACGAACTGCTATTAGTGTGAAAATCGAAAGAAGACAGTGGGTGTTCATAAGCTTTATATTTTCATATGAATGTATCTGGAAGAAAGTAAGAGCATACAAATACGTTTTGTTCACATCAGCATTTCTTCTTGTAGGACTTGTGGATTAACATCCTTAAAATTGAATAGGCTTTGTCTTGCATCTGTGAAACTTTTGACCAAGACAGTACAAGTTACTGTATAAATGACTTTGAGGTATTTTATATATATGCATAATTCTAAAATCTACATGAAGACATGTCTCAAAGGAATTAGAATTGTAACTTATGATATCATCAAACCTTGCATAATACTTTGAAAATAAATACCTGATTACTTAACTTCCTCCCCCCTCTGTCTTTCCATAGCGTCAGAACAGATGTTTCAAAGGGGATATAGGCCTGAAAGATAAAGAGGGGGAAACTGGTAGCATAAAACGCATTGTAATCACGTTCGCTGCTAAATAGTGATCCTAAAAACTAATTCTAAGATATAAGTTATTTATTATAATATATACCTTACATATATAAGATGCTCTCTAACTTATTGCTCAGTGATGTGACATTTACTTGAATCAATAATCCATGTGGTCTTAAGAACTTAGAAAACTCTCTTCCTAAGCTAAGAATGTGAAGATTTAGTTAAGTTTTGAGCAAGAAATTCCCTTGCAGTAGACAGAATATTTTCAAATGGAGGGCTAAGGTAGAGAGGTAACAAATATACACTATTTTCCTCCACTGTCATTTCATTCATGTAAGAGAGGGAATTAAAATTGGAAGAAGTGCACACACACACACACACACACACACACACTTTTTAAAATTTTAAAAATAAAATTGGAAGAAGCACATCATCCATTATCTGATCACTTATGGTACCCGTATTTCTGTCTGATAAACAAAATAAAGCTTTGTTCCAACACTGATAGGGGAATTATAAATCTGGGACTTATCCCAATAGTTACCATCCTAATCATGCAGAAAAGACATGTATTGGGTTTACTTGTAAGTTGATATCAAATTGACTCAAAGCCTTTATAGAGGCTAAGAGGTAGCATTATTCCAAGAATATTATATGTGTGTCTCCATGTGTGAGTTTGCAAGATCTTACTATCATTCTATTATACAAATATTCTCTTTTGAATATTTCAGGCCATACAAATTGTGGAGAAGAATCTAGTTTAGTTAATTATAGAGCAAAAGAAATTTTCTCCAATTGACAGCATCCTCTTGATTCTTTCAGTCTTTGACTAAAGAGAGAGAATAAATAGCATCCAACTTAAGCCTATATTAAAAAGAAACAAGTTCTCTATAGTGCTTAAATATGTTTCCCTAGCATTTGCAGGCACTTATTATATATAATATGCAATGTGAAGGAAAGTTTGCTAGATCAATATGATATGATACTGAGGTTATGAAAATAAGAGGAGCTCTGAGAGAAACAAATGATTAATTTAGATATATTTGAGATGATTTCAATAAATAGCTGTTCTATTTCTTATGTAGAATTAAGAACAAAACACTGCTTTTTATTCTGTTTGGTCATCTTCTTTGCTTATCACTGCTGGAAAAAATCTAATACATAAAGTATGCTCCCCAGAGTCAGAGAAATTTCAGTTTTCAGTGCATAAAATATATTATTTTTCCTCATTCCATGACTTAAGAAAGCAATAAAGACCCCCTGGATTAGATATTTCTTGTCAGTAAAAGAACAGCTATTCTAAAAACACTTCCTTGGGCCTTTGATCCTTCTATTAGGTCATTAACTAAGCAACTTTATCTACTCATTATTATTCCCTAAACGCCTTGTGCAATGTGCCTGGTAGCATGCTAACAAAATAATAAATTACTCCTCAATTGGGCTTGTCATTTTGATAGCATATATTTCTAGCCCTGTAATAAAGAAACACTAATGAAAATAGAATGGCTACTATTTTTTCTTAATGACTGAAAAATCAGAAGAAACGTCCTTAAATTTTATGTTCATGAACTTTGACTAAGAAGCACATCAATTATATCCTAAGGATGACTCATGAGTATTTCTGACTCCCTGTTCTGATTCCCTTGTAATCCCCATTTTTGCCCCATCTCTGTGATTCAACTATAGTTTAAATGCCTTTAATTGTGGAGAAGTACTGTGGAGAAGTTAGAATTTTCTAAGATAACACAAAAATTCTACTGTGGAGAAGTTAGAATTTTCTAAGATAACAGAAAAATTCTACTGTGGAGAAGTTAGAATTTTCTAAGATAACAGAAAAATTCTCTGTTTGTGTTGTCCAGTATTGTAGCCACCAGCCACGTGTGGCCAATGCACTTTTTTGAAATCAGGTTTGAAAAGAATCAATTAGATATGGCAATTTAGAAGTCTTTCTTACCATTTGGCAGAGACATTCTATGGAGTTAGTGAGGGTAAAGGCTTACTGTGGTGGGTTGAGAAGTAAATGGGAGATGCAGAAGTAGATACAGCACGCGTACTGGTGATGAGGAGGTAGAGAGTGCAGTATAGTAGATGGTTAAGCAGAAGACACACATAATGAAGCTGCACTCCAAAAACCATTGATCTAGCAGTAATGTGAAAAATGAATGGAGGAGGGAGAAAGCTAGAGTTTACGTTCAGCTATTATTGAGGGGAAAAAAAAGCTGGGATTTTTCTAACATTTAGTGAAGGCAGGTGATAACATGAGAATAAATTCCAGCTCCCCAGGAAGAATGGAAATGTTTATTGTCCTTGATGGCACATCTGTTACCCAAGTGCAAATGAAATGGTTAGTTGCAAGACGTGAAATATTTTATTTTTCTCCAAAAAGCTGTAAGAATCCATGATATTACAAAACTAAGGTATTCTATCATTTATTTTAATAAGAAATGTTATAAATTCCTACCTAGTCCTGAGATTAATTTGTCAAGAAAAAAAGTGCATTCTTGCACTTCTCTGTAATTACTGTTGACCCTTGAACAATGCAGGGGTTCAGGGTGCTGACCTCACCCCCCACACCTGCACCGTGCAGCCAAAACTCTGCATATAATTTTTGATTCCCCCAAAGCTTAACTACTAATACCTTCTGTTGACAGGAAGCCTTAGTAATAGCATTAACAGTCAATTTACATAGATTTTGCATGTTATGTGTATCATATACTGTATTTTTATAATAAAGTAACAGAGAAAAGAAAATTTTATTAAGAAAGTCATAAGGAAAAGCCAATAGATCTGCAGCACTGTACTGTATTTGTTTTAAAAATCAAGGTTTAAATGGACCCTTGCAGTTCAAACCCATGTTGTTCAAGAGTCAACTGTACTTCTTAAAGCTATCTTTAGGTTGCAAGTTCTGAAACACTAAAATGTAATTGCAATGTAAATGTAACTTCAAATTATACAATCTATATTTATATATAAGGATACTAATCAAAAGTTGGACATGACTGAAATCATACCGCTTTAGAACTGAATGAGTATTCATTGAACTACATTTTACGGGTGAGGACCATCAGGCCTAGAAATAATACATGACTTAACCAAGTTTACCCAAACAAGATTTGGATCCAGATCTTCAGACTCTAAGCCTACTGGTGTTTCAAAAAAAAAAAAAAAAAAAGACTGGCTAGATGATGCACAGGATATTTCTGGTATCTCTATATATTACAATAAGAGAGAAAATAGAAAATTTCTAACAGCATGCCTCATTGGGGACAGTGAATCCTTTTCTTTATGTTTCCAAAATTAGTACCATTTCCCCTTGGGCACATTCTCACCATTTGCACTGTGCTTCCCAAATTTTCACTCATTTTTCAAAAGTGTTTGGTAATTATTCCATATGCTAGGAAATTTGCCCCAAAGAGATGTCTAACTTCCCTACAATTTTTCAAAAAGGTTCTTCCTACTGAAGATAGAGAAGACAGTATATTGGTAGTTTAGAAGAACAGTGGTTTTAAGGATTTAATTCTTCAAATAATTTCAGTATTCAAACACTAAAAACAAATTCTCAGGATTACCTATAGATACTAGGTATCTATATTTACTGAAACAGAAGACAGACAGAAGACAAACACAAGACACATCAGAATTCTGGTCTGTTTTGTGTATGCACAAAGAAACCAGTACATTTCATATGAGCTGAAGTTGTAGGCTGGTAATTTAGCCCATGGAAAACCTGGTAGTGATCTAACACATAGATGGACAATGTTTTTTGTTTCTTATTTTTTGTCTTCTGTTTTTGTTTTTTAAGATCCTTTTAACTCCTTTTGGAAAACCCTTTAGAGACTAAAAGTCAAATATAGAGTGGTATCATATATCCTACTCATGACATGCTAGTCCATTTCTGAAAATAAAAACACTTTCTCAAAATGAAGCCATTTATATTCTTAGCCATGCTCTATTGTGTGCACAGAGTAATTTCTTGAGAGCAATGTTTCCTGTGGCATTTTGCCAAGACTGGCTTTATTTGTTTTTCATTAGGCTTTTCATTATCATGCTGCTATATACCTGGCTTGTTCTGCTTCCTCTGAGAAGGCCAGGGTAGCTTAAGCATAGGAATGATACCATGAGTAGGTGGAATGTTTGTGTCCAGTGAATGCCCACTTTAAATCTCTAACTATGGTACCATTCTTACAGCTTTAATCTTTCTAAGAACAATCAATTATCCATTATAATGTAGTATGATATTAAATTGTTTATATCCATCTGTTCTGTCCCTGTACAGAGAAAGATATTAGTCTCACTTTGTACCACACTAGACTGGCCCATCCTCCTTTATTATCTCAGGAAAAGGCATCATGATCCACCCCCACTGCCCAAGACTAGAACTAATGTGTGTCCTGCGTTTCTCCATCATTCAATATATTCAGTCACTGAATCAAGCTTCTTGATAGTTTTCAAACCCACCCATTTCTTTTTATCTCCCATGGTCACCACCTTGGTCTAAGCCCACATTGTCTCTAGAACAACCACAATAGCCTCCCAAGAGTCTCCATGCTCTGAGGATTGCCTTTTCCAATTCACTCTCTTTTGCTTTAACTGTCTATCAGCACCACCGCTCTCCATAAATATGTGTTCTGTAATTTCTACTCATAAGTGTTTTTGTGTTACACATTAGTAGGACAGTTTGATTTGTTCAGAAGAGGAGTGATCCAATTCTGAGCTTCTCTACAGACCTCTCAATTTAAAGGAAAACTCTAGCTTACAAACTACAAAAGACTAAAATCTTTAGGTACAAAATAAGCAATTTATAAATTTTTGTATTAGAATATTAATCAAAGGCCTAAAAAATCATTGAAATAAGAGAATTTCAGGATTAGGTTGGTCCTTGGAGACCCTGTAGCTCAACTTTGTCATTTTATAGGTAAGGAAACAGAGGCCCAGCCACAAAATCTAAAATTGATCTTTCCAAATTTGAAATATCATCATGTAACTCCTTTTCTTAAAATTTGTCCGTGGCTTCCTGTTACGGTCAGGATGAAGTCTGAATTCCTCAGCCTGGTGTACAATGTCTGAACAGTCTGCTTTGGCTTACCTTGCCAGCCTTACCTTTTGTTCCTCTCTCCAACTCAGCCAAGAAGCCAGTGCTTCCAAATGTGCTGTGTTCTTTCTCACCCATAGGACATTGCACATAATTCCACTTTTGTCCTTCCTCTTTTCAGTGCTAGGTCCTAACCAGGCTTCAGTCATGATCTCCAACTGAAAACACATCCCGGATCCCTTCAGGGCCCCCAAGCACGTGCTACCACCATAGCATATTCACAACATCTTAACTGAGTTTGAGAATCTGTTTCCATACCTGGAATGGAAAGAATAAAGACAGGGGCCTGCAAATTATTCATTGTTGTATCGCCATATCTTGATCAGAGATGTCTGGCATTCAGTGTTTTAAGATTAATTATTAATTCTCACTTTTAACCTGCCTAGTATGCTATAATTTTTAATCAGTTTTCTTCTCAAAATCTATTTTAAAAATTGTTTTTATTATTTATATATTTTTTGAGACACAGAGAGCACATGCACAAATGGGGAAGGGGCAGAGAAAGCGGGATAGAGGATCTGAAGCAGTCTCTGCGCCCACAGCGGACAACCCAATGTGGGGCTCAAACTCACGAACTGCAAGATCATGACGTGGGCCAAAGTCGGACACTTAATCAACTGAGCCACCCAGGCGCCCCTCAAAATCTGTTTTTAGGGGAAGACAAAACTGATTCATTCATATCAACATATAGGCAGATCACTGATGATCCTAAACAGCAGCTCTTCCTAGAAGCATTTACATTCTTCCAGGAACAGAGTTTGAAGCCACAGGAATGAATCCCCAATGCAGATAACCCAACCATAAATAGTAAGTCATGAGAGCATTTCTGGGGGGAAGGAAGCTTTCCCAGAACCTTCAACTCAGTCACATAGGTGACCTCTTACTTGCCCTCACCCTCACTGAAGAATGACTGTTTTGTATGTAGAAATCAGATCACTTGTTGGTTATTTTTCTCTGCATTAAATAAATCATTATTTACCCATAGTAAAAATGCCTGAATTAACTTGTAACATTTCTGGCTTTGTTTCAGGGAAGTAATGTTATGGAAGATCAGGATTTATTGGAAATTGGAATCCTTAATTCTGGGCACAGACAAAGAATTCTACAGGCAATCCAGCTCCTTCCAAAGGTAAGCAATGCTTTCTTACCCTGGCCCTATGTACAGCAGTTTTGAGTCCAGATGTGCAAGGGTTATTAGTACTTAGGACAACA
Organism: Prionailurus bengalensis; assembly: GCF_016509475.1. Taxonomy (NCBI): domain Eukaryota; kingdom Metazoa; phylum Chordata; class Mammalia; order Carnivora; family Felidae; genus Prionailurus; species Prionailurus bengalensis. The sequence goes on along the minus strand of NC_057358.1, from coordinate 119,819,407 downwards.
TTTCTACATTTTGATGCAACTCCCAAAAGCAGTTCTTATTAGGTCCAGCCAAACATTCAGACTCACAAGACTACTACGGGCCATGCTTGGCTTTAGGTTTACCAGAAGGATGTCACAGAGGAAACTCCACTGACCATCAGGGCACCTTCAGAGTTTCTCTTCAGTGAGAGTCCTTTATATTGGTACAAACATCAGCACAGGCCGCTCAGGTGACAGCTCAGGTACAAGAAGACAAGATCAATATTGGATGAGTGTGAGAATGGTCCTGGATTTGAAGTGTCATGTCCCATAAGAGGCAATATCTCTTGTACAATTCTGTAAACTTAGCCTCCAGGGGCAAGGAATCTACCTAATTATAAGCGTCATCACTCAAGAAAGACCAAAGTATCACATCCCCATCAGGTATTTATAGTTCATGTATAAATCCTCCCAGTCAAGATGCAATTTGCCAACCAAGGTGGCATTTTAACTGTAAGCACTGTTACCTAGCAACAGAGTTGACCTTCTGTTTCCAGATAAGGTTTCATAGGAGCCTAAAGCAAGAGGTAGGATCCTAGCACTGGTCTGCAAGATATGTAGGACTTTAACTGATAAGGAAAGGGAAAACGTTTCAGGGGTCAGCAGAAATCATATAAATATAAATATAAATTGCAAGGAGTATTAGGGGAATAGCAATACTGTGTGATTTAAAATGCAATGGGATTTGCACAACAATGTGAATGTCCTCAATCATTGCCACTAAATTGTACACTTAAAAATGGTTAAGGGGGTAAATTTTATGTTTTATTATTTCACCACAGTTTAATAATTTTTAAAAAAAATAAAAAAATTCAGTGTAATTAAAACAATTAGAGAGTAGAGAGTATAGTCAGAGATAAAGCAGTAAAAGTAGGTTGGGTTAGTTTGTGTCAGGCTAAGGAATTTGAAATTTGTTCTGTAGACACTAGGGAACAGACATGACTGGACTGCTTTAGGCCAGTCAATTTGGGAGGCAGTATACAACAGGAATTAGAAGGAGGAAAAGTTGAAGTTGGGTCAACCAGCTGGGAAAAGATTCAGGGGGCAAGACTGAAAGCAGATGAGCAGTAATACTTACACCTAGATATAAGAATTTATATACTTTGTATTCTCCTCTGCTCTTTTCCTTCCTAATGAGGCTATAATTTCTCAGAATGAGAAAGATAAATATTAACCACTGTTTCTAAGGAAGTGATCTGATGAAATTTGCCAACTGACAGTGAACTGAGTTTCTACTGATAGAAAGTTAACACTTTTGCAAATTCAAGGAGAGTTAAGCATACAAAGGAGTTGCATCATACAATATTCTACAGTAAAAGGAAAACAATAAAGTGACCTTAGAACTAATTCCAGAAGTAATTCTTATAAGCGTATTGTTCACCTCACTACTTTTGTATCTTAAAATATTACTTCCTCAGCAAGTTCCTCCTCATTGTCTACAAGGACTTCGGCACTACTGTATCCCCAACACCCAGTCCAGTGTGCAGTGCATCATAGGCACTCAATAAACTAAGTGACTACCCCCTTGTCACAATGCTACCCATCATTTAAAGTTCAGTTCAAGTAGCTCCATATCACTTCCTTTGTGAAACTTCCCCTAAAAGGGAACCACTCCTCTCACATTGGTAATTATCACCCTAGTCCAAACCAACCACCTCTAACTGGACTAGCATGATGAGTTCTAATCTATCATCTCTAAGTTAGACTACTGGAGTCAATTTCTCATTGGTTCTCTCTAGCTTGGATAATTAATTCATAGACACCTAATCTCTGTACTAGTTACCTTTCTTATGACTCTACATTTGAATTTCCACACAGCATCCAGAATGATCCTTCTCCTTCTCAAATGTAAATCAGATCATGCCACACCCTGTTTAAAATATCCAATGGATTCCCTTCTCACTTAGAATAAAATCCTTATCGTAGCCTACAGAAGTCAATAAGATCTGGCCCGTTCCCACCTCTATGACCTCATCTCTCACTCTGCTATTTCCCTAAACTCTAGTTATGTGGCTTCTTCTTGTTCCAGAATATACCAAGCTCATTTTTGCCTCAAGCCCTTTCCATACTGGTCTCTGTCTGGAAAGCCTTTTATTCAGATTTTCACACTTGCTCCTATACATCGTCAAACCTCTATTCGGCTACGATCTCCTCACGGAGGCTTTCAGACCTCAAAGTCACACTCCTCACATTCTATCACTGTCCTTCCCATTGCCCTGCATTAGTTTCTCCATGGCACCTATGGCTGTCCAAAGTTACATTATTTATTTGTTTGTTTTTTCCTTATTTTTCATCTCTCTCCCAAAATTCAGGACCCATGAGCTTAGGGACCTTGACTATCTTGTTCCCTTCTATATACCCAGCCCTAGAACAGTGCCAATAACATCTAGGTGGTCAAAAAAAAAAAAAATGTTTGTAGAAGACAGGAATACACTGCTGTCTCTTTCCTTGGATATTCGATAGCTCTATGCCTGTCCTGAAGGTACTAATAACACTCTACCACTTCTGACATTAGAAACATCCTGAAGGCAGAGACAGTGTCGCATCCATCCATGAATTTCCCAGTGTTCTTAGCCCAATACATGTGCATTAGCAGAGTGAAAGAATGAGTGACTGACTGAATGAATATATTCCTCATGGTATTCAAATATACATTTTTTTCAAATCAGTGTGCTCAATAAAATATATCTGTAATAGTGTACAGGCCATTTGATAATGAGAAACAGAAGAACCTGAACTCAGAATTATTTGGAGAATAAATGGAGTGTTTATTTTTAAGACAGAATATCATTCCCATTAGAGAAAACAATGTAACCGAAACAATACAAAATTAAGCTTTTATCAAGAGGCTGATGCGAAAGTGCTTACCATGCACCCAAATGAGTAGAGAATATATAAAAACATCCACACACGTGTTCAGCAGCACAAACAGAATGTTATAATGCTACAAATTGATGCTTTGCCTTCTTAGGTAATGAGCCCAATCTTCAGATGGTTAATAGTGTAATTTTACTGCCAGCACATTCATTTGCATTCACTCTAACTTTGCGCTGCTGCAAAAGGGACACAATGTCTCTTTGTTGTGTTTATGCAATTTTAGTGTTCAGAGTATCTGTTCTTCATCTGTCACGAAAAATATTCCATGATTGCTACCTGAAATCCTTTAATTAACATATTGTGTTTTGGAATCCGTGAGATTGTTCCTAAACAGAGAAAAGGTGGTTTGCTAAATGCAATCTTGATCTGTTAGCACACTTCAAAGCATGTTTTTTCATGCTTTATTTGTATTTGTTGTTTCAAGTTTCAAAGACAAAAGTTTATTCCTTTGGTAATAGTGATTTTTCTTTCCTGTATCCTTTTTAATATTGAACTATTGGCCAATGCAAAGGTCTGCATGTTCTCGAGTACATTTGATACATCAAACACATGGAAAGTATTCCAGTGTTCTAAGCGCAGACATAGGAAGAGCATTAAGCACATGAATTCCTCTCTTCCACTCATTATTTCCCTCTGTCTTTTATAATGCTTGACCTTTAGTAGCAAAGCTTAATTATCCAGTTTCACCCAATATCCACTTTCCTCACCAACCCCAGTTCAGTCTTTTCTTAGGTCTAAAAGTTTACCAGGACTTCTGAAGATCAAATTTCACCCTTTTTCTCTTTTTAAGAAAGGAACCATAACATGAGAATGTGACTTATTTTTCACTCTCCTAGAAACTGTAAGCATATTAGACTTTTTCTGTCCCCTAGACTTGGGGAAATTATCTGATTACTTATTTTGCAACACATAATTTACCTTTTCTTAGGTAAGAATTCCATGTGACCAAGTATTTGGATAATCCTCTAAAAACCTTTTAAAAAGGCATAATGTCTTTTGTCCTTTGACAATATAACACTTGGAAGTCAGGAATTCAAAAACACTTTCATTTTAAAGGTTTACAAGACTGTGTCAAAGCCCATATTATGTCAGCTGTCTTAATCTCTGTCATCCTGAATCAAATGTATTCTTGGCACACTAGCAACTTTTATGTCACCTGCCCACTTCTTTTTCAATATTTCCTTTCCTGATATTTTTATGTTTTTTATCTTTTGGATGTTTTGAGTAGTTGTTTATACTCACTATCCCCCCCCCCCTTTTTTTTTTGCTCCCATTAATTTTTCAACCTTCTTGGGTCTAACTAGTTCCTCTGCTACCACTGCACACAACCAGTGCTAAGGTTACCAGTAGGGAAGAAAGTCCATATACCCCCTTCCACCTTCACTTGCTTTAGCTGTAGTAGATTCTCATACTCATGTTAACTGTCTTATTGTTGTCTTTTGGCTTCTCCAATATCTGGTTATCTTCATGCATCTCTGACACTCCCTCTCCTCCCCTGTGCATTTTCCTCAGTTAAATGTTGGAGTTCCTCAAAACTCCCAACTCAACAATATTGTGACTAGTAAACGTTGTTATCACAGGACTCTTGATCATAGTACATTTTCTGATAGTCACTGTTTGGTTCATCATTGCCATAGCCTACTTCTACTTTACAGCATAACAAATATTTAACATTTCAGCTGCTCATTATCTCTCAGTTCAGTTCAATTTAACCAGTATTTGTTGGGCTACATATTTTCAATTATTTTTTCACGAATGACCCTGAACACCTCTGGTTGGACTAAAAAACACCTTTCCTATCTTCATTTTAAGATTTTGGTTAAAAAAAACAACAACAGAGTTATCTGTTATTTCAATAGAAAAACAAGATTCTGTGCTAGTTATCTATTGCTATATAACAAATTACCCAAACCTTAGTGGCATATAAAAACAACATTTATTATTTCAGAGTTTCTGTGGGCCAAGAATCCAGGAGCTGCATAACTGGGTCCTTGGTTCTGGGTCTCTCACAGAGCCATAGTCATCTCAAGACCCAAGTGGGAGGGTCCCACTGCCTAGCTCACTCTTGTGGTTGTAGGCAAGTTTCCGTTCCTCAAGGGTTTTGGGACAGAAGTCTTAACACTTCACAAGCTGTTGGCCTCTGTCAATTCCTGTCATATAGGCCTCACCATAAAGTATCTCACAATAGGCATCTGGTTCCAACAGTACAGCAAGTGAAAGGACAAGAGAGGGCTAGGGAGATGGAAGTCACAGTCTTTGGAACATGCCATCCTTTTGCCATATTCTATTCATGAGAACCAAGTCACTAGATTAAGACCACATACAAGAGGAAGTGTTTACAGATGCTGTAAATACCTGGAGGTGAGATCACTGGGGGACCACATCAGAAGACTGCTCACTGCAAATATACTTTATACTGATCCACTTTACAGTCTAGTTGCCATGTCTACATTTGTGGTTAAAGTGGAATAACCCATCAGTAATAACAACAAAAAAAGATTCTTTTATTTCCATGGGCCATCTTTTTTTTATATTTGTTTCTTTGTTTACTAAATGCTTATTTTTTATTATTTTTTATTTTTTAATACAATTTATCTTCATGGGGCTGTGATATTCACAGTTAGATGATTTAAAAGCCACATTTGCAATTGCCTCTCAAAAAAAAGACACATGTCTCTGGTCTGTAGAGTCAAGTGTGAAATAGCATCATACAATCATACACAAATCAGAGACCTTGGAGATGAGATGAATACACATAAAGACTTCACAATCTAAACAACACTAATCTAAGTGATAACACACAAATCAGAAATCCCACAAAACATTATAAATTCTTAAAACATGTTTAGTCTTTATTGGTGCCTCACCACTGAAAGGAGCATATTTCCATCTATATTAGGAAAGTGAATTGGTCAAAGTCTATTGGACAAGACGTTAAGGATGTTAGCAAACACATTTTTTAAATTTATTTTGAAACAGAGAGAAAGAGAGAGAGAGAGCAGAGTAGGGGCAGAGAGAGAATCCCAAGCAGGCTCTGTGCTGTCAGTGCAGAGCCCAAGGCAGGGCTCAGTTTCACAACCTGTGAGATCATGCATGACCTGAGCTGAAATCAAAAGTTGGATGCCACCCAGGTGCCCCACATTTTTAAAAACAACCAAAGCTAGAAGTAAAAGGGACCATGTAACCTTAAGCCTGATCAGAACAAATAGAAAAAGGCAACAGTTGACCAAAGAAACCAACCAACCAAACAAACAAACAAACAAACCAGCTGGTGAGCAGGACTGTAGAGATAAACTGGGAGGGACTGAGAACTCAAACACTTTTAAGGACAGGACATAGGGAGTGGTAGAAACTGTGGTGAAATAGAGAACACAAGCCCTGCCCCCCCCAAAAAAATACTAGGTTTTTCCCCCGACTTTATAAATATAACAAAGCACTGGGGACCAAAGTTGGTTATAGCTGTTACAATGGATTCACAGGTTATTTCAGATATCAAGAGAAGTATTATGGATGTGACATTATCTCAGTTTGGCTTCCTGTCCAAAACTTTTCTCTTAAAGACTCTAGTTCTTTCAAGTTCCTTAAAATTCATATGTGTGTTAATTCTAGTCTTGATGGTTGATGAAGATGTGTATAAGCTTTAGGGAAAAAGTGTTTAACCAGTATAATTTCTTTAGAAGTCTAAAATGGAAGGTTCAGTCTTATTTCCCTGACACTTAGAAAAATGACAGACACTTATTCCTGTTTCTTCTGGTATTTTTCAGAAGGGCAATGACAAAATGTAGGCTGCAGGCACAGAAGCTCTCAAGGTACATTTGACAGGGTAACTTTTCATTCTCCCATGCCATCACTCACTTTCCATCTACCCTCATTCTTTTTACTTGCATTTCTTTGTTTTTGCCAGCTGGCATCTTAAACTTTGTGCCATCCAATGTTGACCTACCAGCCTATGAACATCTTGCTGAAAATATACTCTTCAACAAAATCCCACACACATATATGCACCATTTGCATTAGGGGTCTTCACTTAAAGTTAATACACAATTGGACCCAGAGTCTAGAGTATTCTACTTCCTTTAGGTCTGGTGAGACAAACTGTGGTGGTCTGAGAGTCTTTTCAAGTTCTATTTCGTTCTGCAAATGTCTTATGATTCTGGGACAAACAGATATGCTCACTTAGGTCAGTGTAAAAGCTTACTTACTTCTTAGGAGAAGTGTTGGTGCCATTGGAGAATAGGGAAGGCAGAAAGACTAATTGACCTTAAAGTGAAAAACTTAGGTAATTTGTAGTCTGTAAATCTTAAAGTGAGAGCAAATCATTCAGATCTTTTCTATTATCTCTTACCCCAGCAACTCTGATGGCCTCTGAAGCATTTTCCTCATACTTCATGCCTTCTGCTCATACATGGAGCCTGTAACTACTCTGTTCTTCAGGGGTACCTTGGGAGAAGGCATGACTGATGTTCCTCAAGTTCTCTGGGCCCTTTCAAATGACAAAGCCCAGTACATACAGTGTATAAAATAACTATAGCTGTTTGGCCTGGACAGATATCCAAAGAGAAGCTGAATGTGAGAGAAGCGCGATTCTAACATGTTTACCGATGTACCAACATCCTTCTGCAGTTTCAGAAGGCAAAATGACAGCTGCAGTCTTCCTAAGCTAAAGTGGGGAGGTCTTTTAACATTCTCTTTTAAATGAATTTATCTTGGAATAGTTCATTATGTAGACCACAGAGCTAAAATATCATTTTTACTTATAATCCCCCCCCAATATTTATAGAGAAAAAGTGGAGGAATTCTGTAAGTAAATAGGTTTTGATCTATTGCCATCCCCAGCAACTGTCATCCTTCAATTTTGAGAAATTCACCCCCATTTAATAAAGAACAATGGCTCCCTTGGAATGATGCCAAAATCAGTAGTAATAGAAGAGAAACTCTAATATCTGGGCACTTTCTCTTCCTTACATAATTCTTCCAAGAAAATCACAATTTAGAGCTGCAAAAGACCTTAAAACATCTAGCTCAATATCTCTCCTGAGTCTTTCACAGGTGAGGAAACCAAGTCTGGGTCATATTAAATGACTTGCCCCAAGGCAGATTGTTTCTAAGTGACAAAAGTGGCACCGAATCCCAAGTGTCTGTATTCATGACAATGCCTCCTGGGTGAATACTGTGCTCTATCAGAGACCCAAGGCTCTGAGGATGCTTGTGTATCTGGGACAGAAACTGTAAAAGGACAAGAAAGGACCAAATGACTAAACATAAGAAAAGGAATTATTTATAATATTGGGCTTTTCTTTAAGTTTCATGTTTAAAAGATAGTTTTTACAACCTCCCTACATCACTAAACTCCCTTTTCAAGGGTGGAAGGGAAGGATTGTTCCAGGGACCCAAAAGCTCTAGAAAAGCAGGAAGAAAACAGACATGAAAAAGAAGAAAGGCAGACATAGACCATGTCCACTGTCCAGTGGCCCGTGGGAGTCAAACCACTTGTTTACCCCTGAAGGTGGCCTTAGAAAAGCTTTATTAACAGTAGGCATTGCTATTTCAAAGAAGGAAAAGCATAATGGAATAAAATAAAATAACAAATCATTTATTTTCTTGTTTAATCTGGGTAGAAAGGAAGGAAAGATGGGCAAGATAGAAGGGCACTCTCTAGGGCAATGAAGACACATCTTTAGAGCATTAAGCTCCACGGAGATGACATTTTTATAATAATTGACAGGGAAGCTGCATGGTGTCATGGTTGGGAATATAGCCAGAATCCCCAAGTTTGGTTTTACCTACTTCACCAGGGAGTTGTGAGACTTACGTGAGTCAACATTTATAAAGTACTTAAAATAGACCCTGGTGTATCATATGTGCTATATTTATGTTTACTAAATAAAATTTTTTAAAAGACTTAAGGTAAACCATGAAAAAGGTGAGGTTCCTTCATCCCATTAATTATGTCCAAAAATTACTAGTCCAGGCATACACAACAAGCAGAGTGAGTCTCCTTTTATTCATTCAATAGATGTATTATGAAATACCTACCATATAGGAACTGTTCGAGATGTTGAGGATTTGATGTTAGGAAACAAAACCTACATGGTCACTGTCCCCTTGCAGCTTACATTCTAGAGGGGAGTGCAGACAAAAAGAAGTAAACACACATAATTTCAAGTAATGATAAATGCTATAGAGAAATATTAAACAGGGAGTAGACAGAGTGAAGAGGATGTTCAAAATTTTGATTGTAGATGGACAAAGTAGGATTCACACCCAGGCAGTTTACCTGAGGTTCTTTACCACCTCACCGTGTTGTCTAAATGCTATATTTCAAAGCACAATATGGGTACTAAGGAGATATTGAAACGACCAAGCTAAACAATCCAAGTCCAGGGCACCTTCAAGGAACTTGGAATTTGGCAAAAATGTACTCTTAGAAGCTTTTGATTTAACCTAATTTAGTCTTAGTCTAGCCACCTTCTACTTGTGTCACTTGGGCAAACTATTAAATTCTCCAGTCCACAGTTTCCTCATCAGTAAAATGGGGATGATAGCAGAACCTACCATGTTAGGTTATTGTGCATTGTAAATTTAAAACTCCTTATGAAGTGCCTGGCATTTAGAGGCACTAAATTAATACTAGTTATAGCTACTGTGTTTGTTCGGTAATGCTCATTAAATTAACAAAACTCAAGGAATTATTGCCATTGCTCTTGCCTGGGTCCACGTAGAAACAAAATGGACTCACTTCTTGATATAAGCCTATGCCTAAAAATCCTATGACTGCATTGCATAGTGGGCTTCCCATTCTTATGGATTTCTCATAAGGGCAGATTATTCATTTTCTAGATAAGAAGAAGGCAAAACTTTCAAATCTGATCATCATCCACCAAATTAATTTTTTTTACTATATTTAGGATTATTGTTTAACCCACTAGTAACTAGAATAAAAGGTGTTTAAAGTCGTAACTAGGACCTTCCTATTTAAGAAATTAAGTGAATAAACATAGGGCTGAGAGGGCATCCTGACTGCACCTCTTAGAGGTAACGTAATCAGTTCCCAGCACCACATGGAAAGTGGCAGAGGAGTACATATATATGGAGAGTACCTTGAACAGCAAGAGCTCAATAAAGATACGTGGCATAGAATAATAGCACAGAAGTGAACTGAGAAGCTGAGTGGGCGGAAATTGCCAGTGCAGTTCCATTAAATTGCTAAAGGCATTGTGATTTCGTAGAAAAGCAGAACTATGTAAATTTATAGATGAGATCTAAAAGAACATATCCACCATTTTGAATGAGCCATCTTCCCCCTTACTGTATAATTGAATTAAGTGCTAATTTAATAGTTGAATATAATTTGGCTGTATTTCTTATTTTTGATCAGCAGCACTCAAGTGAGACGTCTGTGTTCAATTTATATCTGCAAATGCAGTGAGCATCTACTTATGTCTCAGACACAGTGCAAGGAGAAAAAAGTTGAGATTATACAGTATCTGCCTTCAGAGAGATTACAGTCTAGCAAAGGAGGTTGAACCAATATCCAAGTGAAAGCAGAGTGTGAACAGCTATAATAGAAGTAAAAATACATGCTCTGAATGTTAAGTGTAAGGGGAGGTCTCTCATGTACAGGAAATCTAGCTCATGGTACTCTGAGCAGAAAGTGACCCGAAGCATTTGCTTACTTGTTCAGGCAGATAGATACGCTATTTGTTTCTCATTTGTAATAACCATCCTCTGAAATACAGCCAGTGCCATCAATCCAGCTACGAATTTCATCCATCACTTTGCCCTTCAAGCTATAATAAGTCAAATACTACTTCAAACCCTAGCAGTTTTCTATACTCGGCTTCAATGGAGCAGGCTAAACTAGTAACAGAGTTACTCCCACCCTAAGATAAGCTAAGCACTTTTACTCCCACCCTAAGCTAAGCACTTTTTAATTACCTGGTATTTCTTTGTGATAATTTTCTTTTTTGGCGGTAAATGGGATTTTAGATTTCTATCTTTTGACTTTAGGTTCTAATCTGATGTTTGATCTGTAGATCCATAGTGAACATGGTAGAACTACATAAGAATCCACGTTCCCCTGGGAGTTTCTAAACATGCTCAGAAAGACACCATAGACAAACACCTATGTTAATAGCCAACACTTAAACACAAATTTTCTGTGTGCCAGGCACTGTTCTAGGTACTGTTATATTAACTACACATTAACTCATTTAAATCTTTTTTTTTTTAATTTTTTTTCAACATTTTTATTTATTTTTGGGACAGAGAGAGACAGAGCATGAACGGGGGAGGGGCAGAGAGAGAGGGAGACACAGAATCGGAAACAGGCTCCAGGCTCTGAGCCATCAGCCCAGAGCCCGACGCGGGGCTCGAACTCCCGGACCGCGAGATCGTGACCTGGCTGAAGTCAGACGCTTAACCGACTGCGCCACCCAGGCACCCCAACTCATTTAAATCTTAAAATTTATTCTCTATCTTACAGTTGAAGAAACTGTAAGACACAGAAAAGTGAAGTAACATTCCTAAGGTTACACAGTTAGTAAGTGGCAGAGTCGGGATTTGAACCAGGCAGCCTGGCTCCAGAGTCTATGCTTTTAGCTGCTTTCCCCTACTGCTTCTATCACCAGAGTATCACATGTCTGTGCTTTGGGAATAGCCTATCAATGCCTTCACCTTTGAAAAAATGAGTGACTATTTTCATTACCTCCCACAGATCTAGCATCTTCCATTTTAATGAGTAGAAATTTAACTTTTTTTTTTTTAACAAATAACTACTGTTCTTATCAGAGAAAATGAGTGCTCAATAAACTATCAGATTCCTTCTTTCGTGTCTTCAAGAGAAAATGCAGTTTAGCTTTACTTGTTCTATGCATTGATAATGGTATAAATGCTAAGTAGATAACTTTAAATGATCTTTAAGCTTGTAATTTATAAGCCACAGAGTCCCAACAGGTTAAAAGTCTTTTCTTCAATGCATCACCAGATTTAACCCTCAATTCCTTCTTTACTTAGAGACTATTGCTTGTTGGGGAAAGGTTGTATTTATAGTTTTACTAATACTAAGAGGTAAATGTATTATAGAAATTTTTGAATGTGAAATTCTCTCCACAAAAGTATAAGAGGTTATTGCATAGATATGCAAAAGATTGATTTCCCTGCCTTTTACCTCTGGGACTCAATTTCATCATCATCTATCAACATTTCTGGTGTCCATTTTTGACAGAGCACTTTTCTAAGTGCTACTGATGTAGATGCAAAGTAACAATTGACCTCACTTCTTAGTATCCCTAGTAAGACTGAGCCAGATGAAAGAGGTCTAGGGCAACTCCAGACACATAATGTATGCAAACACCCACATTCCCAGATGTTCATCAGTGAATCTATGATTCGTACATCCATTCAATCAGTCAGTTCATTTTGGCCCTATGCTAGCTTCGGAGATGAGGATGCAAAAATGGATAACATTTGGTCCCTGCCTCAAGGATTTCTGTGTACATTTTGGACACAGATAAATATGTAAAAAGTTAAACTACTATTTGAGAGGGGAAAGAAGTCCTACTACAGAGGAGGTTAAAGCTAAATACATGAGGGTCAAGTAAGGTTTTCTGGATAGGTAGATGGCACTTGAGCTGAATCTCAAAGAATTAGTATTTTTAGCCAAATAGACCCTTGAGTGTGTCAGTCCAGCCAGAAGTTGCTGCCCGTGTTCCTGCTAGGTCTAGAGACAGTAAGGAGAAATGGATGCCCATATTCATCCATTCTCTATCTCTCACTGTATCTCTGTCTCTCTGTCTCCCTCTCTTGTGCATCCATGGTTACTTTCACACACACACACACACACACACACACACACACACACACAGGGACAGTCACTACCTCCCCCATATATTAACCCCAAGAGAAATTACAGAAGAGACACTTCCCAAATTTCTCCCATCCACTCAAGGTCCTTTTATTTTCTGTAGCTTATAAAAACATTGACACTTAATTTTTTTATATATTCAAATATATACCCAAGGAAATTACATATTCCTGGAAAGAAGGAACCTTAGACCCTTTTACATTTTGATAATGCCTAGGATGATATGACATATATATTTCGTGATTAAAAGTTGTTATTGAAATAAATAAATAATAACTATTAGAACTATTGTTAAGAGCTGACTCCACTGGGGGTTCACATGAGTACAGCTGAAAATTCTAAGTCACTTTAATGTCTGGGTCAGTTAAAACTTCTAAACTGACAAAAAAATCCAAGACAATGAGGCTGAGAACATTTTCATAAGGGCCAAGATATTGTTTTTTGTGACTGCTGTTCTCACCTCAATTGTAGTGAAATAGTTCTTAGATTATTCCCTCATCATAAATATAAAAGGTGTTCTCAGCAACTCAGCCAGGGGTTCAAAATGGGGTTACACTTCTCCGTCTTCTAACCCTTCCTGAAATCCCTCCTACTAATTCATTCTGGGTGTCTCATATCACACATGCACCATTAACCAGACTGCTCACTGACCATGTGGCATCTGCTCTTTTCTGCCTCTCTTGCTCTAGCTTATCACCAAAGCTTGAAGTAGTGCCACCAGGACTTACCAAAAGTGCTCTCAATGCTGTTAATACCCACTGAGGGTGCCAAATCTGCTATTAATGACTGCCAAAGGCTGCTTCATAGCTGCAGGTGCCCAAAGTGTCAAAGGTACTGATGTTTCTGCTGCTGGCTACAATGCCCAGTATCTACCCATCAAAAGCACCTTGGCCAGTGCCAACTGAATGTTCTGCCAGTGCCACTGAAGCCTGCCAATGTGGGCACCACCACCAAGTGGCCGGTGCCCAATGGTTGAGGGCACCGATGTCTAAAATATAGCACCATCTCTGCTTGCTGATGAAGTTGTCGGTGCCAATTATGCTGACTCCTTTTGTTCCCGATGTCCCAAAAATGTTCCATGATGCAGCTTTTTTATTGAAGCTTCTTCTTAAGGCTGATCCATTGGAGCTAGGCCAGGGCCTAGTCAGAGCACCAGATCCTGAAATCCATTCGGATTAACGCATTCCCTGTGACACTTGTCTATTGTCCTTTGAATCAAATACATATGCATTGGCCACCTTCTTTGAGCAGAAGAGTCTTTTGAGGACTCTGGATTCCTAATTGAAAGCACACCCGTGCAAGCCCAATCCTGCCAGTTATCCATACATTCCCACACATGATAGATGAACACAGTCCTATTCAAACTGAAATCCATGCACACAGCTGTGGTCATCAAGCTGACAGATTCCCAGTCTATGTTAGAGAACAAGGAACATTCTATTTTGTGTTTCAGAAAATCATATAGAATCTGACCTCTTCTCATCACCTCTACTCCAGCTCCCTGTCCAAGCCAAGTAATGTCTTGCATTACTTCCAGAGCTTCCCAGCAGGTCTCCTTATTCCTACTCATGCCTCCCTGTGAACAATTCTCAACAAAGCAGCCAGAGTGACTCTACTGAAACAGAAGCTAAACCATGTTATGCATCTACTCAAATTCTTGGACTGGCTACCTATTTCTCTCCAAATGAAAGCCAAACTTTCCAAGTCCTTCAGCGCTGTACCTTCTCTGGCCCCTGATTACCTCTCTCTGACTTGCTCCCCCTTGCTCTCTTCCTGTACATGCTGCTCTCACCCCTTTGGTTTCCTTGATATTCCTTGAACAGGTACTAGTCTCTAGTCTCACTCCTTCCTGAAGGTCTTTGCCTCACCTGTTTCCTCTGCTTGGAATCTTCTCCCCCTAATTGCCAGCACAACCACTTTACCATCCTTAAATCTTTTTTCAAATCTTGCCTTGTGAGTGAAGCTTTCCCCAACCACCCTGTGTAATTCCACACCTTCCTTACTCCACAGACACTCCAACATATCCAATCCTCCTACTCCACTTTCTCTTTTTTCACAACACATCACTTATTGATTAATTTCCTTATTTATTATGTGTGTTAGTTATCTGTCTCCCGACTAGAAGGTAAGCCCCATAAGGACTGGCACTTTTATATGTTTTGTTCATTGATGCATCCAGAACAGTACCTAGAATATAGTAGGGATGCTATAAGTATCTGAGTGAACAAATGAATGAATAGATGAGTGGCTGGCTGGCTGGCTGGCTGGATGGATGGATGGATAGATGGATAGATGGATAGATGGATGGATGGATGGATAGATGGATAGATGGATGGACAGATGGATGAATGTATGGTAGGTCCCCAAATTTGTAATTCCTGTACTAATTTTTGGCCACCATGTGAATGATATCCTTTGTATTTCCTTACCCAGGCAGAACATAAGTTACTCATTTGTATACTGCTAACTTTGGTTTTATGGCACATTTATCTGTTTGAAGTACTTCAGTGGGTGATGTTATTATGCATATGCCTGGAGGCTCTGAGAAAGGACATGGTTTTTAAATATCAAATAAATAGAATTGGTATTCAGAACATTAATTATTTTCTAAAGACTCAAGTTTGGGGAATTTTTTTTTGTTGAGATGAATAACATGCAAACAGTTTTCCTGACTGATAGTAGCATTTAAAATTTCTGTTTTAAGAGCAAAGCAGTGTGCTACATAACCATTAAATATCTACATGAATGTCAGAAGATATGTACCATCAGAGGAAAAAAAAGTGATCCTGTATCTTTTTCCAAATATAATTCATATCACTGGTGGAGCTTGAAAATGTGAATGATGGTGAGCATTGTTCAGCACCTTACTCTACTTGCAGTAAATCCCCTTCATCTTTAATCTGAGCTTTTGTTTCGTAGAAGAGCTTTGAAGCAAGGAAATACATCAAAATAAATAGTGATGTTTAACAAAAGTATCTAGGGTCAAAATTATCTCCACAAGGATTTTAGAAATGAAAAGATGGTTAGAAAAAACATGTCCTTTCACTGAATTTTTAAAAAAGCTTTTACAAAAAAAACTTCAGAGTTTTAAAACTATTCAATGATATCATTCAACTCCATAACCATGTTTATGGTGTACTGAATGGTGGCTCTCTTGATCTCTTCACCACAACCCCACAGCTCTTACCTGGCGGATAACGCCAGGTTGTTGGTGATGCTGCTGATAGCAGTTACTCGATGTGTGCATAGAGATGAAGCTGATGAGGCCAATGTCTGGCTGGCAGCACACACACTGCTTGCAAAGCAATAAAGAGATAGTTGTGTAGTTGTTGCTAGTGTTGCCATTGTTTTTTCCTAGCATGATTTGTAGAGGTTGTGTGTTTGGGAAGCTTCACTTCTTAAACTTGTGGTGAGTCCAGTGCCTTTGATCAATAGGGGTGCTAGGGGTACCTGGGTGTTTCAATCAGATAACTGCCCAACTTCTCCTCAAGTCATGATCTCACAGTTCGTGAGTTTGAGCCCCATGTCAGGCTCTGTGCTGACAGCTCAGGGCCTGGAGCCTACTTCGGATTCTGTCTCCCTCTCTCTCTGCCCCTCCCCAGCTCATGCTCTCTCTCTCTCTCTCTCTCTCTCTCTCTCTCTCTCTCTCTCTTTCTCTCTCTCTCTCTCTCTCTCTCTCTCTCTCTCTCTCTCTCAAAAATAAGTAAACATTAAAAAAAAATTTTAATGGGCTGTCTCCTAACCCTGATGGCCAGAGGTAGGACTGGTCTGGCCAATAACATCATTCCCTGAAGTTCACCAGCCTACTATTCTGTGCTACTGGAAGTTGATCACCTCTGTGTCTTGAAAATGTTTTTTAATAACGCATACTTTGTTGTTCATTGCTTCACTTGCAGTTTAGTACACGGTGTAAGGTTTGTCAAAATAAGGGATACCTCAGGCCCTCTCTGGGAAAGACTTTAGTTTGCTTCTTTTATTCCTGAGATAGTAATCAAAGGGCGTTAAGAGACCATCCAAAGCACTTTACCTTTACTCCCCCAAAATGTGGTGCCAAGTAATATCCGGATATCACTCCTACACTGCTCCTGCCCTGTGCCTAAAGCAAGGAGTCTTCAATTGTCTGATTACTCAAGAGACCCCATGTTGGCAAGGCTTAGTTGCTGATGGGAAAAAATATAGACGCTACCATTACGTGCAACTGTAAGTGCATGATGACATCCAAATACAATTTGCTTACCTCTGAGGGTTTAAGTTTCTTCCTATTCTTCTATAGAAATTATACCCATAACAGAGCCTGATTCTAAACAAAGGGACTGCAAGCCACAGATTTGTATGTGCTGCATATGTACAGCCTCACCTGCTGCATATGTACAGCCAGAGACCTGCCACACCTCATTTCTTAACAGTAGTCACAGTGTTTTAATTGTTTTGGTTCCCACAGAAGGAATCTCATTACATGGAGCACCCAGAGTTTCAAACTCCGTAAAGGATATTTTCCTGAAGATCTCCTAAAACCCCTCACAAATGAGATAACGTATGTGAGAGCACTTTGGGGTCTTCAAAGTCTCATATTGTTAGGTGACATTTTCATCATTAATAGTCCTATACATTCTGCAGACGTATCTCTCCTAGCAAAGTTGCACTGCAATAGCACTTAGATGGCAATGGATAGACTTTTTTCCGGGGCCCTGTGGTCAGTGGATCTACCTTTCTCTTTCATGTTCAGTCAGTCTTTTAAGAGCCACTGATGAAACAGCACAGTGATGTCTAAGCCCAAGTCTCAAAGCCTATGGGAGATCTGATCCTCACACTACTTGATGGACCTGCATTTGGACTGGGCAGCATGCACCTGCTAGCCCTGCTTGTCCCGGTTTATTTTCAGGGCTGCTGTTAGTCTGAGTCTTGTGTAGCAGCAGTACAGAGCAAAAGAGGCTAGAACAAGGAGCAGGAATAGAGGGGGGCATTGGACGACATCAGCTGTCTGTATTACAAAAATCATATCAGGAGTCTGTGAGTACAAAGTACATCCAGGTGGGAAAAGAGAAGCCACAGTCCATTGTAGCTTCATAGGCAAGTTTAAGTCTCACTGAGACTGGTCCATTGGGGCTGTTGCAACCAGTAGGTTTACATAAATGATGGTCAGGTTTGTGTGTTTGTTTCCAGGGATGACTGCCCCTGACTATGGGAGGATCTTTACCAGTATTTCACATACAAGGATCCAGCTCTCACCAAGTCCAAGCCCTTACAACTGTTTTAACACAAAGATTATTAACCCCAAAGTTACTCCAGCTATGTCTCTCATCCTATAATCTCCAAGAAAGGCTAGCAAAATCCCAAAGCAAAAGACAAGCCCTCTATGTCATCTCAATCTCCATAGCACCCTTGGACTTATATTCCCTCGTATTTCAGACCTTCCTCAACCCCGAGTCCTCATTTCTCACTTTTTTCCAATGCCTTTTCCTTGTGCTTTCTCAAACCTTCCATCTCCCTCCTTCTCTTTCCATGCAGACTCCATTTATATAATTCAAATAGCTCTGATTGCACTTTCTACTTTCTCATCTCTAACCTATACCTCAACCCAGGGCAGCCTAGCCTCAGGCTAGATCCCATGAACCCTTCTCCGTCCTCATCTTAGTAGACCTTTCTGCAGCATTCCATCACTGCTGACTATACCTTCTTTGAAACTAAATTTCCCCCACTTTCCTTCTTGTCTTGACTATTCCTTTTTTGGCCTCCTGAGTATACTTCTTACCTTTCACTTTGCAAGTGTTGGTTTGTCCTCACACCACTTCTCTTCTCACACTACACACCCTCTGCGGCCTCATCCATGCATGATTTCAGCTCCCACTTACAGTAAAAATAACTAAGATTTATTGAGTGTTTCTGTGTGCCAAGTACGGTGCTAAACTCTACTTGCATTGTTTCACTGAATGCCTATGACTACCCCCAGAGGTAGATGTTAATTTTATCTCTCACATTACTAATCAGAAAATGGATGCTAGGGAAGATTGAGTAGCTTACTCAAGGTCATACAGCTAATAAGTGGAGGAGCCAAGACACCCACCTATACTCTTATGAGGCCCAAAGTTACGTCTTCTCAGACTTCTCCCCCAAATTTAGAGCACAATTCCACAGCATCTATAATTTCTCATATCTCAGAATCATGCACGTCACCTCAGTCTATTTTCTTCTCTTTCTCAGCTAGTAACATCACCATGTACCCAGATACAAGGTGTCAAAGCTAGATACTTGAGGTTTTCCCACAACTTCCCCCTCTTATCGCTTGCATAGTTTATCACAAAGGGATGACAGTGTGATTGACAAAAAGATGCCAACAAACACAGTAAAAGGAAATGAGGTTTCTTTTAATGGCAACGGATGTGAAAATTAATGGCTTCACAAAACAAGAGACAGTGCAACATACTGTCAAATGGAAGTATAGGCTTCCTTAAATGTTATGTATGAAATTCCCTTATTTTCAATTCTGTTTGTATTAGAGGAAAGGCTAAGCTGCTAGAATAGAAACCTCCATAATGTAGTGGTTTAAAGAATAGAACATTTACTTCTCCCACGTAACAATCTTGAAGTAAGCAGTCCAGGTTTACAAGTTGGCTCTGCTCTATGCAATTCTTGAAGAACCCAGGACCCTCCATCTGTTGCTCTGTCATCCTCTAAAGCACTGCTACTCAAAGTATGGTCCACGGACTGACAGCATTAGCATTACTGGAAGCTTGTTAGAAATACAGAATCTCAAATTCTCCATCCAACCTATTGAATTAGAACCTGAATGTTAACAAGATTTCCCACATGATTCTTTTCTACATTAAAGTTTGAGAAGCAATTCCCAAACTCTGGGGTATTACTTTGCCTGTATAGTCAAAGCTGGGCTACAGACACTTTATGTTCCGGCTCATGGGAAGACAAAAAAAAAAGGCAACTCTAGAACAAGAAACCTATCTTTTAGATTGAAGGTGACCTGGAAGCTTCTTTCACTGCTGACTCCAATTTCTGTCCCAGCTTAGATTTTTCCCCACACTTTGGGATTCAACGTGTTGAATCAGATGGCCTTGCTGTGACCCTCTGTTAGGAATGCCTACTGCCTACCCACCATTCTGCCTCTCAGATTACAGACTGTGCCTAGCTCCCATTCATATTCAGCAGTTCTGCAGGCCTGGCAGCTACTGGAGCTGTCTCTGTCTAGCTCTGTCCTGCCAGATGTTCCTGCTGGAAAAAGAGTCACAGTGCTCCTTGTGGATGCTTCTGGAGACTCATGAAACAAGTATGGATGCCATCTTATCTTCAGCCTAAATGTCCTGTGTTGTATTTTTTATTTTATTTTATTTTTTTTAGTTTTGCCTTTGGGCTTCTTATTTTCTTTACTGGATAAATAAATCTGACACTAATTTGACATTAACTTACAAAATATAGAATTGCAAGATTTAGGAATTATGTAGGAACTTTGAGATCATTTGCCCAACACCATCATTTTATGGATGAGAATGCTGAAGCTTGGAGAGGTGAGGTAACTTGCCCTCAGTTACACAGCTTGTTAATAGAAGATTTGAGATGCTGGGCTATGGAAACAAAGCCCAATGCATTTTGTAACACAGCATATTACCTGTAATTGGGTCTTGGTTTGTAATCATTTTAAGTAGTTGTGCAACATTAATGTTAGGCATAAATATAGCTCTCATTTTCATAATATGTAGTACAAAATACAAATCTCCTTTACAACTGGATTCCATGCCACTAAAGTTAATTTGTCACTTAATCTTCATGTGTTCATTAAATCACTTAATTTAATAAACATTTGGCAAATACCTGATATGTATGAGATGCTCCAGTAGGCACATAAAAGACGACAAAATGGTTAAGACCTCGTTTCTTCATCAAAAGGGTGACAGTCTAATGAAGAAGATGGATGCTCACATCTCTAGCTGTAATAGAATTATATGAAAATTACTGCAAAAATCTTGGGGAAGGTATGATTAATTTTGACTTGGGAGTAGGAGTAGCATTGGAGAAGCCTTCACAGAAGAAGCAATATTTAAATAAGACCTTTTAAGAATGGATAGAATTTCAACAGGAGAACAGAGGAGAAACAGTATTCCTGGCAGAGGGAATGGCTTGAGCAAAGGTACAGAGGTATGTGAGCTATAAAATGGATTATGCCCCCTGAAATCATACTCCTAAGATCCAGAATTACTGAGTTTTGGATTAGTAAAGCTGCAGGACATAGATGTTTACTAGATGACAGCCAGAAAGCTTGGGAAGGATGTTGATGTTAGCTCAGCTCTGCATCCCTGGCCTTTCTCAGTCTCATGGAGATGCCTTTGGACTCGTAAATTAAACAATTTGGATCACTTTGTGTGTCATCTTGGCTAGGCCATGATATCCAGATGTTTGGTCAAATTCCAGCCTACATGTCACCATGAAAGCATTAGTTAGATGAAATAAACATTTAAATTAGTGGGCTCTGAGTAAAGCAGACTGCCCTCCATTATATGGAGGGACTCCATCCAATCAACTGAATGCCTTACAAGAACCAAGACTGAGGTCTTCCACAGAAAAAGAGGGAATTCTGCTTCCAGACTGTTTTCAGGCTTGGGCTGCAACATCAGCTCTTCCCGGGTCTCCAGTCTGACAGCCTGCCTGCAGATCTCAGACTTGCCAGATTTCTAACTTGTGCATGTGTGTATACACATCCTATTAGCTCTATTTGGAGAACCCTGGCTCATATAAATACCAAGGATTTTGAAATTTAAAAATGACTGTATTAGTTTTCCCTTACATGTCAAAATTTCAAAGCTTTACAGCAACGAAAAAATACATGTATTTTTCTTACAAGTTTGTAGGGCAGCTGTAGTTCATCTAACTTCAGCTGGATTTGCCCAAACTCTAGTGACCCAGGGTAGACTCTAAGCTCTGGGTTACATTTAGGTTTGCTCCACAAGTCTTCATCTTTCTCCTGGGACCAGCAGTTATGTGACTGCTCAGCCACTTGTTATTCTTATACTAGAGCATAAAAACACAAAAGGAGGAGTAGGTCACAGAAGTACAGAGCCTTCCTTACCTCTAAATTGTCACACTGACACTTCTACCTGTACCATTGGCCAAGCAAGTACATGACCAACATCAGTGGATGGAGAAGTGACTCCAATCACAGTGGATACAATGCAGATCCCTTGGCAAAGGGCACAGAGACATAATTCTAATACAGGAAGAAAGTGAGGAATTATAAATAACAATTCAATCTACTTGAGTGGCCTTGTTAGATGAATTTCTGAAAAGTAGCTATCTGCTGGGGGAAGGCAGAGTATAAAGAGGTTAGCAGGCATAAACCCTCTTTAAAACAAGATAGGAAAGGAATGAAGTGAAGGAAAGAGAGGGATGACAGAGGAAAGAAGAATCTTGATTAGAAGTTGAAAGGATTAGCAGCCAAAGGATTCAATATTATGCAGTTTCAAAGCATAGGCTAAAAAAACACACAAATAAATAAATAAAAATAAGCACGAACCTAATTTAGAGCAGTGGTGAGGAAAGAAAACTGAGCTATTGAAGACGTATTATATTCAAAGTACTGTGATAGGCAATTTACATGCCCTATATCATATAATCTTTACAACAACACTTGAAGTAGATATTATTGTCAGGTTCCAAAGTCCACTTTGGAAGGAGGGAACTAAAATCAAATTTATGAGACTTGTTGCCTAATTAAATATGATAGTAAAACAGAAAGAGGAAAGTAAGATGACTCCTGAGCATCTACTTGGGAAATGGTATAATACTTCCCCCCTAACTGAGATTGGAAACTGAGAGGGAGGGCCGGTTGTGAGCTGAAGTAGATACATTTTTGACTTGTGTTATGTGATAGCTATAGGCCCTCTATGTGAGAAATCCTGCAAATTTTTGGAAATTTGTATCTTCACACTCAAGAAGAGAAACCAATCCTGAAGAAACACTATAGAAATAGAAGCCAAAGCATTCCAAGCATGGAAAATAATATTAGCAAAAATACAAAAGTGTCTTGCACATGTTCATGGCATGGCTAGCAACTTAATATGCTGTTTAGGGTACACATGGCAGAGTAGTATGGGATTAATTTGAAAACATAAGTTTGTACTTGATCGCAATTGTCCTAGAATTCTGGAATAGGACATTTGCATTTTTACCGAGAAGGAGCCACTATAGGTTTTTGTGCAAGCGTTGACTTAAAAGCCTGGCTTTTTGGAAAACTGATGCAGCAGCATGATATAAGCTAAACCAAAAGTGGGAGGCCACGTGGAAGGCTCTTGCGTTAGTTTTTGTAAGCACTAACAAGAACCTAAACAGGGTAGTGACAGTAGGAACAGAAATGAAGGAACAGATGGAAGAATTGCTTCTAAAGAAATTATTGTGCAGCACAGTAACCACTCTGCATACCATTAAATACGTGTCAAGTTAATTTTGTAACTTCATTTGGCTCTAATGCTTTCCTCTATTCAGGTATGCAGAGCCTTCATAATTGATTGGTCATCTGTTTATATACTTTCTAATTAAGAGTTACTAATTTCCCTGAGGGAGAGACTATGACTGTTTTGTTCTGTACTGTTCCACAACATTCATCAGAACAGACACTGACTAAATATTTATCAAGTCAGTGGCTGGATCAACGCTGCCCCCGTACACATCAGCATGTTCATCTCCAGGTTCTCTTCACTCTTGCTCTCTACCTTGTTCCCATCTCCCATTCTCCCACCAAACACGTTCCTCCCTCTCACCTCCTTAAGGTTGCTCAGGGAGAACTCACCTCACAGGAGTAACCAGATTACTTAGCAGTCTGCGTTTAGTCAGATACTGACATGATTTATTTTTTTTTCAATCCTACCTTCAACCAAGTTCAGCTGCTCTGTCATTTTTAATGTCATTCAGACATATCCAATAACTTTCCAGTCATGTAAAATATTGAAAACTCAGTTCCAATCCACTTAAGCCTCTAATTTTATTCCCTTTGACCTTCCCCTTCCCAAGTTTAGGCTTACCCCAAGGGACTGGTACCTCTCTCTTTTTTGATTCTAAATTTGCTGCCACTGGGGCAAGAAGGAGGGATTGGAGGGGAAAACAAACTTTTTTTACACTAATAGGGTTTGCTTTGAAGAGGTCTAGTTGGTATCCCCACCACCACTCTTTGGCCAACTCTGATCATCAACCAACCTCTGTGTAGCAGATGACAAGTAATTGCTCTCTCAAAGGAGTAGTGTGTGTGTGTGTGTGTGTGTGTGTGTGTGTGTGTGTGTGGTGTGTGTGTGTGTGTGTGTGTGTGGTGTGGTGTGTGTGTGTGTGTGTGCGCGCGTGCACGCTGAGTTCTCTGGTATGGGACATCTGACTCCACCCCAGACTGATTCAAGGCTTCCTAAGTTTATCCCCTGTATCTACTGCTGGGGCCATCAGATCCTGGATGGCTAACAGTAAGACCTTTGCCAAGCTGCTAATTTCAACTCCAATGAGCTTCTCTTCCTTCCTTCTTGCCCTTTCTCCAGTTATTTCCTTCTGTCAACTGGACAGTCAGGGAGTTTCCTAAGCTGCAGTGAGTAATCAGCATGGTAGCATTGGATCAACCACCTCTTAATAAGTACTGGAGAATATCCCTAGCCCAATGTTTTTATAACTCTATAGAATATGAGGTACTTAATACTTTGTGCCTCTGCTTTGGATCCTAATCTTCAATTTTACACATACACAACATTCAGTTATTTGCAACTGCCACTAAACTTCATTTTACAAACCCTGAGTTGTCATTTACATTTGTAGCTACTGCATAATAAACATTGTGTTAAGTGTTACTGAACAAACATTCAGTGAGTAGTTAAACTGGGTCAGTCCAATGTACAAGTGACATACAAAAAGCCTGATGCAGTTCAGACTGTCATGCAAATGATGAGTTACACCATAACTCCCAATAGAGGACATTTAAGCCTCAAAATGGAAAATAGATTGGGAATGATAGGAAAGAGGAAAGGAGACACAGTAATTTAAAAATGATGGAGTAAACATAATCCCAGAAGAATAAGAGAGAAAAAGGCAGAAGAAATCCTTAAAAATATAATTGCCTTGACTTTTGATTGAGCTTGTCCAGAAGGAAAATAAGTTACAAGTTCTATTTGGCATATATGTGGGGAATTTAAATATGGACTGTATATTAGATAATATAACTTTATCAATGATAAACTTCTTGAGTGTGATGCTACTATGGCTATGTAGGAGCATGCCCTTATTCTTGGAAGATGCATACTGAAGCATCAAGGGGTGAAGTTTCATGATGTCTGCAAATAGTGTTAGGTGAAAAAACATCTTTCTAATGGTTCACTTAAAACAAAGTGTGTTGTGTGCATGTGAATGAGGAAGTGGGTGTAGAGAAAAAGGTAGAAACCAAATGTGGCAAAACGTTAACCTTAGGTGACTCCGGGTCCAGAATATTCTGGAAAACACGGAAATGCTCCTCCAGGCTCTGTCATCAAGGAAGGACTTGCCCAGCAGCAGGGAGAGTGGTCAGCAGACAGCCTCCAGCTGTCAGCATCTGCAGGGTCTGCCTCTGCTATGGAGAGCAGCCTCACTAGAGTCATGCTTCTCCCATGGCAGCCATATCCAGCTGAATGATGGGGCACAAAGGCTGCCCAGCACATGACCTCGAATAACATGACCTTTGCCATAGAGGCTTCGCCAGGACCCATCACAATCCGTCTCCTCTTCTGCCCAACTCTGCTTCTCATCCCTCCTTTTCACAGGTGTTGATCCCTAATGAACACCTTGAATCCAAAAAAACAAATGGAAGAGTGAGAAGAATCTCCAAAATGAGAATGCTGCATAGTGACAGAAAGCCTACCATGTTTAGGATTAAAATCTGAATCCCTGACAGCCAGACTAATCTTTTCTCTGCTAACAAATCAGAATCATCTAGATTTCCATTAATATTTATCTCCTTGAATCTGAAGGGAGAGGAAAATCTATGTATTTTGCCCAGTTTGCTATTCCCATCATGAATTTCACTGAAGGATCACATCCGGTTGCTGAAGCACCACCTGTCCATAATAGCTGAAGTATTAGATACACCGCATGGCATCCAGAGCAACGCCAAGCCTTAGAAGTGAGTTACTTCAAAATCCAAGAACCACAGATTCAACTAAAATTCCAAATAAAAGCTAAAAGACTAGAATAATCATACAAAATTTTAAACCCAGAAGTTTCTCTTGCTTAAATTACTTTCACACTCCAATTTAAACTGAGAAACATTATGCTGCTGTCACACTTCTTTGTTCTCCTAAAGAAAAAAAAATCTGTATATAGCTGACAAAAAATAGGAACCTGTCTGCCAGCAAGTTCTCTATTCATGTCTAACATACTGTAGAGTCTATGCAGAACACATGGTCTCTAAACACCCAAAAGCCTCTTCTTCACTGCTTCACACGGCAGTATGTTTCTCCAGCGTGTTTGCACTACCTACAATACATGTCTTGCATAAGCATGAATTCCTTTGGATGTTTAAGTCATGCATTATTTTCACATGCTTTGATGTTATACATATGAGAATTATCATCTACATTTTGGGAGCACAGTTTCTTGTGCCTTCAGCATTGAATTTAATACTGCTCAACTGACATGATTTTAAATTCCATCCAACAGAATGTCAATAATGTTTATAACAGAAATTTGACATATTTTGTTTTCTCAAATAGGGAGTGGAGATAGCAACTACATTAGAAATTTCTGGGTGCAGTTTTGAAAACTAATTCAGCGTGAAAATTATCAATGACTTAGAATTGTGCGTAAAGTATTTTGGTTTTCCTTATTTTCTTATCCAAAAAGATCTGTTGCTTCACATCAGATGAATTTCCAAGTGGCAAAATCCATTGTTTGACGGAACACAAAGTAACCTAATCCTAATGTGATTTTTTAAATTACAGATGAGACCCATTGGCCATGATGGCTATCATCCCACTTCTGTTGCTGAGTGGCTGGATTCCATTGAACTAGGTGACTACACCAAAGCCTTTCTAATTAATGGCTACACATCGATGGACCTGTTGAAAAAAATCTGGGAGGTTGAACTTATTAACGTAAGTTGGTCTCTTAAAGTCACCTTCTCATTCACCCTTTGTAAATGAAATTCCTGTTGTAGGTGGGTAATTTTTTCTTTTTTTGTTGCTGTTTGGACATCCATCAAGAATTTGCAGATATGCCTTCTGCTTTAAATGTATTCAAGCCCAAAGAGATCAACTAGGTCTGCATAAATAGTTTTAATGCTGATACTTTACTCATTTCATTTTTACTGCTCTTTTATTTCTAATGGCATCAAGGAATGAAAGAAATGAAGAGGTAACATGTAATTATCCTGCCTTCACATTATATTTGGCATCATGAACATTTCTTTGCTAAAGGCAGTGAAAAATCATTTAATCTTTTAGAGAATTTCTTAGATTTAAATTTTATATTCTAAAACTGAAGAAAAACACTCATAAACTGAAAGATAAAGCATATAAATACCTAATCATTCAAAAGAGAGTTTTTTGTACTCTTTATACCACTTTCTCTCCAAAAGTCCAGTCTCCACATATTTCATGTCATTAATTATTTTAAATGATCGTTATTAGTAGTAACTAAGTAACTAATTATTCTTTGCTTTTAAAAGTCTGTTTTAAAAATAATATCTTTTCTAGAACATCCACTAAAAACTATTCTTTAATCCAAAAATCACTTTAAATGGACAAATTCTTGGCTGCTTCTTCCAATTTGCCATCAGCTCCTCTTTGCTTTCTGTCCTTACTCCCTCACAAAAGCTATCATTATTTCAGAAGAAACCCATTGTCTGACTAAAAGCCTCTGATTAATTTTGTTCTTAGTCTGTGTGGCAACACAGTGGAACTAACAGAAACTGTATTGCATTTTAGTTGCATCAAGAAGATTTCAGTTCTCCACTGAGAATCCAATATTCATTTGATGACTACTCTTAGCCATTTGTTAAAGGGGCACCTTCCATAGATCAAACAAACATGTTTCCAATTAAGTGACATTCTAGTCAATGGTAATGATACAACTTGACAAATATCTCTATATATCGTCTTCTGAATACTGTTGGTTCCCCACTGAAGAACAAATACTTAGATAGCACATGAGTCACTCACTTAACTGGCATTAGCAGTAATCCCTCATTGAAAAGAAGGGATTCCAATAGAACTCTATTATAAAATGTCTTCTTTGAAGCAAGGATCACTGAAGCAGGTTGATAAGTCTCTCAAAATCCAAATGCCGGGGCTAACATTTAAGATGTGAGCTTGAACCACACTTTTCCCAGTGCTGGGAGTGCCAGCAGCCTAGGCATCCTTGTTCAATCACTGTGTCCCTTGAGGATGGCTACAATGACTGTGGGACAGTGGTGCTCTGAGGCCCCAGGTTTGATGTCAGGGCTCAGAGATTGATCCACCACCACCCATACACCAGCCAACCTTAAGCTGGGACAGAATAATAGCCTTTTCCACCCATACAGAGTCTTTAAGTATTTTCCCTTTGGTTACATTTGCTGTAATACAGTCTGACTTCAATATGGGGACAAGTGCCTGTCACAAGCTTTGTATCAGAATTGGACAACATGGTCACTGTGTGTTAGCTCTTGAGGCCAGTTCTTTAGGCCTGGAGTGCATCTGCATCTGACACCAACCCAGTATATTTTCCTTAAGCTGATGGAATTTAAAGTTTACGACATCTATATGGGCAAGTTCATCCCTTGATGAGGAGGCTACGCAAGTCATTTAATTCCATCGATATTTTTATTATAAACAAAAATTGGTCGGCACCTTTAGACTTGGAAATCAGAGAACAAAATTTTTATGCTCACTGGTACTGCTACAAGGGTAGTTCATTTGATGGTTCAGGGTTGTTGGGTTTTCAAATGAAAGAAAGTCACAATGTGTGCCTTCTGGCTTACAAAGCTTTGGTCTCAAATTAAAGACTTTAATTTATCCCAAATAATGAGGGAAGACATCCAAATATAAAATAATCACATATATAATATATGGGCCCAGTAATTCTATATTAAGTATCCATAATTTGTGGTTTTCTAGCCTGAAGAGAATGTGCAGTTACTTTGATTTAGAGCACAGCTTTTTAGAGAAATTCACATCCTGAATCTTTGTAATGAGTGTTTCATTTTAAGGAAACCAAATGACTTCAATAACTATTGTTGTGTATAAAGTGAAGAGAAAAGTGCAAGGGTAGGCTGTCTTTGATACAGAGGTCTGCTGGTGGAGGGGAGGAGAGGAAAGGGAGGGGAGACTGGCTGCTGCTATAATTACAAATACCTTCAGCATCATTGAATCGTATCAATTAAGCCTCCAATGCCACATGGTATTTTGCTGGATATTTGAAAACAGTAACTCAGTGAGTATAAGTTTATTTGAAGTATTTCCATGAAAAAATGAAAACTATACAAAATTGTGATTTGAAAACTACAAATACATTTGAAATTGTAATCTTTCAAAAAGACCCCAAAGATCTTTCTTTTGGAAGAGTGCATTA
This sequence comes from Prionailurus bengalensis, assembly GCF_016509475.1. Classification (NCBI taxonomy): domain Eukaryota; kingdom Metazoa; phylum Chordata; class Mammalia; order Carnivora; family Felidae; genus Prionailurus; species Prionailurus bengalensis. The sequence goes on along the minus strand of NC_057358.1, from coordinate 119,790,099 downwards.
TTGCCTTTGAAAAACAAGGTTTTTTGAATAATCTATAGAAGATTTTGGTCACAACACCACCCAAAGTATAGGGATGAGAGAGTAGTGGAACTCCTATTTTTTAATATCAGCATTCTCAGTAGTGGGAATCAAGTACAAAGAAACTTTTAAGACGTAAGGTTTTACAGGCCCATGTGTGTCTAGACTTAGAGAATTGAGCAGATGCCAATAATTCTTCCTTTTATTACCTAATCTATGCTTCCTATTCAGAAGCTGTTTGATTAATAGCTCTGTTTTGTCTGTGTCTGCTACTATCATTAATAACATCATTAATACTACTTTTACTTTTGTATTGATATTTTCATGTTCTATGAATATATGGAGACAATTGTCAGGCAAATTGTTCCCTCTGCAGATGCTAGTGGGATAAATCTCTACCTTGAATTATAGTCTTCTCTAAAAGCTTGTTAAGAGAGCTAAAAACTTGTTAACAGTGCATAAGTACATGAATTTTCTTTACTCAGAAGGTCACTCAGGCCTTGCACAAGGTATTACCAAGTGTACACAACAGTTCCTACTGCTATTGATAACCTCGACAACTCTACATGGGGGGGGAGGGGTTAGATAAAAGGACTACATATTTCCTCCATGAAATATGTATGGATAATTATGAAATTAATCCATTTCCTAAACAAAAAAAAGTATTGCAATTATGAAAAACAACATTAACTTATTTTACCACTGTGTACCTACTAAGGAGATTTGGTTAGATTAAATAAATTTTAATACTGCCCAATTTATTAATGTGTAGGGGCGCCTCAGGTTAAGTGTCCAACTCTTGATTTCAGCTCAGGTCATGATCTCAAGGGTTGTAAGATCAAGCCCTGCATAGGGCTGTGTGATGAGCATGGAGCCTGCTTAAGTTTCTCTCTCCCTAATCTTCTACCCCTGCCCTGCTCATGTGTACACTCACTCTCTAAAAAAAAATTAAAATTAAAAATTAAATTTATTAATGTGTGAATTTCAGTGCAGAACGTGTAATTCATTTCTTCCCATTGGCTTTATCATTATTTACTAAGGAAATAATTCTAACCCATGCTTATGATACCCTACGATATTGATAATGATAAAAGTACCCATCAAAAAAAAATGAATAAATAAAATTCAGCTTTAGAGCATTTTTAATTCTCTGCTCAGAAGTACAAGAATAGCTTTAAAAATCTAACTACAGTGGTTGTGGGGTTTTTTTTATTATTTTTTATTTTTTTTTAATATATGAAATTTATTGCCAAATTGGTTTCCATACAACACCCAGTGCTCATCCCAAAAGATGCCCTCTTCAATACCCATCACCTACCCTCCCACCCCCCATCAACCCTCAGTTTGTTCTCAGTTTTTAAGAGTCTCTTATGCTTTGGCTCTCTCCCACTCTATCCTCTTTTTTCCTTCCCCTTCCCCATGGGTTTCTGTTAAGTTTCTCAGGATCCACATAGGAGTGAAAACATATGGTATCTGTCTTTCTCTGTATGGCTTATTTCACTTAGCATCACACTCTCCAGTTCCATCCACGTTGCTACAAAGGGCCATATTTCATTCTTTCTCATTGCCACGTAGTACTCCATTGTGTATATAAACCACAATTTCTTTATTCATTCATCAGTTGATGGACATTTAGGCTCTTTCCACAATTTGGCTATTGTTGAGAGTGCTGCTATAAACATTGGGGTACAAGTGCCCCTATGCATCAGTACTCCTGTATCCCTGGGGTAAATTCCTAGCAGTGCTACTGCTGGGTCACAGGGTAGGTCTATTTTTAATTTTTTGAGGAACCTCCACACTGTTTTCCAGAGTGGCTGCACCAGTTTGCATTCCCACCAACAGTGCAAGAGGGTTCCCATTTCTCCACATCCTCTCCAGCATCTATAGTCTCCTGATTTGTTCATTTTGGCCTCTCTGACTGGCGTGAGGTGATATCTGAGTGTGGTTTTGATCTGTATTTCCCTGATGAAGAGTGACATTGAGCATCTTTTCATGTGCCTGTTGGCCATCCGGATGTCTTCTTTAGAGAAGTGTCTATTCATGTTTTCTGCCCATTTCTTCACTGGATAATTTGTTTTTCAGGTGTGGAGTTTGGTGAGCTCTTTATAGATTTTGGATACTAGCCCTTTGTCCGATATGTCATTTGCGAATATCTTTTCCCATTCCGTTGGTTGCCTTTTAGTTTTGCTGATTGTTTCCTTTGCTGTGCAGAAACTTTTTATCTTCATGAGGTCCCAATAGTTCATTTTGCCTTTAATTCCTTTGCCTTTGGAGATGTGTCAAGTAAGAAATTGCTGAGGCTGAGGTCACAGAGGTCTTTTTCTGCTTTCTCCTCTATGGTTTTGATGGTTTCCTGTCTCACATTCAGGTCCTTTATCCCAGTGGTTGTGTTTTAAATACCTTTGGGTAGAATTAAAATAATTCAGGTAGCAATACCTATATGCGTCTCTTGAAAATCATTTGACTTATTTTTACAGCAGTAACTTGATTAGAAGATCATTTGGTTCTTGCGTAGTAGCTGCTGAAACTATACTTTCATCATGCTTTTATTTAGGACTGTCAGATTTTTGTTTGTTCAGTTTTTTTGGTTTTGGGTTTTGTTTTTGTTTTTGTTGCAGCGTTGTTAATTTCTACTTTCCAGGGAAATTTTGTAATAATCTAATCACTTGGAGATATACTAAGAATTTTTCAAATTTCATATTCTAATTTTGTGTTAAATCTTTACTTTGGTGACTTAATTTGTTTTAAATGCTATAGAAATATAGTCCCATCAGTATCAAATTTAGACTCATTACTTACTTTGATGTTTTTATTTCATGATCAGCATTATAAACTCTCACTGCTTTCTATCCTACCCTTATTTCTATAACTGCAATTAAATTACTCTTTGAAAGTCTTTTTTGCATCGTATGAGTGTGTGTGTTTGTGTCTGTGTACATGTATTGGGTAAAGGCAAATGGTAACTTATACTCCCAACCAAGAAGAATAATCAGCAAATTCATAAATTGAAGGCAATGTAAGGGGAAGATAAATGTTATAATTCCATTTCCAAACCAATTATTTTAAGTAAAAGGTTATGTCCTCACTATAGGACATTAATCAATAAGAAAAATATTCATATTTCCACACCAGGGAGGCTACATTATTAAACACTTCAAATGTTAACAACTTTAATCAAAGCCAAAGGCTTTAAACTAAATAACTGGATATGAGTATTCAAGTGTAGAACAAACTTTGCAAATTCTCTGTGGATTTAATATTTCACTTACACCCATATATAGTACAGCTTGCTCTTCATAAGACTTCAGGACAGCTAGCTTCAGACTTTATCAGGTCCATATCAGACAAAGCTCATGAACTCTATTACTCTTACTCCCTGCATCTAAACTGCAGGCTCTTCTAGGAATTCTCTGGAAGCTTCCCTCATTTGGCTCAAGTTTTGGAAAAAGCACCCTTTTCCCTTCCATACATGAGAGGAATAATCGTCTCCCAAATAAATACCCCCGTTCCAGTGGTTTTTAGCCCTTTCATATATGGCCTGGGGGTGGTGATGCACTATTCTGGCATTATTGGCTCCACTACCTTCCAGCGTATTTTGCATATCTGCGCCTATTATGCTGCTTTCAACTTTAGAGCCTTGCTCTACACTCAGATTGAATTATACTACAGTAGAATACACTTAAATGTTAAAACTTCACTGGAAGCAATATAGCTTTTGTTTTGAATTCAAAGTAAATTTACAAACTTGCAGTGCCTCGGGGTCAATATTATGGAATAGGCACTACTGAAGTGTTGATGTCAGAATTAGTAAAACACACACACACACACACACACACACACACACAGAGAGAGAGAGAGAGAGAGAGAGAGAGAGAGAGAGAGAGAAACTAAACAAGGTATTTGGGCCTGAAGAGAGCACTCAGCAAACAAATGAATTTCATGAAGAACTAAAACCCTCTGATCATAGCCATTTGTGAACCACCTCTGTACAAAAAAGAAAATCATGTTCTATCTAGAAATGTCTACTGTAAAAAAAGTTATTTTAGTGGACAACTGTTGTTTTTTCCCCACCCAGATTTCATTCACTCTTCTGATTAAAATCAAAACATTCCTAATTTCCTCCAAAGGAGCTTCCTATAGCCTTCCACATTCCACGCCTGAACCTATGACCTAAGCCAAGCTCAGCATCCCAGCCTTTCCCCCACTCTCATCTCATGGGCTGCAAAGTATTCTCTTCATTAGGGCCATTATTAATTCTTCATAATTTGGGGGTCCCGTGAAATATGAAAATAGGGGACCTGTTGTTCAAAACTTATTTGAAACTTTTAACACAATGACAGCAGAACATTAAGCCAAGCACAGACTCCTTGGAAGAACAGGCTCTTGTGTAATCTCACAGGTCACACACCCACAAAGCCACTCCTGCTCTTCATTCCTTTGTTTTATAACTATATTTCCATCTGCTGTCATTCTCCTTCTGCCCGAACACCTTCCTTTATTTAACATTTTTTATTCTGTGGGACTGCTGGTAGAAAGACTTTATTTTGCCTTTATTTTAAAGAACTGTTTTTGCTGAATATAGAATTTTAGAGTAACAGTATTTTAGAGATGTAGACCCACCATCCTCTCTCCTGCATTATTTGTGACGAGACATCTGCTGTTATCCTTTCTTTTTTCGGTTTTGTTGTTGTTGCTGTTCCTCTGTATATACTTGTCTTTTTTTCCCTCTGACTGCACTTAATGGTGTTCTCTTTATTACTGGTTTTGAAAAATTTGATTATGATATATCTTGATGTACTGTTTCTCATGTTTCTTGTGTGTAAAGGTTTTTTTTTTGAGCTTTTAGATATGAGGTCTATAGTTTTCACTAACTTTGGAAATTTTGGGGTCATTCTCTTTTTAATTTTTTTGGTTTCCCCTTAAATTCTTATATTTCTCCTTTTCCCTTCAAGTTTTCAAAACGTTTTTTATGGAAGTATAACATACACACAAAAATCCATATACTGTATGTCATTGTATTTTTGCCAAAAATTTACACACATGTAACTAGCACCCAGAACAAGAACCTGAAAATTACCAGCATCCAAAAGGCCCCTCATGGCCCTTCCTAGTCACTAATCTCCCCACAGTCCCCTAAAGCAACTACCCTCCTTACTTTAAAAAAAATTTTTTTTTAACATTTTTATTTATTTTCGAGAGACCGAGAGAGAGAGCAAGCAGGGAAGAGGGGCAGAGAGAGAGAGGGAGACACAGAATCCAAAGCAGGCTCCAGGCTCTGAGCTATCAGCACAGAGCCTGATGTGGGGCTCGAACTCACAAACCATGAGATCATGACCTGAGCTGAAGTCTGACAGTTAAATGACCCAGGCACCCCTACCCTCCTTACTTTTAACAGCAGAGTTCAGTTTGCTTCATTTTGTATGGTGTGTTCTTGCATGGAGCTTCTTCGTTTATATCACATGGCACGTAGTTGTGGGACTATTTATTCTCTCTCATTGCTGTGTAATATCCTGAACTTTTTACAGCGTTATTGATATGTAATCCACATATCATACAGTTTCCTCATTTATAGTGTACAATTCGATCATTTTTAGTATATTCACAGTTATGCAACCATCCCCACAGTCATTTTTGCTGTAGTCAAAAACACATAGAATTTGCCATGTTAACCATTTTTGAGTATAAGTACAGTGGTTTATGCACATTGTTGTGTAACAGATCTCTAGAATTTTCATCTTGTGAAACTGAAACTATATCCATTGAACAAAAATTCCCCTATTCTTTCTCTCCCCATGCCTTGCAACCACTATTCTATTTTCTGTTTCTAAGAGTTTGACTACTACATCAGATAACCTCACATAAGTAAAATCATGCAGTATTTGTCTTTTTGTGACTTAATTCCCTCAAAGTTCATCCATGTTATGGCATATAACAGGATTTCCTTCTTTTTAAGGCTGAATAATATTCCATTGCATATATATACCACATTTTCTTTATGCATTCATCTGTTGGCAGACATTTAGTTTCTTCCACCTCTTGAATATTATGGATAATGTTTCAATGAACATCAGTGTGCTAATATCTCCTTGAGATCCTGTTTGTAATTCTTTTGGATATACACCTGGAAGTTGGATTGCTGGGTCATATGTAATTCTATTTTTAAATTTTTGTAGACCATCCATACTGTTTTCCATAGTTGCTGCACCATGGTCATTATTTCTTAAAATATTATTTTCTGTCCCATATTCTCTCTCCTCTGCTTTGGAAACTCCAATCATATGTATATTAGGCTATTCGAAGTTGGACCACAGCTCACCAATGCTCTGTTCATTTTCTTCAATATTTTTTCTCTCTGTGATTCATTTGGATAGTTTCTATTATATGACTTCAAGTTCACTAATCTTTTCTCCTTGTAATATCTAATCTGCCATTATTAACACCCAGTGTGTTTTTATCTTAGTGATTATAGTTTTCATCTCCAGAAGTTAGACATGAGTCTTTTTTATCTTTTTTCATATGTATATTTAACATGCTCGATCTTTCCTGTAACATATTGAACATATGGAATGCAGTTACAATAACTGTTTTAATGCCTTCATCTTCTAACTCCAATATCTCTTATCAGTTTGGGATTGGTTTCAGTTGACTTATTTTTCTCCTCAATTTTTTGCGTGCCTGATAATTTTTATTGCATGCCAGACATTGTTAATTTTACTTTGTTGGGTGTAGGATATTTTTGTACTCTTGTAAATATTCTTGACCTTTGTTCTGGGACATAGAAAAGCTCCGTGGATATACTCTGATCCTTTCAGGTCTTGCTTTGAATATTTGTCAAGCAAGCCTAGAGCATCATTTATTTAGTCCATGGCTAATACTTCCGTTAATGGGACAAGATGCTTCTGAATATTCTAACAATGTCCTATGAATTTCCAGATTTCCCAGTCTGAATAGTGCAAACTATTACCCACCCCATTTGAACTCTGTCTACTATCCCCATTAATCTTTTCAGGTAGGTGTTTTTTTTAATTTGACCTCAGATAGTTCCCTCATATGCATGTGCTGATCAGTACTTCCTCTGCTCTAATACTCTGCCCAAAACACAGCAGCCACTTCAGTCTCCCTAGACCCTCATCTCCAGCCTCTCAATTCAAAGAGTCTTCCAGGCTCCCTGGACTCCTCCTCCTGCATCATCGCCTGGGAATTCTCTCAAGGTGATAAACTGGGGCAACTGTAGGTCTCACTATGTTGTTTCTCATCTTTCAGGGATCAAGGCCCTTCATTGCCTCATTCCAACATCTTCAAAATCAATGTTTCAAATATTGTCAGGCTTTTTAGTTGTTTCAGGTGAAAGCAGGGTGCGGATGAATCCAATCCCTGTTACTCCATCTTGGCGGGAAGCCCAAATCCATGCTACTTTGGTTAATCCCCATAAACTAGGGCCCATAGCTAAACAATTGAATTGAAATCATTGATGATGGCATCTGGGCACTTGGAGTCTTTTAAAAGCTCCCCAGGTGATTTTAATGTGCTGCTGGGTTAAAAACCATGGCTATAATCAGTAGAGAGCCATTAAAAAGATTTTAATCAGGAGAATGACATGATCAGAAGAGTAGGCAGGGCCAGAAGCCAACACTCAAGAAGAACTGACTGGGAGGGAAGGAGCTGAGTCAGCTGATTCTGCCATACAGCTATCCGCTATTTCAAGCCACAAACGTATTAGGCGTGACAGCAATAAAATCTGCCTGTCTCCTTAGAACCTGGGAGTATCTCTCAATTGGAAATACATAAATATAGACTCAATTTTCATCATTATATCCCTCATATCAAGCAGAGGGTAAATTATAGTCAGTATTCAAAGAAGGTTAGGACAAATATAAAACATTTCAGAAATGCTTTTCAATAGTGGCTAAAACTTTTCAGGTTTGACCCTTAAAAAGCTAAGCCCTGGTTATGTAAAAAATTTACTTACTGTTTATAAAGTAAAGGTAGGACATGTGGTATGTGTCAGTGTTTCAAATGCACCCTCCCTTCTTTCATCTGTATCTTGAAATCAGGTCACTCAACTTGGAGTGCTACCTCTGCCGCTCAGTGTGTGACCTTAAGTCACTTCCAACTCTGGGCCTCCATTAACAGTCTACAGCCCACTGGCTTCACAGGTTTTCTGTGAGACTCAAAATCATATGAGAGTTTTACCACCCATCCCTTTCTCTTCCCTCTCTATTTTATTTTCTTTTGCCTCAATTTCTCTCTTTCTCTCTTCCTCAGCTCTGTCTCCCAGAGTTAGGCTGGTTGCTGGCCAGCTCTCCTGGAGCTTGCATTCACAGCTTAGTTGCCATTTGCTTCTCACTCTCAGTCCTCACCTTCTGGAACCCAGAAAGCCCTGTTTAATATGCAAAGTCCAGTCTCTAAGAATCACTGCTCAACCTCTGTTTGCCCTCTTCCCAACTCCAGCCCCTTTCTGCTGTGCTGTCCTCTCAGTCTCCCCCTCCCAACAGATAGCATCTTTCCCTACCAGCCCCACCCAAACCCTCACTGCTTAGCACTGCTCAAAATCTGCACTCCAGGAGTGGGTGAATGTCAGAGAGAATGACTCTCAGCTCGTGTAGCAACATTCAGGATAAAGCTGCTGAGGATCTTCCCCCAACTTTTTTTTTTCCGACCACCCTGAGGTACAGAATTGCTAGTTTCTTTTTGTTTTCTCCCCCAACTACATAGCACTGACCCTTGATTCTCAGCCGTTCAGTCCTCTTTATTCTTGAAACAAAACACTGCAGGGCAGAGCAGGGGAGTGGCTCAGAGTATAGGGGTGTACTCATTCTCAACTTATCATCCATAATCTTAAACCTTCTAGAATCTGTTCCAAAGTTTCTGCTTGATGACCCATAGAGTGGGAACTTCTGACTGCTGCTCGAAGTAGTTGATACTTTCTTTACATTGAAATTGCTCCTTGTAAATATACAGTATTATTAATTATAATGAAGTCCATTAACTTTTTATTCTGCATTTTGCTTAGATTTCTAATATGGTTTCAAGACTTTTATTTCTTTAAGAACTCTTCTCTGGAGATACTTAGCCTGTTGCTAAGGAGATTCATTGATGTTGCAGTTAAATAGGTAAATACAGTAAACTAGCTCTGTGGAGCTTTGAGAGGGGAAAAATTCTAATGAATTATTCCTATAGTGTAGAAAGTAAAAAGGAAAAAAATCCTCCATAAAATTCAAATACACTTTTCGTGCTATCCTGATGGAGAAATGCTTTGGGTCTTCCTTGGGAGGAGATCTGAGATCATACTGAAAAGATGAGCCTCTGTCTTCTTAGAGGAAGTGGAAGCCAAAGAGGTATTTTTGTTAAAAGAAAATTATTAAGAATTTTGAAGCCTGACATATAAGCTATGATGAAAGAGATCGACAATAAATAAAGACTCAGAGTAAATCATAAAGATTAACATTTTTACTAAAGTGTGTATATAAGATTTGTGTTAGAATCAGCCCATTATGGAAATAATTTAAAATGCTGAAAAGGAGAGAGATTAGGTAGGTGAATTTGTAGCTTGGGATTTATATCTGCTTTAAAGATGTTTAAGATTGATTTAGAGTTTAAGTCTAGCTATTTTGCTACAGACATGTATTATGTTAAGTTGAATATCTGTGGTCTGAAATTATTTTTGAACTCAAGCAAAAAGCTATTACCTTGAACCTCAGAAAACATGTAAATTCCTTACTGTACAGACCTGCCTGGCGCTCTTCCGCCACCTGGTGGCAGCATACCTAAAGTACATTGCAAGTGACAATTATAAAACAATTTCTTAAATACAGAAACTAATTGCAAATTTGATGCCAGTTTTATATCAATCCCTGTTTACAATACTAATATAATAAAACATGAAACAGGAGAGTTTTATTTTTGTAGACATCAAACTCCAAATTCAAACACCATATGCCTAAAGCTGTCCAACAAAATGGGGGGGGGGAACCTCTGCTGTGCATTCCACCAATTAGATTGATTGGGATAACAGTGCCATTTTTAAATGTGTGTGTGTGTTTAACATATATATATTCTCAGAGTCTTACTTCAGTATAAATTGCTTTTGGGAGGTAATTAGATTTTCTCAAACTTAAATAAGATCATTATCTTTTTAAAAATTCTATTTCACAGTAGCTATAGGAGAAAATACAGTAAGTATTTTACTTACTCAAAAGAACTTCCAGACTAATGGGGAAGATGGCCATTTACACTAGCTGTAAGAAAGCAGTATTAAGGGCAGCTAAACATAAAAATGGTCTCCGCATCCCAAACTGGAACACAAGATCTTCTCCTGAAGGAGGTGGAGGTGGACAGAAGAAAAGATGAGATGAGGGGACCAGTAACATAAGCAGTAAGCATCTACAGTAAAAGCACAGAGGCTCAGGGGCGCCTGGGTGGCGCAGTCGGTTAAGCGTCCAACTTCAGCCAGGTCACGATCTCGCGGTCCTTGAGTTCGAGCCCCGCGTCAGGCTCTGGGCTGATGGCTCGGAGCCTGGAGCCTGTTTCCGATTCTGTGTCTCCCTCTCTCTCTCTGCCCCTCCCCCGTTCATGCTCTGTCTCTCTCTGTCCCAAAAAAATAAATAAAAATGTTGAAAAAAAAAAAAAGCACAGAGGCTCTAAAAGCAGTGTTCCAGGGTTTAACTGTCCATTTTATTTCCTATCATTTAGCTATATTAGGCAAGTCACTTAACCTTCCCTAAGTTTGCCTCTAAAGTTTCCTTGCCACTAAAATTTGAGTAATATTATCTATCTTCTAGGTAATATTGTTGTCAGGATTAACTAAAATAACCTAATAGAGCATTTTGTACAATGCTTTGCAAATAGAAAGCATTCAATCTTTGTTTCATGGAGGCCAAATGGAGCGGCAGCTTCCAAATTCCCAAGATTTATGGGACACATTATCAGTTATCCATTGCCACAGCAATGCTATGCAACAATCTGTCTGAAAATGCAGTGGCTTAAAGCAATAAGCATTTGTCTAGCTCACGAGTGTGTGGGTCAGTGATTTAAGCTGGACGTGGCTAGAAATTTCTTCTGATCTCAGTTGGCTCCCTCACATCTGGCAGTTGGCTCTGGTCTGCTGATCTGTGAGCTAAGACAACTGGGCAACTTGGCTCTTCTCCATGTGCCCCATCCTCTAACATGCTTTCCCAGGCATGTCCTATGGCAAAGACAGAAAGAAAGAAACAAAAATGTGCAAGTGTATTTTCAAGCCTCTCCTAACAATTGGCCAAAGGAAGTTACATGACCAACTCAGAATTAAGTTAAGAAGGGAGGCTATAATTCACCTCTTGGGAGGATGAACTGAAAATGCACATAGTAAATGGCTTGGATGCAATCAGGACAAAAATTGAGACTATTAGTACAATAAATCCACCACAAAATAGAAATTTACAAAATTGAGAAAAGAGAATTTTAGAAGTATGGATTGTCTTGTCATTGTTTCTAAGCCTCCAATCAGAATACATGAAATCAAAACCACCTCAGAAAATCTAAAATGATTAGTGGTGTAAAGTGTGGGAACCCACAGGGAAAAAAATGGATAGAGTGCTTAAATGTATGGAAAACTTGGAGACAGAACCCCCCCCAACATTTAATAAATAAGGGATAATAACTCAGATGATAAATACACTGTATAATAATGGATTTGCTAGATCTATAAAAAGCTCAAAATTGGTGAATTAATTGCCCATTACACTAAATTATCTTAGAAAATTAAATGCTAATGTATTTGTCTAATGGAAAATCATTCTCATGTCACTGCTCAAATATTTGTTGCACATCAACTCTTTGCTCAGAGTGGATATGCAACAAGTATTGTGGAGGAGGGAGAAAATTATATATTTAATTTAAAAACATGCCTCTAGAATGTATAAATAACTCACAAATTCAGTAATAAAAGATAGACAACCAAATAAAATTATGAACTTATGAACACACCCTGGAGTGGTTCCTACGAAGCTTCATCCTTGTATAATCATCTTCCCCTTGAGTGCAGGTATTCTGTCAAGAGCAAGCTTGACTTGCTTCTAACCAATAGAACACGGCAAATGTGATGGAATGTCAGTCCTATGATTACCTTACCAACAAATGTATTTTAAGTTTATTTATTTATTTTGAGAGAGAGAAAGAGAATGTGGGTGGAGGAGGGGCAGAGAGAGGCAGGGAGAGAATCCCAAGCAGACTCCACTCTGTCAGAGCAGAGCCTGACGCGGGGCTCAATCTCACAGTTCGTGCAACCATGACCTGAGCCAAAATCAAGAGTCGGATGCTTAACCAACTGAGCCACCCAGGGGCCCAACAACAAAATTTTTTTAATTGAATGTGGTTCCTTAAGTTAGTTGACTCCTCCAGACAGACACGAGAGTAAGAGCAATAATAACAATAGTATAATAGTAAAAGTTTAGTACCTTCTCCTCCGTCTTCCCCTTTATGAAATGTCAGTCTTACTCAAGATTGACAAGTTTTGTCCTCAGATCTCCTCTTTTTCAATGCTAGGCTCTTGGACAATATCACCTATGCAAAGACTTCAGCTGGCACCTTCAAGTTGATGGCTGCCAGACACACATCTATGGCTTTATTCCTGAGGTCCCGGCTCTTGGTTCACACAACATCATAAATTTCTCATTCACCTTGTCTCTCTCTCAGTGAATAAGAGGTTCTATGGAGTCATGGAGGAGACAGTGGGCTCTGGTGCTAGATTCAACAGCAAGATTTTCATCCTGGCTCTGTCTTTGTTATCATGATTGTTAACTACCATGAGCTCCATCAGGGCATAGATGTATTTTGTTTACTCCTCTATCCCTAGCTCCTTGAACAATGCCTAGCACACCGTAGGTGGCATATAATTATTTGCCAACTGACCTAAGGATGCTTATGCATGAAGCAAGGTTCTAACCACTAACATATGCTGACACATTTCATCCCATTTTCATCCTATGAGATGCACACTATTGTCACTCCCATTTAACAGATTGCAGTGAACTGAACGTTTGAGTCCTCCCCTCTCTAAATTTATATGTTGAAACCTTAATCCCAAAGCATTTGGAGGTAGAAGCTTTGGGAGATCATTAGGTCATGAGAGTGAAGTCCTCATAAATGGAATTAGAGCCGTTATAAGATGTCACACAAGAAGCTGGTAGTCTGCAACCCAGAAGAGGGCCCTCACCAGAACCCCACCATGCTGTGCTCTGATCTTTGGCAAGAAATACATTTCTGTTGTTTATGCCATCCACTCTATGATAATTTCTCACAACAGCCTCATCTGACTCAGATGAAGTAGCAAGAAAAGCACTGGTTGAATTTTGATGAAAAAGCCACCAGTCCTTTCTATTTTACATTCACAAGTGTCTTGTGCCTTGACAGGAGCCAGACTATGCTCATCTTGAAACAGAGATACATCTAACACAGAATGAACACTCACAATCTTTTCCCTCGTGTTCTCAGCCTTAAAGAGCAATCTTCCAACAACGTTAGTCATGATGGCTGCCTGAGATAGCTCCCTTTCTTCCCCATGGAGGCCATGCTCAAAATGAACATGGGTGCAATTTTTCAGGTACACTGCCATAAATGATATCATATCACCACTATATACACTGTGCACACAGATACAGAGGGAGAGAGAGAACAGAGAGGGTGAGGTTCCTCTTTTACCACCTCCCAAATGCCAAAATGGAATTGCCCACTCTCCTTCAGAAATTGTACTAAAGAAAAGCCTTTGCCCAACCTACTTCATGCATTGGCCCTTGAAAACATAGACAGGCAGGACAAGATGGAAAGACTCAAAGTAAGTAAGCAGACCCCAGGTCATATCCTTTCCTCCACAATATCCTCCAAAAGTAAAGAGATCATCCCTCCCTCATGTCTCCCTGAGACTGGCTGCAACAGTGAAGAACAAGTTACAACACAAACGTCAGCTAAGAGAACCAAATCTATAGTCATTCTCACTTACTGTCTCACTTACTGAACGACTGTGACCAGATCATCAGCTAACATATAACTTCACCAAGAAGTGCAGGATTTGGTGCTTTGTAGAAGGGGAGAAGAGAGCTTTAGAGCAAACTTAGAAATATCTGGAAGTATCAGAGGGAAAGCGGGCGTGGATGGCAGAGTGGAAAAGGCTAGACTCAGACTTAGATGGACCAAAATTCAAGTTCTAGTTCCTTATTTCCTCTGGGGTAAGCCACTTAACCTGGTAATAGCCCTCTTATTTATTTGGGTTCATCCTTATCGCCCCCACCCCTGCCAGACACCAAACTCTTTGAGGACCTGTAGGCTCAGCTATGTATCTACCCCCAATGCCCTTCAGAAAGAAGGTACTTAAAAATATTCACAGACCACATTGCTTCCAAGGGAAGAGTGGGGGGAAAAAAAGAGACAGAAGGAGCCACAGGAAGCAAAGTTGTCAGAGTCCAAACTTCACCTACTTGATTGTGGGGGGCCTAGGAGAGGCAACCATTTGCGGCACATATCATGGAAAAACATAAAGCAGGATAAGAGAACAGAAAGTGACTAGATCTTAAAGAGGCTACTCAGAAATCTTCAAGGAGGTGTCATTTTGGCAGAGATCTGAATGAAATGTGGGAATAAGCCATGCAAAAGATCAGCATTCCAGATGGAGAGAACAGCAAATGCAAATACCCTGAGGCAGGATGATGTTTAGCCTGTCTGAGGACCAGTAAGGAAGCCAGTGGGGCTATAATAGCATGAGCACAGGGAAAGCCTGGTAGGAAATGATGCCAAGGAGGACCTGGCCGTGTGGGTCATCTAGAAGGATTGAATTGTATTTGAAGTGCAGGTAGAAGCCTTCAGAGGGGTTCAGAGTAAGAGAGTGTGACATGTTTTGGTTTATGTTTTAAAGGCTTATTTCACTTCCGTGGGAAGGACAGACCCAGGGTCAGGGGGTTTCAGCAAAGGGAGAGTGAAAATCTAGCTCAGAGACTGCCAACAGCAGAAGCAAGATGATGGTTCCTTGTGCCAAAGTTGTGGCGAGGACAACAAATCAGAATGTACAATGGAGACAGAGCTGGTGCATTAGACATTGACTGTAAAATAAATGAGAAGAATTGAGGATAAGCCAAAGGTCCTTGGCCCGAGCTATTTCCCAAGACTGGGAGTATTTGGGAGGAGAAATCAAGAGCTCTGTCAAGCATGGTAAGTTTGAACTACCTACCACACATTCCAAGTGGAATGTCCAGAAGCAATTTTATAGTTATATAAAATATATTTAAATATATAAATTATACATATATTTATTTATTTATAGGAGTATGTAACACTTCAGCTCTTCTTTGCATTTGGAATATATATTTATGATATATGCCTAAGAAAAATCTAGGTGTGGCCAAAACTCATGTCTGCACTCTGCCCCCTACATGAGGCCACACTTTCATGCAGAAGTTTTCTCTCTTTAGAACATGCTATTGCAACAAACACTAGGCCTGGAGTTCTGGGCAGCGGACTGTGCCCTTTCCCCACTACCACATACCAGGCGGCACATCCTCAGCAATTGACCTGCTATTTGTCAAGGAACTTGACTACGTCTTTAAGATGGTATGATGGTAAGAAATAAGAGAATGACTATGGACTCTAAAAACACACACACACCAAAAAAAAAACAAAAAACAAAACAAAAACAAAAACAGAAACAAAAACAGCACAGACTTCACACACAGTGATTGACAACCTGCCCACAGCAGGGCTGTGAATTGTTTCCTAGCTGTCCAGCTGACTCTCCTCCCAATCTGCCTTCTCACACTGATCTGAGAGCACCGTTAGGCAAAAAGAACTTCAGGGCCTTTAGCCCTGACTTTTCAAAATCAGACATTAAAACACAATGGCCTTCTTATATTAAATTTTAAATGATTGCCTTAGTAAAGTTATCTTTCATTAAGACCATTTATTTCACAGTCTCTGTCTATGCCCCACATCTACCTAAGTACTTAGATGCTTTTCAGTAAATTCAGCTTACTAACCAAGGCTATCAAGTTGCCCTGAGAATGTTTTGTTCAGTCTACCATAGATGTGAGACACAATTGTGAGTTACAGGTTTTCAAGTAGACAGATCTCTGCTAATTTGTAAATGGGCTGCAGGGACACTTTGAACTCAATGAGGTAAGTGGGATCTAGTGTTTGCACAGCACTAGTCATCTGAACATAAAAACATCTGCTGTCTTCTAAATAATCTAAAATGCCTTTTATTATGAGATACACGATTATTTTATGTGTCCCTAAGAAAGAAAATTAATACTAAAAATTGAACTAAGACTCAGTGCCTTATGGTGATTCCATCCAACACACAACTCTGTAGTAACCTTGTATGGCTTTGACGTTTCTTTCAATTAGAGGATTTTGCCAGTTTCTCCTGACTGTTGGGTTCCTTGGCACATAATAGGCGATTTTCTTCATGCAGCACAGTAACAAAGCATAATATGACTTCATGTATTATTTATGGATATCTTCCTTTCTTCAGTTCCCTAATGCACAGGGTTGCTGCTTTTAAATAAAGTATGTAATTATATCTCTTCTCCAGTGAAGATATTTGCTTCACAAATATCACAAATCTTTCTTCCCCACTTGTACCTTTCTAAGTACCATATAAATGTTCATGTGAATCCCAAAATCTAGTGTAATCTTTTTTAACACAGCTTAAATGCTAACTATTCTCACCATGTGTAGTTATAACAGTGCAAGTGGACTCAATTGACAATGTGAATAGCTATGACTGAGTCTGCCTGCACAGGTGATGACAGTCATGTCACAGCAATTATGAGGCACCACTGATTGTAAGATGCATTACCAGTTCAGAGATGGCAAAAGGAGGGAAAAGCGTGCGTCTTAAAATCAGTGAAATATGATATAAGCAAGGCATTGTGGGAAGAGTGCAAAGTCAATAAAACAGAGTTAGGTCCTGAGTTAATATTTTTTCTTTTCTTAGGAAAAAAGTCTCATATTCTTTTTCATTTCCATAGATATGAGATGATATTGTGTTCATTTACCAAGAAAGACCTCAGGTTCTGTCAGGATGTGGCAGTATAAATAAAGTCACTTCAGGAATCTGACTTTTTCGGTCATGATACTTGTCACGGATTGACATCACTGACTTATGCTGCTGCAATTCCTCATGTATCTCCTGCTTTAAAATCACTGTGCGTGTAGTGAAACTATCAAAACCACCCTTAGGGAATGGAGGTGCAGGTCCTGTGTGATTGGAATATTCCAAGCAAGGCAACTGCAAAACCAACGTGGTACCTCATTACAGCCAGGAGAATAGGATTGCTGCTGTCACAGTGACAGGCTGTCTGTATCAGGACAGCCCTAAGTAGCTTTCCCAGAGGGACTGCAATCCCTTTCAGACCAGAACAGAAAGACCTGCAGCCTGACCTTTCTAGAAGCCCAGCCACTTGCTCATCATCAAACCCAGTTGCTTTTTCCACTTCTTCCTGACATGCCCGTGCTCTGATTCCAGACTAGTTAGATATCGTCTGATTCTTTGCAAACTCCAAATGTGTTCTCACCTCAGGGCCATTACTGTTGCCGTTCCCTCTGCCTGGACACTTTATGTACATCTTCTTCCTCCTTCTGCATCATCTCAGCTCAAATGTCACCTCCTAGGATCAGTGCCTTCTTTGATCATTCAAACTAGTATCTCCCCATTCTCCATCAGTTTTTTTCACGTTATCCAGAATGTTTGTTTGTTTGTCTGTCTGTTTTTATAGCCCTGAGTCATTTTTCTATTTGCTAATGGCCCATTTCCATCACTAGAACATATATTCACCTCTGCATCCCCAACACACAGAAGATGCTCAATAAATATTTGATTAATGTATGAATGAATAAACACGACCTGATTCCTATCTCATCAGTAGTTTTTTTAGTATCTGGCTTAATATCTTATTCTCCAGCTCCACTCCTTCTTCCCAGTTTCATCAACAAGACCTCACACCTACATGACTCCATGACTCCTTAGATTACACTGTCCAGTTCTTTCCTGAAAGCTGACCCACAGGTGTAGACTCCAGATCTACCCTGGTCTCTGCCATAATCTTATGCTCAGGGCCTTCCTGACAAACAGCTTCTCTCTTCCTGTTGCTGCTTTGTGTGACGGCACAGTTCTGGTGACCTGTTTGTGAGGTGTCTGTGAATGCCTAAATGGGCAGCAACAGCACCAGTGTCTAACATAAGTTCCTACAAAGCAGTTGCTAATGGGATGCCAGTCCCTGTCCTCATCCCCCACTGCCATTCCCTTTCATGCTCGCCAGTGTGGACTCAGCACCCCAAGGTTCTTCCCAAGTGACTGGAAGCTGGGAGAATTTCCAGTCCTTAGCATTTCCCTAGGGCATACACAACTTTACTTCTGAAGTTTTTCCTACTAATAGGAATCACTACCAATACTGATTTTTTTTTTAAGTTTATATTGATTTCTACTCTGTGGAAGGGAATCTAACATACATTAAAAGCTCTGACTTTGTAGAAGTTACAGCTGATGACAGTCAAGGATAGGAGTCTTTTCTTGGGCTGATTATTACTAGGCATCTGTGTATGTGCAGGGGAGTTAAAGCAATAATGATACAAGTTACCTTAGTAATGGATTTGAGTTTTGTAAAGTGACGAGGAGATACATTCTCTGTAGACATTTGGCCCCTAGACCCTGGAGTATAAATGGCACATTACATTAAAATATCATACACCATGACTACTTAACTGTAAACCTACAGATAAGAAACATGTCTTCTATATCCTTATATTTTCCACAGACTTATGCGTTAGAAAGTGCATAATGATTACTTGATTAAATAAATGAATGGTGTTGAAGAATGCAACCATTAACAAGAATCTAGGTCAGTTTTTAATCTTCCCTATGCATAGGAATCACTTTGGGGGCTTTTAAATGCTGTGAATTGCCAGGCTTATCCCTGATATTTGTATTTAGCTGGTTGAAGTAGGACCTACATATATGTTTTTTAAAGGTCCCTGGGTGATTATAATGTATAAGCAAGGTTAAAAACCACAGATCTAAGTAGAAAGCAATTCATGCCCTAAAAATAATAATGGTAATCCAGTCTATGTTAAAGATTGTGTTTAATAAATCACAAGAAATGTTTTGCCTGGGTGATATTAAATCTGGCAAATACTTTACTGCCATGATGTACTTACCTATCTTAGGCCATCTATTTTGTACCTAACATGAGAAATAAAGTCTAGAATGTAATAATGAATATAATTCTTTACTTTAAAATATGAAATTGTCCTGAGTCCTCGGTCTCATAAAATATGAAATGCTACACATATTTCAAGAGACAACCTTAAATTCTAATCCAAGATTTAAATCATAAACATTTTTCACATGGGTTAGAAAAATTCAAAGCTAAAGAGACCCATCAAAGAAAAGCAAGACAAAGGAATACTTTTAGAGCAGGAAGGAAGATCATTCTAGTGGGCTGAATTGTGGCCCCCCAAAAGATACATCCACCCAGAGCCTGCGAATTGGAAAAAGAGTCTTTGTGGATGTTATTGAAGGTAAAGACAATCCTGGATTATCTGAGTGGGTTCTAATCAAATAAGTTTCCTTATAAGAAGAAGTAAAGACACAGACAAAAGAGAAGATACAGAGGAAGAAACCACGTGAAGATGAGGCAGAGATGCTGCCACAAGCCGGGGAACACCCGGAGCCACCAGAAGCTGGAAGAGGAAAAGAACAATTCTCCCCCCTACAGACCTCCAAGGGAGAATGGCTCTGCTGAGACCTTGATTTCAGACTTCTGGCCTCCAGAACTGTGAGATAATAAACATCGATTTTAAGCCACCACGTTAGTGGTAATTTGTATAGCAGCCTTAGGAAATGAATTCAATAACGTTCTTGAAGTAGTAGCTATGGTATCCGTTTTAAATGTTATGACCCAGAATTTGTTAAAGGAACTACAAGCTGCAATAGAGCCTACGTTAAATGGAGACTGTCCTCAGTCAACTGTAAATCATGATCCCAATGACAGATGGTACATGACCTCTTCCCCTCCACCATATTGCTGGGCCATAGAAATATGGACTTTAAAGGAATTGGAGCCAGATACAGAGAGGGGCATACCTGATTGTGGGCATAAAGAGAAATATTTAAGATTCAGTTTGGTAACTATGTTTTGCTTTCCATAAGCAACCAAGCTCAGTTTCATTATTATGGTAATATTCTTATTTGTGGCTTGAATCAGTCAGGAATGTTTCCAGCTTCAAGTAACTGAAACCTGACCTGTAGCGGTTTAAATAATTCTGATACGTATTGCGCCAATCAGTAAGAGGCCTGGAAGTGGACACTTGTCAAGTCCTTTCTGTCTTTTTGCTCTGCTTTCCTTAGTGTGATGGTGCTTTGTCCTCATGCTTTCCTGGTTTTTCACCTCATGATTGCAAGGTGGCAACAGCAGCTCCAGGCATTACACCTGCACACACAGATGGGGGAAGAGAAAGGGAGCAATGATAGACATATGTGTTCCCTTTTATCAGGAAATCAAACTCTTTTCCAGAAACTTTCCAGCAGACTTGGGTTTACACCCCAATGGCCAGACTGTGCCTGTGTCAATGTCCAACTTTAAGGAGACTGAGAAAGTATTTCCAGCCTCTGTAAGGGCAAGCAGGCAAGGGAGAGAAAATTGAAATGAATTTTGCCCAGCATCTGCCATGGAGCTAAAAAAAACCACTCTCAGAAAACTGTGGGTACCCTGGAAAAGTCTAATCCTATCTGTCAATAATATGGATTGAATGAAAAATCCTCAAGCCCTGAATTTCTGAGTAAATGATGCAGAAGAAAAGTAAAATTCTCTAATTAGTTTGACTTGGAATATTTCTAAAAGTTATGAAATGATATCCAAACTTTCCCTATAACCCCATAAAACTTTAATAATTATTCAAATCCCTTATCCATGTAGAGACTATTTTAGACTAAGAGCACCAGAAAAAGAGAAAAATCTTGAAATTCCTTTCGGAAGTCAGAACAGAAGAGAAATGGAAAAACAAAGAAGGAAGACTTTAATTTGTGGCTGATTTTTTGGCACTTTTGTCCTACTGATTTTGTTCTCTCCTTGGCCCTTCTTGCAGACATATGAATGATCTAGGTTAGAGGGATACAGAAAGAGACAAGCCAGAAAGCTGGAAAGAAATGTTTATCTTGGTTACATCATGGCCTGAAAATGACCCTTCTTTGCGTACGTATGACTGTGAGTCAGTGAGAGTTGGCAGAGGAGAGAGAGTGTGATCAGCCCATTTCATAGTCTTTTACCATCAAGCACTATGCTAAGTCCTGGAGAGACACCAGTGAGTTAAGAGTCACACCAAAGGACCTCCCTTTGAAGAGCTCACATGGTGGAAAGGGAGAAAGTACAACACTGTGCAGAAAGTGCCATGTTCAAGGTCTGCATATAAACACATACAATATGGACCTTAAAACAAGCCTAGGGCAGGACAAGGATTAAGAATGTTTTCCTGGACGAGGTTTACAGGACTAGAAGGCAGAAAGGAGGATTCTGCTCAGTTGGGAGAAAGCTGTAGCTAGGTTGAATGCTGAGATAGGAATTTAATTCCTTCCTCAGAAGAAGCTGGGAGAGAATGCCAGCGTAGGGAGGGGAGAAAAGGAGGGCAGTGAGCTGTTGACCCAATGCACTTGAAGGACCAGAAATAGAGCATCAGAAACGGGACATGTGGAAGCACCAGCTGCCCCACCAGCATCATGGCCAGAGCAGCATGAGACAACACTAGGTTGCACCAGCTTCTCCTGGAGCCTGCCCAAGGGCAAGGGCAGAGGACGTGGTGGAGCTGAGAAGGCTGCCTGCATGGTGACCACAGTCACAGACATGACGTGGTGTCTTTGGAGTATGCCCAGGCTGACAACCACAGTCACCCAACCTCACAAAACAGGAGCAAGCCAGTCATCATGAGACCCAGAGAAGAGCCCCTCCATTTGAGACTGAAGGAAAAAAACATAAGAACTGGGAACAACTTTCAGTTCCTTGACTGTCCCCTGAAGCAGGAAGTCAGGATAAATTCCTGTTATTTCCAGGAACATTTTAATGATGCTTTATATTGACAAAGCTTTCACACATCTCAGATGGCTGTTTCTTCAGAACCATCCAGGGAGATAAGTATTCTCATTTCCATTTTACTTCAGAGGGAAGGGGACACCAAGGGGCATCTGTACATCTAGAAGGTGGTAGAGCCAGAATCAAGCCAGGTCTAGCTGCATCCAAGTCTCTTTCCAGAAAGCCCCAGCATCCCTATAGTTAATCTTTTCAACTTCACTACATCATATTTAAAGTTGCCTTCTCTCAGAACTTCAGTTAAACATAAGTACACCTCACGTTTCTGGGGTTCTTGCCAAAGATTCAAAGAATAACCTTCTTGCATCTTGCTAGTTTTCTGTTGAAAAGCTTTCCTCTGCTCCATGTTTTCTTACTCTACCTGCTGTAGAATAATTGCCTTCCCCACCACTTACCCTGGCATGTACTTCTCTGTGGATTGTGTTGTTGAAGGAGTGCCTGGGGAGAAAGGAAACTGGGTTCCAAACCATGAGCAATTTACCTTCCTGCCTAGGTAACCAGTCCTGGCCACTTGCTCTACATGATCACCGCCCCCTCTTCTCCCCTGGGATCAAGTGGGTGGTAATGCCCTTCCCCAGTGGAAACGAAGTTGAGTACTTTATTTAATACACAGCCTGTGGCTCAAGATGGGAGCACATGAAAAGAAAAGGTGGTTTTCTGGCTATTTCCCATGTCAACAGCAGATTTTTGTCTTGTACTATCTGTACCTTGCTAGGGAAATAGGGGTTTTATTTTTCAATTTGGATAATCCCACCTCAGTAGAGAAGCAGCATGAATTAGTACACAGCGGCTTACTTTAATGTCATTTGTAGTATAATTACCTACCATTGGTTAAGCCAGCAAAATGCTTAATTTCTTTTTCATTAAAAAATAATTATGCATATTTGCAAGTAGACTTGATTAATTGAGCAGACAGTAAGTATAACTCCCAGTTTGGATTTTCTCTGATTTCTTTACACTGTTTTCTGTCTGCTGCATGAAAATTTTTATTTTAATGAACTTGGTTGCAATCACAGGTACCCACAGTCTCTTTTAAAGATAAAATTTCGGGGCGCCTGGGTGGCGCAGTCGGTTAAGCGTCCGACTTCAGCCAGGTCACGATCTCGCGGTCCGTGAGTTTGAGCCCCGCATCGGGCTCTGGGCTGATGGCTCAGAGCCTGGAGCCTGTTTCCGATTCTGTGTCTCCCTCTCTCTCTGCCCCTCCCCCATTCATGCTCTGTCTCTCTCTGTCCCAAAAATAAATAAACGTTGAAAAAAAAAATTTTAAAAAAAAGATAAAATTTCATTTAGTGTTTGTTAAAAGAGTTATAAAAATCCCAAAGCTGCACCTCTTCTAATTGTTCTTTCTTTAAAAACCAATTGAAGTTCATATCGAAACACCTGTATATCATGCAAAAGTTGCTGTCCTGACCATGAACAGGGAGCTATTTACCTACTTCTGAGCTGCCTTACATAGTAAGCAATTTGGAGAATATATGTAAATTTTTGTATCTGATTTAAATTCTGTTTTCCTTTTGTACAGATATGATTATTGTCTTCCTCACACAACATTTCTTTTTATTTAAGTATAATAATCTTCATAAGTGACCATATTCTGAAATTCAAGACGGAAATAATTCAGTAAGAGAAGGCTTATAATTTTCAATTTAATGACAAAATTTTCTCTCTGAACTTTGGTGTCATCATCTCCCTGGCCTCTGAATCCATAAACAGAATAACGGCCATAGAATGCCTCAGGACTTTTATAAGAGAAGCTACATGGGAAAAATGTATAATACATATGTACATTCAAAAACCACATTGTCTTTTGAAGCTATAGCAGTCATCACAAACAATGTTTGCCAAATACATTTACTCCCTAAAGCAACACCTTGTTCTTCCCAGTAGCAAAAATAATGCTTGCATTTCAGCCACCCATATCTTTGTTATCTCAAGCAATAGAGAATGAAATTCAGAGTCTAGAAAATTATGTTCAACTTTCACAATGGAAGGAAAAGGAAAAAAAGTATGAGGATATAAAAAGCAATAGCAAATGTTTATCAAACTTCTATTATATGCAAATTGCCCTTCTAATTCCTTTACATATATTAATCACTTATTAATTATTTAAGTAATCCACTTAGATAAGGGTAAGTATTGCAAATGACACTGGACATCATTTTGAACCATAAATTTTTTTTTAATTGTAGTGTAGTTGACACACAATGTTACATTAGTTTCAGATGTACAATGTAGCAATTTGACAACTCTAAACATTATGCTGTGCTCAAGTGTAGCTTCCATGTATCATCATACATCACTATTATAATACCTTTGACTATATTCCCTATGCTGTACCTTTCTTCCCCATTACATTCATTTCATAACTTCAAGCCTATATTGCTCACTCCCCTTCATTCATTTTGCCCATCTTCCCACCTGCTCCCCTCTAGCATCCACCAATTTGTTCTCTGTATTTGCAGGTCTGTTTCTTTTTTATTTTGTTTTGTTTTGTTTTGTTTGAAAAAAATTTTTAAACTAAACTGTCTAGATTTTTCTTCATTACTTCTGAAAAGGGGATTAGCAACTTATTCCTTGATTATTCTGCAAAATAAATCATTTGATGTATATATACTGTAGAGTGGCTATAGCAATAATTATAGCAATTGACATATTAAAAGCATCTTGGAGATTATACAGTAAAGTACATCTCTTATATAATCATATTCATTTCTAACAGTCCCCTTTCAGGAAGAAAGATGAGTATTAATTTTCTGCTTTGCGTATGGGGAAACTGTGGCTCAAGGGAAGTTAAAGAAATTGCCTAAGGCCACACTGTGGGAAGTACAGACACAGGCCTGTCTGATCCCATGTCTCTGTGTTTTGCATCATGCTGCAACTCAGTCTACCGCCCCACAGGAGTGAATCATGGTTCTTTGGCATAAATTTTGCATCCACAGAATTGAAAACCTCTTTAATTTAATGGAATATTTCCACTCAATTGGAGAAAGCAGTGTAACATGCTTGAAAAGAGCCCTGAACCTGCAGTCCCCTAAGCAGCCATGAAACCTCCCTAGGTTGCTCATCTGGAAACTAAAGTGTTTTGATACTTGATATCTAAGGACTTCTGACTGATCAGCACATAGAATCCTTCAGATAATTCTCTAGTCGATTCCACTGTATTATTTCTGACTTCTTTCTTACTATCTCCTTGGCTACTAATAATAAAGCTGAATAAGGAGGGAATTAAAGCTGGAGAGATGTCCAAGCTGCTGTTGAGGGTCAAATAAGAGTCTCCAAGGTGAACAAGGAAGGGAAGTGTAATCCAGGTGGAATGAACAATTAGCTGTACAGACATATAAAACAGTGTGGGGTATTGAGAGAACACTAAGCTTTCAATATTTCTAAAATGTAAATTGTAAATAAGTCCTGAGAGTGAAGGAAAGAGAGAAGATACCAGCTACATTCACCTCCCCTGACTAGAGGCTCCCCCTTGCATTGGTCCAAGGTGGAAAGGGGAGAAGTCTCAACTTTAAATCAAGATTGGGGTTTTTTATTGTTACATGGAATGAACATTCATGACGTAAACTGAAATTGCGTTTTCCTATCTAAGGTGATCACAGTATTGCTTCTTAACCTAAGAGCAAGTAAGACTGCCCAAGTTTTTATCCAGCAGCAGGTAGCAACTAACCCCACTGAAAAAAAAAGGTTTAAAGTAATAGTTGGGGAGAAAAATTGCCTTGTGGGATTACAACCATGAATCACATCTGTTCAATGTACTCATTTTATACCCATAGATATGAGTCAACAACACAATAAGTAGATTAAACCAAAATTGAATCTTTGTTATCTATAATGGTAGTAGTACATCAAGGTCAATGTTCTATAGCACTATCTTTGCCTAGCATTGTAAGTGCAGGAGTTTGGAATATATGGAACCTTGCTTCAGAGCATTCTCAAAAGCGGATTTTAGAATAAATGTCTATTATGAAATTTTAAAGTGACTTTCCCTCTCTTTTAAAAAAGAATTCAGTTCTGCAACCCAGTCTAGCATTCCCTTTCCTCAATGCCAGTTCATTAAGAATTCTGATTAAGTGGGTTTGAGTAATTGAGGTATGACTCTATTAGTGGCTCTCAACTCTGGCTACACATTAGAATCCTAATGCAAGGCTGCACCCTAGAACAATTACATCAAAATCCTTAGAACAGGAGCCAGGCATCAGTATTTTTGAAAGCTCCGCTGGTGATTTCCAAAGTACAGCCCAGCCGGAGAACCAGAGCTACATTCTTTTTAACCAGATAAGCAGTAGTATAAAATTAGCTGCCTGTTTTCCTTAGAACTTGTATACTACATATGCTACCCTATTAAAATACTTAATGATGTATCAAAATAAAACTCTAGAAGCAGAATGAAGACAATGAGATTTTTTTTTGCAATCATCATATTCAATTTAAATGAAAGGGGAAAATAATTTCATTTTATTCAGCATTTATAGTACTGGTTTTCCAATAAATAGAATAAACAGTGAGGAAAATCCATGTACATACAATGTAGTAACATTTAGTACTAATGATTAATAATTCAACAAATAATGTTGAAAACAGTAAAATAGCAATTATGTTACTGGCCAAGATTTTTTTACTATGTGTTTAAGTAAATTACATCAAGAGAAATCAATCATTATGTGGAAAATATGTCTTCAACATATTTCTAATAGCAAAACCCATGGGAAATTATATAGAAATGCATATGTTAAACATTTGAAGTACCTTAAGATTCCACTCTTTAAATGTGCAGGTTGTTTTGATTATTTGATGTTAATATAGGAAAAACACGCTCAGGAGAATTGAACCTGAACTCTCTATATAAATGATTTTTTTGAGATCTCTATTATTAAAGCTAAATGAAAAGACCCAGATAACACAAAGACTCAAACTTACAAACTTGTAAATTAGAGGGTGATCATTCACATTACAAAAAAGATTTCTGTTTTACAGAAGAATTCATCTAGCATTTCTTTAACTACAAGCCAGATAGCTTTATACAATACACATTCTACTTAATGCTCTAAATACTTTATGAGATCCTAGCTATTTTAAGTAGTCCTCTGTGAATCCTTTGTGATTTATCCTATGTAAATTAACCCCTTATTGATCTGTTTGTAGATTTGTAAATTTTTTTCCTGTAAATATGAATTTGCTTAAAGCATCTTTTACTTGTAAAAAGATTTCTCTGTGTTTAAATTTTTGGTTGCAAAACAATAGATTTCCTGTTCAGGTGACATGGCAGAATAGTTAGCCTGAAAACATCTACTAAAAAAAACATATTTTAAAAATCTAGATAATATAAAACAAATACATATGGCTTTTTAAATATTTTAATGTTTTTTATTTGAGAGAGAGAGTGTGTGTGAGCAGGGGAGAGGGGCAGAGGGAGATAGAGAATCTTAAGCAGTCTCCATGCTCAGCACAGAGCCCAATGTGGAGCTTGATCCCATGGCCCTGGGATCATGACATGACATAAAATCAAGAGTTGGACACTCAACTGACAGAGCCACCCAGGTGCCCCAATATATATGTATTTTTAATGCACTGCAGAGGCCTGAGTCCAGGAAAGAACTGAAAATCAAAGCAATAAAGCCCAGATCTGACTCTATGCCTACTTGGGGGAGTGCTCTTTAGGTAATCTACAGGTTTACACTGAGGGTCAGGAGACAAGGCCTGCTGTCCCTTTGAGGTAGGTAGTTGGAACTGAGTACCCACATAGTCTGGACCCTAGAAGAACTCCACTTTTACTGAAAATATAAATATGGGGGCACCTGGATGGCTCAGTCAGTTAAGCATCTGACTCACTCTTGGTTTCTGCTCAGGTCATGATCTCATGGTTCGTGGGATCAAGCCCCACGTCAGTCTCTGAGCTGATAGTGTGGAGCCTGCTTGGAACTCTCTCTCTCCCTCTCTCTGCCCCTCCCCACTCACACTCTCTCCCTCTCAAAATAAGTATGTAAACATTACAAAACAAACAAAGAAAATATAAATATGGACCAAAAACAATCTGCCTGTTGGCATAAGGAGGTAACGAGGTGTCTTGTCTCCTCAGCCTGGGTTCAGAGTAGGTGAATTTACAGTCTTACTTGAGAACCCAGACCCATGAACAAGTACTTCCTTTTAAATCTGACTTACTAATCTAGAAAGTTCTAAGCTGACAAAATTTACATAAAAATTGATCTAAGGCCAGAAATGCCTCAAGGTGCTAAGGGAAATAAACAAAACACCTCTGAAGGCCCATACATTCAACTAAAGTAGCATAGCATAGTGGCTTTATACCAAATCAACCTAGCTAGATTGGAACTACATTTCTCACGATTCCTTTCCTTTTGTGTTTTGGGATTGGAGTCAACCACTAAGAGAATGAACTTGAGAAATAAAAGGTACAAATGAAGGAGCAGCCATTACACTCTGAAAGTCAGTATAAGACTCCAAATGTTGGCAATTTGCACATGTTGTTGCTCATCCTATTGGTGCTGAGGCCACCTAGGCCCATAGTTCTTCAGTTCCCACTGGATTTCCTTCTTTGGTTTCCCTGAGTCCTGGGTCAAGTGTGGACAACTCTATGGTGAAGGGTGTACCTTTTGCAAGTCATCAGCATCATTAAAGTTGGAGATGGTGAGAGATAGTGTCAAGTTCCAATTTGTCCTCATGGATTCTAATCTGACCTTGTGGATTCCTGTTTGTTGCTCTATTCTACTTCAAATGTAGTTCTCCTTCCTGATTGCCTGCCTCGCTGACCTATCTATGTTGGACCTCGGGTCCAACATCACATGCAAAAGCATTAGACTTATACTTCTTAACCAGCTCCTCAAATGTACAAAGTGTAATTTCACCAATAAATCCATTACTCAATTTCATTCATAATTATTTGTTTCCAGATCAGCTCCTGACTGATACACATAGGATTACTTCAGATGAGCTCAAAACTAATTATAAGCTCACAATCTAAAATTTCCAAAGCACACAAGGAGAAAGTTCTGTCTTCTCTTTTTTCAAAGGATCATACCATTCTCATTTGTTTTTCTTTTTTTCCTCATTCTCTCAATCTATTTTTTCAATCAACCAATTTCCTTAATCAGTTAGGTTTTTTTTTTAAATACCGTATTAGAGGCAGATAAAGACCTCCTTAAGGCCTATGGGTCCCCTCCAATCAGCTGGCAAATGGTAAAAGGAAATGGATATTTGTATGTGGGAAGTTTTGTGGACTCAGTATAGCACCATTTCTGTCCACGTTACATTTTCTAGAATTCAGTCATGTGGCAGAACACCTACCAAAGAAACTGGGAAATGTAGGGTGTAGCTATGTGCCTGGGAAGAAAAGGAAATGAGTTTCATAAGCGTCTCTGTCTCTGCCATACTTTCTGTGCAGTAAGTTCAAGAGAATCTGCACACAAACTTTTACATTTGTTAGAAAACTTCCATAAGATTAGATATTATAGAGTGGACATTTGCATAATGTATGAACTTTCAGTTCACAGAAGAGAATACTCAAATGATAAATGTATGAAAACGTGCTTAACATCATTCGTCATTACAAAACTATAAATTAAAACAACAGTATCAAGTGATTTCATGCTCTTCCAATTATGAAAAATTTTAAAGTTTGATAATACCAAGTCAGAATGTGCCACAAGAGCAACTATCTATCATATGTACTTTTGATTGATACATTATTTATTTTGATATATTCATATGAGCAGTCAGTGACAGCTATTTTATCTCTTTAATGAAACTTTTTATTTTCTACTCTGCTACATTTTGGTTGATAATAAAATATCACCCTTATTGGGCAATCTCATTTTCCTTATTTCAAAGTTCTCCTAGGAGGTGAAAGTAGTGATACCTTATTATGACCCCTATGATTTGACTACACCTATACAGTATCTCCAGTTTGATTTTCTTGTGAAAGAAGACCCTTACTTTACTAGAAATCGCCAATGCTTGTAGGAAGTCTCTAAATGGGAAACAATCTTTAGGTGTTCCTTGCCATCACCTGAAAGCCAGCCTCCACAATGTGAAAATTGCTCACAAGATTCCTGTTCTTCTGGAATTTAATTTTCTTATTTTTTATAAATACTTTGAACTCTAGTCTCAAAACAAATGCTTTGTAAATTTCTAGTGGCAATAAGATTAGCATATAAATTGTTTTTGATATTGTAGTTTTTATTTTTTGATAAAAATTATATGTATTTAAACCATACAACATGATTTTATACACACACACACACACACACACACACACACACACATAAATACATATACTACAGTTGAGCTAACATATGTTCCCCTCACAGAGTTACCATTTTTTGCCTGTAATGAGAGCATCATCTCTCTTAGCAAATTTCCAACATTAAATAAAGTATTATTAACTATAGACATCATTCTGTACATTAAAATT
Organism: Prionailurus bengalensis; assembly: GCF_016509475.1. Taxonomy (NCBI): domain Eukaryota; kingdom Metazoa; phylum Chordata; class Mammalia; order Carnivora; family Felidae; genus Prionailurus; species Prionailurus bengalensis. Next base: position 119,759,550 of record NC_057358.1, on the reverse strand, counting down.
AAATCTCTAGGCTTATTCATCCTACATAAGTGCAACATTGTATCCTTTGACCAACATTTCCCCATTTCCTTCAGATATTGTATTTTTAAGACCAAAAAAAAGAAAAAAAAAACAGCCTTCAGAGTCAGTAAAACACATTTTAACAATTTGGTGTAATGGGAAAAACATGAGCTTTGGAACCATCTGGACTTGGAATTTTCTGATACTCACTAGTTTTGTAACCTGGGCAAATTTATTAACATCTCACAACTTCAGTTTAGACACTGAAAAAATAGAGATGTTATATACTTCAGAGAATTATCGTTAAGGATTAAATGCAGCCTATACAAAGTTACTGGCATCATAGGTATCAGTAGATGTTAGTTATGTGTCCTGTTCATATTCACTGACTATGCCACTGTTATTACAGTGTATTAAGTCCTATGTTTTTGTAGCTCTGACATGTAGCATGTGGTAGCAACTTTTTGTCTTCCACTCTCCCTTTCCCTATACTTTCCTGCAATGATCTATATTTTATCGATCTCCAAGACTTGGATAAAACCATGTTCTAACAAACCTGCTAATTCACCCTAATAAAACTTTCTGCACTATATACCTTTATATCATTCATTCTTTTTAAAAAAAAACAAACCTAGGATAGTATATAACTGCTATGTGCTGAATCATAATAATGAACAATTAAGTCTGCTGTAGATGGAAAAGTAATACATTTTATACAAATTCATTTAATGGATGCTCAGGGTAATCATTGATTACAAGGAAAAATGACAAGAACTGCAATTCAGACCAATGTTATAGTTTTATCATGTTTTTAATTTTAAACATCACATTCCATATTTTAGTAAAGCACTTACAGTTGAGCAGTATTTGTCAATTGTAATGTAATTCATTCAATCAAAAATGCTGTCAACATTTCAAGTTTCTGACTAGATAAAATTAATAATAGATAAAATACTTTTGTGTTAATAAAATGGTAGAGGAAATAAGCCTGTTACAAGAGGGCATATATGGTTCCATTTATATGAGGTACCCAGAGTAGCCAAATTCATAGAAACAGAAAGTAGAATGGGGGTGCCAGGGACTGAGTGGGGGGAAATAGGGATCTGGTGCTTAGTAGCTTCAGAGTTTCAGTGGAGGAAGGAGTAACAGTTCTGGAGATGAATGATGGTGATGGTTATATAACAATGTGAATGTGCTTAATGCCACAGAACTGTACTCCTAAAAATGATTAAAATAAAAAACTTTATGCTATGTATATTTTACCACCATGGAAAAAAAAAGAAAAGATCGAGAAATGTTCAAAAAGAAAATACAGTCTTTTAAGCCATAACAAATACCAGGCATGTTTGTTTGATTACATCAGCAGCAAAATAATTTTCAATTTGATAATTCTTTCTCAATTCTTTTTCTGCTTTTTCACAATGGTACCACCCAGGATGGCAAATCTTACTTTTCGAATATTGTAATTCTATAAGTTCTATTTTAAGAAAAAGAATTTGAACCCTTCAACGTAGTTTTAGGCAAAATCTTTCAGGTATAGTTGAGAATGAGTCATTTGAATGTTTCAGTTTTTTTCCCTCAGTTCTCATGATACTTGTGAAAATGGCTTTTATGTTAGAAAAAGTTAGACATTAATTTAAAGGTCATGCAGATAAAGTTTTTGGAGAAAGAGCTCAAGCTGAGAAAATATTTAGTCCCTATTTTGAAAATATGTAGTTTTGTTTTAGGTACCTTGATCTTGTAGCCAAATATCAAAGCTATTATTTCACTTTATTGTTGTATTTTTGTTATATTTAAGTGTGGAATGATGTCAGCTTAAAGCATCCCTTTTGTCAGGGATTTCACATGATGCAGTTCTTCTAAGTGCTTGCTGTGATAATTTGAGTATCATTAGATTCTCCCAAGTACTCAATGACTATGATGACTCGGCTGTCAAATATTGCTGCCCACTAATGCCTTGTATCCTTTTTTCCAGTTGTTGAACAGTTTTAATTGACTTATTTGGAGTCATCTGTGACTCTAAATTACTTTTTTTATTTTATTTTAGAGCCGGGAGAGAGCGTGAGTGGGGGAGAGGGGCAGAGGGAGAGAAAGAATCTTTTTTTTTTTTAATCCAAGTTAGTTGTTAACATACAGTATAGTAATGGTTTCAGGAGTAGAATTTAGTGATTCATCACTTACATATAACATCCAGTGTTCATCCCAACAAGTGCCCTCCTTCACCCATTTATCCCATCCCCCCACCTAACACCCCTCCAGCAACCCTCAGTTTGTTCTCTGTCTTTAAGAGTCTCTTATGGTTTAGGGGTGCCTGGGTGGCTCAGTCGGTTAAGCATCCGACTTCAGCTCAGGTCATGATCTCATGGTTTGTGAATTCAAGCCCACGTCAGGCTCTATGCTGACAGCTCAGAGCCTGGAGCCTGCTTCAGATTCTGTGTCATTCGCTCTCTGCCCCTCCGCTACTTATGCTCTGTCTCTCTCTGTCTCTCAAAAATAAATAAATGTAAAACAAATTTTTTTTAAAAAGAGTCTCCTGGGGCGCCTGGGTGGCTCAGTCGGTTAAGCGGCCGACTTCGGCTCAGGTCATGATCTCACGGTCTGTGAGTTCGAGCCCCGCGTCGGCTCTGTGCTGACAGCTCAGAGCTTGGAGCCTGTTTCAGATGCTGTGTCTCCCTCTCTCTGACCCTCCCCCATTCATGCTGTGTCTCTCTCTGTCTCAAAAATAAATAAATGTAAAAATAATAATAATAAAAAAAAGAGTCTCATGGTTTGCCTCCCTCAGAGAGAGATTGAGAGAGAGAGAGAGAGAGAGAGAGAGAGAGAATCTTAAGCAGGCTCCATGCTCAGCACAGAGCTTGATACAGGGCTCAATCCCAGGACCCTGGGATCATGATCTGAGCTGAAATCAAGAATTGGGTGTCCAACCAACTGAGCCACTCAGGCGCCCACTAAATTACTATTTTTTAACCGTATCAGATACACTAAAATCAGAAGCATACTTATATTTTAAATATATAATACATAAATTTTGAATATGTTTTATAGACATTTTAAAAGATGATCACATCTTAGAGAAGCCTATACTGAACAGAAAAGTTACAACAGTACTGAATCTCAATAGAAAGTTAAATTAGAGCATACAACCCCAATGTAAAGGTCTAAGCTGGTTTGTTACCAGCACTTGTAACACTCAAAACAAAACAGCACAATGGCACAGTTGATAGATGACACATAATGTTTTCACTGTGATTACATTTAGGCAAGTTTTGTCAACACTTTGTTTCACAACCATATTGCAAAATGTTGCCATATATGAAAATACTCTCAGGTTATCATCAGTAAATATGTTTCTCGAATATAAGTGACAGAGAATCTATACTGAGTTGATTCAATTTAATCCATAACCTAAAACCTAATCATTCCAAAGGCAGTCCATAGAGTATTCACTCCTATACTTTGTCCGGACTGAAGATTATCTCAATTTTAATTTGCTCTTCATGTAAAATATTTCACCAGAGGAACTTGAACCTACTTAGGAGACCAGCAACAAAATATTACCAACTATTCCTTTCTTGGCCAGACCATATTTGATTGTTTTCATCACAAATAAACTAGTCAGCATGTTCTGAAGATCCTTTACATCCCAACAAATTCAGTGCCCAAATGGTATTTAGATATTGCTCCCACCTCTTTCAACCTTCAAGCTGAAAGCGAGACTCTTCAGTAGTGATTCCTGGGCATTGAGCTGGAATTACTCCATTGGTGGTTAGGATCAAATAACAGGGAAAGTACCTGCCACCCTACAGCCAACTCTGTAGGATCAGACCCAATTCCAGCAAGGAGAGAGGGTGTTCTGGCCCTACTATTATGTTTTCTAAAGCAATATTGTAAACCAATGGTGAAATTAATTATAACTTGTTTCATTTCCATTTTTTCCCCTTATTTAAGATACAAATGTTTAAACAAAGAGGCTTCTAACAAGGTTTTACTTAGGTTATACATTCACTTTCAGCAAATCATGGAAGGTCCATCAACCATGGTTGGTCTACTCTGCTTAAGAAACTCATCTGTTCAGTTGATAATGAAAAATAACAGCATAGCCATAACAGGTGTGTCATGTGTCCTCATACAGAATTTTCTCAAGGATCATTCATAACAAATACCTAGCAAAGTAATGTATTGGCTATACTTTTTTGGTGAGTATAAGGTTGCTCTTCCTGAAAATGAAGTCTTAATTTCTTTGAGGCCATTAATAAAACCCATCCTGAGAAATTTATTAAAATAAACAGGTTAGTTTGTGCACCTGGTTGGTTCAGTCAGTTAAGTATCTGACTTCAGCTCAGGTCATAATCTTGCGGTTTTTAGTTTGAGCCCCGTGTCAGGCTCTGTGCTGACAGCTCAGAGCCTTGAACCTGCTTCAGATTCTGTGTCTCCCTCTTCTCTGCCCCTCACCCACTCATGTTCCATCTCTCTCTTTGTCTCCCTCTCAAAAATAAACATTTAAATTTTTTAAATAAACAGGTTTGCAAGAAATAGAAATCTTCAATAATGTAAAGTCATATAACCTCTTCACCCAGTAACTTATTTAACATTTTTAGTCCTATGATTTTAAAGAAGTTATTCAGTGTCCCAGGTCGAATATCTATAGATCTACAAATTTGGAACTGTTTGCTTAAGCTCTTAATATCTACCCCCCCCCCAACATCTGGCACAGTTCTTAGGAAATAAATGTTTAATAAATGTATGATAAACAGATTGATCAATTAATAAATTATTCTTGGTTTCTGCTCAGAATTAGGAAAATAAAATTTTGTTGCCAAAATCCTCTGGTGAAATATGCCTCAGTACCTAGGATTGATGACTGCATGATTGTTAGGGTTAGGGTTATTCCTACTTTACCTACCATAAGTCCCAGGATGGCTATTTTGGACAGCTGAAAATCATCATTTTCCCTCACCTTTCCTGAGCCAGTATGTGTTTTCTAGGTTTTTTTTACTCATTCACTTCACAAATATTTGAAAATGAAGTCTGGCCTGCTTTGAGTGCATCTAAAAGTTGTCCCTGAAGAATTTAAGTTAAGCCAGCCAGGGAGGAAGTAAAAGACCTCTACAGGGCTCTTTCTGGCAAGCATAATCCTCTTGCTCCTAGGAACTGAAACTATCCTTTTATACGACTGCGTTTCAACATTCTGAATTGAGTCCTTAAATTACAAAATGAATTTGTGCAAGTGTCTTATAGGTAGTTATCTTTTTTACAAATTGATGAATATCATTATATAATTAATGTAGACATAATCAATAGTTCAAAAATATAACCAAATTACAAGAAAATAAAATGAGATTAATATTGGATGAATGTTGACAGGGCAACTGACTGGCTCAGCAGAGCATGCAACTCTGTCTCAGGGTCGTGAGTTCGAGCCCCACGTTAGGGATAGAAGTTACTAAAAAAGTATATATATATATATATATATATATAGGATTAATATGAGAGAAGACTAGAGTAAAAACTTTGAAATCATTTTTGAGTTGCATCATAATTGTATTTTGGAAAATAATTAATAAAAATCTTAAATCTTTTGTAATACACAGTTTTATTTACATTTTCATTAATAAAAATAGAATGTTGTCTTTGGAGGAATTCTCCATGACTGAGAAGATATTACCTTATGGATCAAGATACTTCTAGGGGTTAAAAGAAATTTGTAATTGAAAATATGAAGTATTTTTTATTAAAGTATAATTAACATATATATTAATTTTCGGTGTACAATACAGTGATTCAACAAGTCTATACATTACTTAGTGCTCATCACAATAAGTGTACTCTTGATCCCTTCTTCTATTTCACCCATTACCTAACCACCTCCCCTCTGGCAACTACCAGCTTGTTCTCTGTATTTAACAGTCTGGTTTTTGTTCATCTGTTTTTTTCTTTGTTCATTTGTTTTGTTTCTTAAATTCCACATGTAAATGAAATCCTATGGTATTTGTCTTTCTCTGATTGACTTATTTCACTTAGTATAATACCTCTATGTCCATCCATGTTGTTGCAAATATAAAGTCTTAAAAATTGGAGTAAGGAAACGAAAATACCATGCAGATTCCAGACATGCCAGACTGGGGCATTCCTGGAGTGATATGGGGGAAGAACACAGAACCAGAGTCAGAAGATCTCAGTTCAGTCTGGCTTGATTATTTACTAGCTTTGTGTCTGCAGTTCGGTTTCATCTCGATTACCTCCCAATTTCATGCTGTTGTTGTAAGAATCACGTAACATAATGGACAGCCAATTCTGCTATAACCCCTGTTTCAAAGACAAGTGTTTCCAAAATAATTAATGTTATTAGAGAACAATTAGCATAATACAAATTTCATTTTGCTTATGCATTATTTAGACCATGGGAAGCACAAGGTGAACACAGTTGCACCCAGCTGAGCCCAGCCACATAAGAATACACAAAACAGGCATGCACACAGCTCAAACATTTACTGTCTACCTCAGTTCGCCACCTGTGTTGGGAACCACACCCATCCACAACTGGTGATACTTTTCCCTTTGATTTCAGATCACCTTTCTTCCACCACTTCACAAAAACTCACAGTCTACAACCCTTCCAACTTCCACACCCACAAGTAAACTTAAGATCTTTTTCAAAGTGTCATCATTATTGTAGTATTCATATATTACTTGTGTGTGTTTGTATTTCTTAACCATCTGACATGTGTAAAACTATGCTACACTTTTTTATCAGGCTATCTTTTTTTTAGTGTGTCACTGACAAAGTTTTGAGTATTGTGTCCCTACCCCCAGTTTTCCCAGAAGCTCTGTGGATTTTACTACTTATTTCTAGAACACGGTGACTTTTTGAAATATATAAGTTGCATAATAACAGAAATATCTGCATGTGAAAGTGCTTTGTAATTTCTAATATAATATTTTGACTATGGCAGCACAATGAATAGTATGTGTTGTTTCAAGAAAAGAAAAATACCACTTTTTTTTTACAGCTAGAGCTTCAGCTTTTCCTGCACTTACAGGAAGTTTTGACACCCTGCAATCAATTGTTATGTCCATAAGCATAGCACTCTTTCAGCCAGCAAGTATTTGAGTAACAGACCTCCAGAATAGCTCCTCTGAGGTTATTTCGATCACATTTGATTTTTCATGTGGAAACTCCAAATCTTCCAATGCAAATATACATTTATTCTTTCACTTATGCAACCAATTTTTAATAATTCAGGACTATTTGATAATGATTTACTAATTCAGGATCTATTTTGTTTTTATCGTTGTGTAGCAAATTACTACAAATTTAGTATCTTAAAACAACATAAATAGATTTCTCAGTTTCTTTGGGTCCATGTGCTCTGTGAGTCTAGACACAACTAAGCTGAGTTCTCTGCTCAGAGTCTCATAGGCTACAATCAAGGTATGGGGTGGGGCTGAGATCTCATCTGAAGCTCCTCCAGGCTCAAATGTTTGTTGAGAGAATTCAGTTCCTTATAGTTACAGGACAGAGGCTCTCCGCTCCTAGAGACCACTCCTCTCCATAGATAGTTCACAACATAGATGTCTGTCTCTTCTAGGCCGGTGAATAATCTCTCTCATGCCGCATGTTCTTTTAAAGATTCACCTGATTAGGTCAGGCCCACCCAGGATAACCTCCCTTTAAATGAACCCAAAGTCGACTGATTAAGGATCTTAATTACATCTGAAACATGTCTTCATCCTTGTCATTTAACCTAATCAAGAGTGACAATCCCACCAAATTCACCGATCCTGCCACACTCAAGGGGATTATGCAGGCTGTGTGTACCAGGGGTAGGAATCTTAGAGGCTATCTTAGAATTCTGCCTACCACAGTAGTTAAATTATCCAGGCTCTTTGCCTCCTCCAAATGTGTGCATATTTATTATTATTAGCATCCTGGCAGAAAAGTACAGTGAGGAAGCACCTTGAAACCCAGTCAGGTTGTTTTTAAAAATCTGAACTATTTTGGGGCGCCTGGGTGGCTTGGTCGGTTAAGCGTCTGACTTCGGCTCAGGTCATGATCTCATAGTCCGTGAGTTCGAGCCCCGCGTCGGACTCTCTGCTGACAGCTCAGAGCCTGGAGCCTGTTTCAGATTCTGTGTCTCCCTCTCTCTTTGCCCCTCCCCTGTTCATGCTCTGTCTCTCTCTGTCTCAAAACTAAATAAACGTTAAAAAAAATCTGAACTGTTTCAAGCATTTAATTTCCTTTCATAAAGCAGCCTCACCTATTGGATACTCATTGAATTACTTCTAATTAAGTAATAGAGGAAAGGTGCCTTCTTATGTGTATCCAGCCTGGAAATTCAACTCCAAACACACCTCTCTTTCACTATATGGTTTACATTTGTATTTATCTTTGCATTTACACAATGAACAGGACTGCTTTCCTCCCTTTTGATGTGTTTCATATAGTGTTCAGTTAATATATATATATACACACACACATATATATGTGTGTGTGTGTATATGTATATATACATACACACACACACACACACACACACACAAACTTTCTGGACTAAAAGTCTACTATCTGCTGAAACATTATGCTATAGTTAAGATGGGCGGTGAATGTGAGCATTGTCAGGAAGATAAGGGTTATGAGCATAACTACTATAGAAATTTAGTGCCAGAGGTGTTTTTAGCTGCTTATACCATTTATTTACATTTTTATTTCCAAATAGAACTGTGTAAATTATGACATGAGATACCATAACCAACTTTATCATTTTTTAGCTCTATGGCCTTGGGTCAGAGCTCACCCTCAGAGAGGGTGAAAGACAATTTCCTCACCTGCAAATTTGGGGCAGTATGTATTTCATAAACATGTGAGGCTTAAATGAAATATTTTACATACAGTATCTGGAGCATGGATACTCAGGATATAGTGGTCCTTACTCCTGCCCTGGTGGCTTCTAAGTGTAAGAGTTCTGACATTAGAAGTACCTTTGTGATACAGAAGAATACTAGTAACAACTAACATTTACTCTATGCCATGTACTCTTCTAAATACTTTGTATGTGTTGACTCATTTAATCCTTACAACTTTATGATGCAGGCACCAATATTATCCTTGTTTTATATATGAAGAAACTGGGGTACAGAGGGACCTACCTTGAGGTTCCTGAGGTAGAATGGGACAGAGCCAAGCTGTAGCCTTTCTGAACCAGCAGGCTAGCTGTAAAGTCCACTGCTCGCCCTCTATCAAGAATAACTGAGAACACCAAATAATGGGCCAGTAAGCTTTCAATTGACAAAGATTGCTCTTGGGGTTCTCCTGCCTCTCTTGAGTTCCCTCCTGTGTTCCTGGCCCCTTGCTTACTATCTCTTTTGCTGTTACCCCCAACACCTTATTTATCCTACACACATTCCCAGTGAGCTTTGCTCTAATTCCTCCTGCTCTTGAGGCAGAAGCTAATAAAGATTTCTAGTTTTAATTCACCCAGTATTTCCTTTGCATAGATGACTCAACTCTTAAACAAAAAAAGTGACATAATCCTTTATGAATCAGGGAGCTAATTAGCAAATGGTAGAATAACACGAGGGAGGAAATTTTGACAGGAGATTTCCCAGCATCATTCAATTCTCTTCACTTATGTCAAGTTCTGCCTAGCATCCCTGACTTCCTGAATACGAGGCCCACTGTGCCCCATGGAGAGCTAGAGTTCTGCAAGGCTAGGAGCTGGGGAAAGGATTAATTAATCCCTGACTACAGGAGACACTGAGCTGGAGAGCTACATAAAATAGAAAGTATGAAATAAATAAACATTTTAAAAAATAGAGAATATGCTTGTCCTCTACAGAACAGGGGGTTCAATTGATAAGGGAGAGTCACAATGGATGCTGAGTCTTGGAGGGACCATAACTGAAGAAGGAAGTTTGGGGAACATAGAGCCAGGAGTTCAGAATCAGTTCCTCATCCTGACCCTCTTCTTTTGAACTACAGTCATTATGTCCAGTAACTTCTCTCTGTTTGCTCATCCTTACAAAGATTCCAGTATTTGCAATAGATTCTACTAGGACATTGTGTTCAAATATCTTAGGTCCAACTAAAAGAAGAACATTTAGATTTCCTTTATTTTTCTCTTACCTCTGAGTGATCTAGATGCCTATGTCAAAAAGGTAGCTGCAAACTGAGGCAGCTGGACAAGTTGTTTCGAACAGATCCTTTTCTTCACCTTTTGTGGTAGCCTGAAGGAAGCTCAGTAACTCCTCCATAAGGAATGGCCATTAGCATCGATCTTGACCATGTCTTCCACCATCTCTTAATGCACCATCCTTTGCAAATGTAAACCATGACTGAACTAACAGTATTCCCCAATTCAGGCCAGTTCTGACATTCAGTGTAATACTTGGGAGTCCAGAGCGGTATAAATATTTTTCACTGCCATCTTCCCTGGTGCTAGCTCTCATCTTCAACCCTGCTACCCTGAGCTTAAGAGCACTGGTGGGTTTCCCATGCAGTCTCTCCTTCCTCAGTGATGAACATAGAGCAAGTTGGCCCTGTCTTCACACCATCTTCTCTAGCATGAAATCTTGCAGGAATTCTTTGATGTTTCTAGCATGTGAACAATATCCTTCCTTAGTTTCTGTAAATTTTTTCTTCTATATTTTTGAAAGCATTTCAATAGCAGTCTGTAAGGAGGAGGATGTGAGTTCAGCATGTCTACTCAAGTTACATTCTTGGACCAGTGATCAAGCATTCAGAACTGGAAAGCTCAGATTCAGACATAATCAGGTTGAGCTCAGAGGGTGATAAAGCCCTTTATCTGCCTTGTCTGGCTGACTGCGATGCCAACTGGTTTGCAGGAGGCTTCCCAGGCATGGAAAAATACTGTCCAAGATTGGGGCAGGTAGAAATGCCACCAAAGTTCTCAGGAAACTAAAATTGTTTCCTATCTTCTAATATTCCAAATTCCTCTGCTCTTAAAGTTCTGTCATTGGCATTAAGACAATACTGATTTTCTAGGCTTTTTTGTCCCTCATATTTTAGTTTATGTGGTTGTTGTTTGGAGAAAGGAATGGAGGGAGGGTGGGAGGGAAAGAGAAGGAAGGCTGTGAAGAAAGGAAAGAGGGGGAACAAGGGAAAGGAAGAAGGGAAGGAGGAAGAGGAGAGAAACCTCTTGATGCTTTTTATCCTAAGGCTTTGATCAAAGTTTGTTATTATAATAGGATGTAAAAGAGAATTTTTCTTTTTGTCTAAGAACTGGTTCCTAGGGCTCAAAGCTGGGGAAAGGGAGTTAAGTATTTAACGTTACAAACAGAGCAGCTACCAGGTAACTTCTTCAGGGCTCACTAAGAAGTGGTGAGACTCTTTCTACTATATCAGTGCTTCTCCTCCCACTGTCCAACGCATGTGCCCGTAAGGTGCCCACCAGACAGGAAAATGCAGGCAGTGTAGTAATAGCTGCTAGTGGCTGAGGTAGCTGAGGGGGACTAAACACATTTGAACCAGAGCCATATCTCTCATGGGAGGGACCCCAAAGACCCCACATATGTCCAGTGCTAACACCTGGACATATGCCTCACAGAGAGTCTCAACAGTTACTGGTGTAAGCCAGAGAAGCAGCAAAAACAATGGAGGGAACAAAGAGATTTTAACCCATCCCATCCTCCCTCCCAGCCTCCAAAATAGGAGGAATTGTGTGTTGCAGGAGGTGGAAGGAGGCATCCTAGAACCAAAGAAGCCCCATGCCACACTCCCAGGTGGAAAAGTCACCCAAACACCCCCATATCAGCCCCTTGAGTCACAAGTCTATCCATCAATGGAGCAGTGGGAAATCTTGAAATATGATAGTGGAGTATCCAACTGGACTGGACAGAACTTTCCGTGACTGGGTGTCTTCCCAACGTGTCATCAAGCAGTGGTCATCTAGGAGGGGTGGGAGATTCAACATAGCAGTTAGGAACAGTGACTAGAAAGAAGAGTGTGCCTCTAGCTTGCCCCTCATCATCATCAAACTCCCACATCAGGCTACAGATATGTAAGAAAAGCTGCCACTGTCTTCATGAAAAGTCTAATGAGCCTAGTATTCGCTGAATCTTTGCATCTGTTTCCATAGAGACATCGCTTCTACCTACATATTTTCTAACTCACCAGGTCTATGGCTGCTCAAGTACTTAGGTGCCAGATTAAATAATAGGATTCTTTCCTAATCAGTTCCTGACCATCTTCCCTTAAAAGCAGCTAGTGTATAGATGGCTCCTACAGCACATCCTTAAGGTGACTATGGATTAAAGAACGGGGCTTATTTGGAGAAAACAGTGAAGCAACAGCAAGAGAAAATCCCTAACTTATTTCGTATACCTTGTTATATCCCCTCAGTGTTTGGGATTTTAATGGCATAATGTGTCTGTTTCATGTAGCTTTTGGCAGAGTGATTGAGAAGTGGCACAGCCTAATAGTTAAGAATCTGTGTGTCTTCTGTGGTTCACTTGCCTTATAGATGAGCAGTTAAAATTGAATGGGTTTAAGTCAGTGCTTCAGTTTCCTCATCTGAATAGTGGGGGTAATGTTAGGGTTTATACTAAATGACAGAGGAGTAAGTGAAATAAGATATTTAAAGTGCTTAGAACAGTGCCTGGCACATAATAAGAGCACAATATTAGCTTTTTATATTACCTGATATCATTAGTGTCATGATTATCAAAATCTACAGGCAGATCTCAAAGCATCTTTGAGATTCTTAGCCTCCACTCATTTCTGGGATTTCAGAAGGAGTTTGGGGATGAGGCCACAAATGGCAGGAGTTGCAGCACGAGGGAGGAGATCTGTTTCTGGTCACGAGTCTGCGGTTTATTGAATCAGACTGTCACCATTTCACTTGTGTTGCCCCATAGCACTGCACCAGCATAGCCCCCATACAGATGGGCTCCAGGTAAATGCTTAGAGGAATGAGGAGGAAGAGGGAGTAAACCTCTTGTACATACCCACCTGTGGTACTCTACTGTTATTTTAATATGGAATCAAATTTGAGTTAATTTCATTACCCAGGGCAGTGCTCTGGTTACCACGAATCCCTCATGAGCAGGGGCTGTACCCACTTTGCTAGTGGTAGACATTCAATAAATATTTGGCGAGTGAATGGACCAGTAAATTGCTCAAAGCACTGGTGCTATTGGAAGGAGTAAGCTACAGCTAGGGCAAACAAGGCTTCGATAGACAGAGATAAAGTTTTAATTAAAACTCTATGATTTTGAAGGTTTGTGCTTTTTACCCACAGCCCCATGTAGTCTGTGTTAAAGTGTTTCCGAGTTGTAGTACGACCCAAATTATAGGGTCTTACCTAGAAGACTCTATGATGCTCAGATTTAGAAGACCCTCGATTTACAAGCCTCAACCATGGGACCTTGTTTGGAGAGGGTAGAAGAGAAGCTGTTTTCTATGTCTTCAGTCGCTGGAAGAAAACCTTCAGCATCTCATGGTTCATCTCAGCCAACTATTTATTCCCATGAAGAGTTACTGTGCCAACCCCCCCAGCTGTACTGAGTGGGCTCACTGTGCGGAATGTCATCAGCAAACCGAGTTCATCAGCATATGTTTTTGACTCACATCTACTTTGAAGGGGTGGCATGTGTGTGTGAGTGCGCTCGTGCGTGCGCGCGTGCACGTGCATGTGCGCATGTGACTATGTGTCCCATCTGCATCAACGTTTTATTATGGGTCTCGTCCTTATAGAGCCCAAGGGCAAAAGCACACCCCTAAACAGAATGCAAGTCCATTCACTATTCAAATGGGGTCTTTCTTTCTGTTTGCTTACTGCATTCAAAAATGCACGCAAAATTCAGGCCAAAGTAATCCAGAGAGAGGAGAGATGAAAACAGGGGATAGGGAAGAAACAAACAAACAAAAAAAGACAAGATTTGAGGCATCCGTGTCAAGTTGTGATGCAAATAATGTTCAGAAACATGGCCATCAAAGTTAATCCTTCATGCGGAGGCATCCACTTTAAAATCCCATGACTAAGCCTTTTATACGTTTCAGATTCCCATTGCCTTCTGCACGTTTTTAGGAAGGATTAGAAATGCACTGAGCCTCCTCCGAGCCGACCTGGGTGAATGTAGATGCAGAGGAGCTGTTCATATAAGGTGATTCTGACAAGACAGCCTGGCTGTCACGGGGCCGAGGCCAGGAAAGCGATGCTCTTACAAACGCCGCGCGGCCCCAGAGCTGGGGCGTGGAGACGAGCCGGTCATAACCAAGCTCTCGCATTTGTTCCGTGTTTAATGAACAGCTGGCTCCTGGTGGGAAACTGCAAAGATATGTGCCTATTAGGCGGTGTCTGCTTCTCTTCCATAGGCTCTCCTCTTCATTTTCTCATTTGTTACAGCAAGGGGCTTTTTATGACAACAGAAGACTTTACTCTGTGGGAAATCTGTTCCTTCTGCTTCTGCTTCTGCCCCCACCGGATGTTCTTATCGGCTCCTTGCGAGGGCACAGGCAATTATAGAGCAATACATCTTCACCCACATAATTTCAGGCAAATATTGTAAAAGGCTCGCAGATGGCACTGGGGAAAAAACCTTCTGTCTCCTCTATCTCTTTAGTTTAAAGGAAGAGATAGCAAATTTCTTTTTTAGTGAACACCCTAACAGTTCATTCATTTATTCAGTGAGCCAACAAATGTTTATTCAGTGTCTACTTGATGCTGGTATGCGTGGGTCTTACATTCGAGCCTTAGCACCAGCACACCAACCATCCGCCACAGGAGGTTTTTCATGCCATCTCACACCCACACAGCACCCACCTGGCCCCTCTTGGGCTCTCCCTCATTTGCCCCCCCCTCCTCCTTTTCTCATTTTTCTCAAGCAGAAAAGAAAATGAGTCATCACATTGCTTCTTGGATTCATGCTGTACCCCTTGGGTCTGACCTTGTACTCTGCTCATTCACTCATTTGACCAAGATGATTGAGAACCCATTGTCAAGATGGTAATAAAAATAACAGCTTACCCTTGTGTAATGCTTGCTTTGTGCTCTTTATGTATATGATCTCATTTAA
The DNA here is from genome assembly GCF_016509475.1 of Prionailurus bengalensis. Lineage (NCBI taxonomy): Eukaryota > Metazoa > Chordata > Mammalia > Carnivora > Felidae > Prionailurus > Prionailurus bengalensis. Next base: position 119,744,517 of record NC_057358.1, on the reverse strand, counting down.
TCTTTGTGACAATCCTATCAGGAAGATATTGCTATAATCCCTGTTTTCAAATGAAGATATTGAAACAGTAAAGTGACTTGCTTCAAGTCACACAACTGTTAGAACAGGCATGCTTTTTGTAAAAGTAACAGAAAGCCCAACTAGCAGTGATTGAAACCATTAGACATTTATTTTTCTCATATCATGATGAGCTGGGAGGTCATTTGCTCCTAGTGTTGGTTCTGTGGCTCAAAGACGTCAGGGCGAGCATCTCCGAGAACTGCCTGACATTTTCCCTCCCGAGCCCACATGGCTGCCCTGTATACAAGCATCACATCCACATTTATGTGAGGGAGAGAGAAAGGCAGTGACACCTGCACTACCCCTTTCAGCAGGAAGTCAATCTTTCCAGAATCCCTTATCACTTTCTCCTCACCTCTCATTAGCCAGGTCCTGGGAAGAGACCTGGGAAAGTAAAATTCAAGTTTTCTTTCTTTTTTCAAGCCCCTAGAATAGAAGGCAGCAAGGCAAAAAGGGATCTTGGAATGTTTGTTAGGTCAGCCAATTGGCAGGACATATGCCATGGGTAGTGAGGGTTGAGCAGTGGGAGAACCCAGGAGGTCTGTCCTCTAGAGCACACAGCTCTAACCAGCAGGCTCTTCTGCACAATGATGGTGTTGGTTATTCCAAGGATGGTCCTGACTTTATGGAGCCATGAAACAAAGAAGCACAGGTAACTTTAGAATTGCAAGTTCCTGTAAGTGCTAAGAGATGGAATAAGAGGCTTCTCAGAATATTAAAAACAGCTAACAGTCTCTTGTTATTCTCCTCATGGGCCCTGAGAAGTCCAGGAGCCTATCTTGGGAAATGAAATTCTTTATATTGAAGCCCTTCACCTTGACTTCTCTGAATTCCTATCTTCCCCCTCTCTACCCTCCATTTTATTATTGTTGGTGTTGTAATTGTTGGTGTACATCATCTTTTTCTGTCCTTCCAAATTTTTTCTTCATTTTTTACTTTCTGTTCCTCTTCTTCCTTTTTTCTTCTCCTCACACATTACTTAGCATTTTATTGGATAGTCCAACAAAAAGAGGAATTGGGCTTTATTTTTGTGAACTGAAATTGTTCCTACCTTAGCTTCTAAAGTGTTAGGAAGGGGTCATCACTTTCATAAAAATCAGAGTCTGAAATTTCAGTCCACAGAGAGTGCCCACCTAGCTTCCTTCACACTGTAATGAATTGTTAGTAGACTAGATGAGTAGCAGTTTCAGCCACTGCCCATGTCTCCTGATGGCAGCCAGCCGCAGCCGTGAAGCTTTGGGAGAGCCCAGCCCATCCACGTGCCCTTCACATGTGGTGCCTGGCTGAAAAGCACCCCCTCATAGCCCGAAGCCTACCATCTGCTCAACAGTTAAACTACCCACTCACAGGTTAAAATTGCATCAACTTTCCCATTCCCCTTACATCCTGGTGTGTTTTTTTCTTTTGATGCATAATAAATTATGATATTTAATTAATCTTTGATGCGGCATCAGAATTTACTAAAATTTGCCATTTTATAACCCTTTGCATTTCACCAAGGTATCTTTTCCCAGAATGTTTGTTATTTGTCTGACCTATCATCCCAAATTCCAATATGGTATATGAAACATCTGTCATCGTCACCAAGACACAGAGGCCCAGCAGGCTCAGTCATGGGATCCAGAATGGCCCGGGCACACTGTAACCGTGTGAGCTACTTTGCTGCAAAACCACAATTGATTATAAGCTCCAGCTTGTGTATCCACAAATTTATATAAAGGTCAAGCTGCTGGTGTAACTCCTTGGCCGTGCTCTGTAGATTTCTCTACTCTCGTTTATCAAAAGGATGACTGTACCATGAATGCAGATGAATTTCCACAGGTTACCTTGCTCATCAATTTTCACCGAAAATTTAAAGCCCCAGGTGCACTTCCTATCGTCTGAACAGCCAAATATTTAACTCTGACAGTGCTTCTAAAAGCAGCAGTGTGTTAGTTAGTGAGTGTTTGGTGGGTAGGGACTTCTCTTCAACTATTCAGGGACAGCTTTTGTGTTGCAGATTAACAATTACTATTCCTGTTGTAAGCCGCAGAGAGATCCTAACCACTGGTTTCGCTGTGTGGCTTATCTCAGCCACTACAACCAGTACTAAAGCACAAGGGCTGTGCAGTAAATGAAAACTCCACTAGGTGGTTCTGGTGTTCTTCTAACCAGACACAACCAGTGCTGAATATCTTCCTCCCATCACTTTTTATTCCAAAAGTAAAGCGAAATATGAAAGTGAAAATGTTTCGTTGTTGTTATTTAACATTGGTTCTATATTATATGTGAATAGATTAGTATTTGTAGTGCTTGATCAGAGACTAATCCCCTCTAGACTGTTAACAGTTTTTGTCTCTTTTTTTACATAGACACACAGAGGCTACATTTTAATCTTTTAACTTTATTTTTATGGTTAATAAAATGTACTAAGTTATGTAACTATGCTCTTATGACATATGTACCACCACTTTCTCACCACCCAGTTGGCCATCTCTCTCATACACCAACACGACTTCCAAACGATGAAACATATTATCATACGTGCAGCTTTCCTTCAACCCAAAGCAATGATTCTCATTTTTAACATTCTTGGTGATTGTTTTCATTATAATTTTCAGTAACCTTATCTAAGCATGCTCCAGGTTTACAAGTTCCTCTTAGAATCCTTACTAGAAAATCTCTTATGTTTTAGAATATAATAATAAATAAAGCTGACTCTTAAAATATGCTTAGATCAGTCTGGCTCCAAAAATCATCTCAAATTCATAATCCTCTGTGAGATTTCCCTTTAACTCTTCCAGTTCCTTCCTTCCAGTGTCTTTCTAGTATCCAGTTATGATTATCATGAAGTTTCACATCTTTCCCCAAAGCAGCCTCAGTAAATTCCCACAGTGCCAGGCTCTAGGCTGAATCCCCAGGACAGATGACAGCTGTTCCTTCCCTGTGACACTAGAAAAGCGACAAGAGGACAGGTTGCACATAGAACACCAGACAAATATCCATTCACCCTTCAGAAGTTTCCAAACCAGAAGACAGGCCAAGGCAGTACACATGGACATTATCAGTGGCAGTTAAAATTAACATATTTTTTCATTTTAAGAGAAATGTGGCCAAATCAGAAATGAATGCAAACTCCAAAGAACTTTGAAATGAACCTTTTTAACAAAAGGAATTAGAGAAATTTCAATAAACATTATATGAATTTATTGAAATGCATTTAAATATCAAAAGATAGAATGTAGTTCTCTGAGATGGTAGGAAAAATAAAAACTAAGCATCTTCTAAATGTTTGTTGGTTACTTACCATGTTTGTTGGTTACTTACCACATACATATTTAGAAAATGTGACCAATAGGAATATTGCGATTTTTAATATTTGGTGTTATTTTCAGTGACAAGTAATAATTTTTGCCTCCATTAACTTAAACAACACAGTCGTGTATAGAATACAAATGGCAAATTCTTGCCATTTTCTTACTCCCTCTATTTGCCCAATCCCAGTCCCTAAAGAAAGAAGTAACATCTCTTAACAATAGTTTGTTATAAAGCCTTCTAGTAATTTTAAATGGCAACTAGCATATAATGATGTGTGGTACATTTTAATATATTGATGGTTATATTTGGGGGTACATTTTTAGCTTATTTTTGGTATGTTTCTTTTTAAGTTTGTTTTTTTTTTTTTGAGAGAGAGAGAGAGAGAGAGAGAGAGAGAGAGAGAGCATGAGCAGGGGAGGGGCAGAGAGAGAGGGAGAGACAGAATCCCAAGCAGGCTCTGTGTGGTCAGCACGGAGCCAGATGTAGGGCTCGAACTCACAAGCTGTGAGATGATCATGACCTGAACCGAAATCAAGAGTCGGACACTTAAATGACTGAGCCACCTAGGTGTCCTGGTTTGTTTCTTTTTAAAAGAATAATGGAAATATATTATGTATATTGTTTTAATCCTTGTATTTACACACAACTTTTTTAACCAAGAAGTATGCCATTATTACATTAATTTTCTCCAGCAGATATTCATTTTTAAAAATTGTTTTTGACATTAAAAAGTCTGTCCATAGTTAATGTATACAACTTGATGACGGAGATAAGGTCTACACCCATGAAACTATACCACAATCTGTGCCATAAACCCATATGTCACTTCCAAAAGTTCCCTCTGGCCTTCATATTTATTATTATTTTTCTTATTTTGTGATAAGAACATGTCACATAAGATTTACCCTCTTTACCAAATCTTTAAGTATACGATACAGTATTGTTAATGATAGGCACTATGCTGAACAGTAGATCTCTAGGACTTATTCATCTAGTATAATTGAAACTGTATACCCTTTATTAATACCTTTCTGTTTCCTCCTCCCACAAGCCGTTGGTGACTACCATTCTATTCTGCTTCTATAAGTTTATTTTAGATTCATCATATAAGCGACATCATGTAGCATTTATCCTTTTGTGCCTGCCTTATTTCACTTGGCATCATGTCCTCCACATCCACCCATATTGTCGCAAATGACAGCATTTCCATCTTTTTTAGTCTGAATAATATTTCATTGTATGTATATACCACATTTTCCTTATCCATTCATCTGCGGATGGACATTTAGTTGCTTCCGTGTCTTGGCTATTGTGAATAATGCTGCAATGAACATAGGAGTGCACATATCTTTGGCATCCTACTTTCAGTTCCTTTGAATACATACCCAAGATTTCTGGATCCTATGGTAGTTCTGTTTTTAATTCTTTGAGGAACTTCCCAAAATTGTGGCTGTGCCAATTAATACTCTTACAATGGTATGCAGTATTCCCTTTTCTCCACATCTTCCCCACCATTTATTATCTTTAGGTTTTTTTGATAAAATAATAGATGTGAGGTGATATCTCATTGTGGTTTTGATTTACATTTCCCTGATGATTAGTGATATTGACCTCTTTTCATAAATCTGTTGGCCATTTGTATCTCTTCTTTTAAGAAATGACTATTTAGGTCCTCTGCCCATTTTTTAATTGGCTTATTTGGTTTTTTGCTGTTGAGTTTAGATGTCTTCGTATATTTTGGAGATTAACCCTTTATTAGATATATGGTTTTAAAATATTTTATCCCATTCCATGTGTTGCCTTTTCATTTTGTTGATTATTGCCTTTGCAGCAAAGAAAATTTTTAGTTTGATGTAATCCAAATTATTTATTTTCGCTTTTTGGTACCTGTGCTTTTGGTGTTGTATCTAAGAAATCATTGCCAAGACCAGTGTCATGAAGCTTTTCCCTATGTTTTCTTCTAGGAGTTTATAGTTTCTGGTCTTATGTTTAAGTCTTTAATGCCTTTTGAGTTGATTTTTGTGTATCGTCTAAGGGTCCAATTGCATTCTTTTGCATGTGGATATCCAATTTTCCCGATACCATTAACTGAACAACCTTTTCCCCATTGTGTATTCTTGACAATCTGTTGAAGATTAGTTGACAGTTATTTGCATAGTTTTATTTCTGGGCTCTTTATTCTCTTCCATTGGTCTCTATGCCTGTGTTTATATTAATACTGTACTGTTTTGATTATTGCAGCTTTGTATTATATTTTGAAACCAGGAAGTGTGATACATCCAGCTTTGTTCTACTTGCTCAAAATTGCTTTGGCTACTTAGGGTCTTTTGTGGTTCCATACAAATTTTAGGATTATTTTTCTATTTCTGTAAGAAATGCCATTGAGATTTGATTGGGATTGCAATGAATCTGTAGAATGCCTTGTGTAGTATGAACATTTTAACTATATTAATTCTTCTGATCCATGAACCTGGAATATCTTTCCATTTATTTGTATCTGCTTTAATTTCTTTCACCAGCATCTTATACTTTTCACTGTATAAGTCTTTCACCTTCTTGGTTAAGTTTATTCCTAAGTATTTTGTCTTTTTAGTGCATTGTAAATAGGATTATTTTCTCAATTTCCTTTTGTCTCATTTGTTTTTAGTGCATAGAAGTGCAACTGATTTCTTGTGTGTTATTTTGATTACTGAAACTTTGTAAAATTTGTTTCTTAGTTCTAATGGTTTGGTGTGTGTTTGTGTGTGTGTGTGTGTGTGTGTGTGTGTAGTCTTTAGAGTTTTCTACATATAAGATCATATCATTTGCAAACACAGATAATTTTACTTCTTCCTTTCCAGTTTTAATACCTCTTATTCCTTTTTCTGCCCCATTACTCTGGCTAAGACTTTGAATACTATGTTGAATAGAAATGGCAAGAATGAGCATCCTTGCATTGTTCCAGATTTTAGAGGAAAAGCTTTCACTTTTTCACCATTGAGTATGATGTTAGCTGTGGGCTTTTCATATATAGCCTTTACTGTATTGAGTTAAGTCCCTTCTATACCTAATTTGTTAAGAACTTTTATCATGAAAGGATATTGAGTTTTGTCAAATGCTTTTTATGCATCTATTGAGATGATCATATTATTTTATCCTTCATTCTGTTAATGTGGTGTATCACATTGATTTCTGGGTATTGAACCATTCTTATTTATTTATTTATTTATTTATTTATTTATTTATATTCAAGTTAGTTAACACATAGTGTAGTATTGGTTTCAGGAATAGAATTTAGTGATTAATCACTTACATATAACACCAAGTGCTGATCCCAACAAGTGCCCTCCTTAATGCCCATCACCCATTTATCCCATCCCCCTACCCAAATCCCCTCCAGCAACCCTCAGTTTGTTCTCTGTCTTTAAGAGTTTCTTATGGTTTGCCTCCCTCTCTGTTTTTATCTTATTTTTCCTTCCCTTCCCGTATGTTCATCTGTTGTGTTTCTTAAATTCCACATATGAGTGAAATCATATGATATTTGTCTTCCTTTTATGATATCTGACTTACTTTTGTCTTTCTTTATAATATCTGACTTAGTTTGCTTAGGATAATACACTCTAGTTCCATCCATGTTGTATGTGTGTGTGTGCGTGTGTGTGTGTGTGTGTGCTACCTGTTTTTTTTTTTTACTTTTTTTTACATTTACTTATTTTTGAGAGAGAGACAGAGACAAAGCATGAGTGGGGGAGGTGCAGAGAGAGGAGACACAGAATCTGAAGCAGGCTCCAGGCTCTGAGAAAGCTGTTAACAAAGAACCTGACATAGGGCTCAAACCCACAAACCATGAGATCATGACCTGAGCCGAAGTTGTATGCTCAACTGACTGAGCCACCCAGGCACCCCTACACTACATCTTCTTTATGCATTCATCAGTCATTGGACATCTGAGCTCTTTCCATAATTTGGCTATTGTTGATAGCACTGCTATTAACATTGGGGTGCATGTACTCCTTCGAATCAGCATTTTTGTATCCTTTGGATAAATACCTAGTAATACAATTGCTGGATCATAGGGTAGTCTATTTTTATTTTTTTAGGAATATCCATACTGTTTTGCAGAGTGACTGCATCACTTTGCGTTCCCACTAACTGTGCAAAAGTGCTCCCCTTTCTCCACATCCTTGCCAACCTCTGTTGCTTCCTGAATTATTAATTTTAGCCATTCTGATGTGCTGGCATCCATATATGGTAGGCAGTATGATTATTATCAAAATAATAAAGGTTATCAAATTATTTAAAAGTTAGATAAATAAGAAATTTTATTCAAGATACAAACCATAAATGGTGAGAAATTATTTTCTTGGCTAAAATAGCACATCCTATTTCAGATAGCTTCTTTAATTCATTCCCTCAGAAAAGTTAAAAGGAGTTATGTATTAATTACTGCTTTTTTTCATAATTTACACAAGTTTTATGGGTGAAATTGTATTTTCCCCCCCCTTCAAATTCTTATGTTGAAGTCCTAACCCCCAGGACCTCAGAATGTGACCGTGTTTGAAGATAGGGTAGTAAAAGTGATAATTAATTTAAAACGAGGTCCTTAAGGTGGGACCTAACCCATTACCTCCAATGTCCTTATAAGAAAAGGAAATTAGGACACAGACATGTACAGAGGGAAGACCATGTGAAGACAAGGGAGAATACAACCATCTACAAGCCTCAGAAGAAAAACACTCTGCTGACACTTATTTCAGATGTCTAGTATGAAGAAATGTGAGAAAATAAATTTCTGTTATTTAAGCCACCCAGTCTGTGACACTTTGCTATGGCGGCCCCAGTAAACTAATACAAGTATCCTAGTAATTAAAACCTGATATTAATAAGGCCACAATTATTATCTTCATGATCTCCCGCTATCATTGTGTTATAAGGCAAATTTTTAAGCCTCACTGATATAGATATATAGCTATATAAATATAGATATAAATCTGTAGAGCTATAGGCCTATATCGGTGAATACATAATTTTATATATTTTATATGTTAATTATGCATACTTTTCAGAAACAGAAGCATATGTAAAAGTAAGATGTTATAGGTATTTATGATATTTAATAAATTAGTTTTATATAAAAAGTATTTCATAATTAAAAACCAATATTATTTCAATATAATTATAATTTACTTTGGCATTTCAAATAACATTTCTATGAAGAGGGCTAAAATGAATATAGTAGACTCCAGTAGGAAGATTAAATATCATTTTGCATGTAATTAGTGATGTATTTATTTCACAGGGCAAATTAATAAAGTAAAATTAATGTTAATCAGATTTTTAAACAGAGTTAAAGGTATTCTATATTTCACAGCTCTATCCTGCACAATATTCATCACTTTGCTCTTAGTACTTAACGAAAGAAATGACTCTTTAATTACCAAAATATATCATAAGTGAAGAATAAAATCTTTCCTGCAGCTCACTGTTTCCTTGGAGTATTTTAGAAATCCATTTGTGTTCATCTGTTCATAAGAAACAAAGAATTCATTCAATTAAGTTTCAAGCAGCAAGAAAAGCCTCTAATGGCTGATAAATATTTAGAAAAATGAGTGCAAAGGAAATGCCATCAGCATGACCTATAAAGTAGAGAGACATTTCAAAAGAAGCCAACTACAAAGAACCAGCCTTTTCTATTACTCATTGATAACTCCCAAGGATGATGGCAAATCAAAAAACCTTAGGAACCACGTTTCTTCCATGTTTTGAAAATGTGAGGGAAAGAACAAACACTTAAAAACATCTTATTTTTTACAAATAAATTAGGCCAAAGACATCAAAATAGGTCAAAGAGAGACATTTCCTCATAGCTTTACAAAGGTTTTGTAGTTGAAGTAGGAACTTCAGAAACTATTTGAGGGAAGAAAAAAAACACAAGTACAAGACAAACAAGATCTTGTTTGTGAAGTTTTCACTCTAGCAAAAAGAAACAATAAAATCAGGTAAATAAATAGATGAGATCATTTCATCTCATCTATTGTCGGGAATCAAATAAACAGACTAATGGACTGCAGCAAGATTAGAACAGTATTTCAGGTTGGGTTGTTAAGGGAATTCTCTTTAACAAGAGTGCATTTGAGCTGAGTTCATAATGTTAACAAAACAGCCAGCCTTGCCAAGATTTGGAGGAAGAACATTCCAGGCAGAGGGCATAGCAATGTAAAGACCCTTAGATAGGAACAAGCATGACATTTTAAGTAACAAAAAGAAGGTCAAGGGACACCTGGATGGCTCAGTCAGTTAAGGGTCCAACTCTCAGTTTCGGCTCAGGTCACGATTTCATGGTTTCATGAGTTTGAGCCCCACATCAGCCTTTGCACTAACAGTGCGGAGCCTGCTTGGGATTCTCTCTCCCCCCCCCTCTCTTTCTAGTCCTCCCTCTCTCACACTGTCTCTGTCTCTCTCAAAGTAAATAAGTAAAACTTAAAAAAACTTTTTAACTAAAAAAATAAAATAATGTCGATGTGGCTAGAGTTTGGTGGATATCAGGGACATAAGTATAGAGTAGTGGGCAGGAGCCAGATCATACAGTAGGTCTTGTCCATCAGTTTGAGACCATCTGTCTTGTAACCTGCCCCTGGCCCATGCTCCACAACTTCTGTGGCCTGATTTGATTATGCCATCCATCTGTCACTTCATATGTACTCTTTCCTATTGTTATCTTTTTACATGTAAACAGTATATTTTCCCAAACAAATTATAAGTTCTCTAACAGCAAGACTGAATGTTCTTATCTATAGATCCCACAGTGCTTTGTTGATAAGTTATGTGTGTGTGTGTGTGTGTGTGTGTGAGTGTGTGTGTGAGAAAGAATATACACTATGTAGATAGTATATATACTAGTGGTTTAGAATTTAAGCTCTAGAACCAAACTGCCTAGAATCACTTCCTGGATTTTATTACTTACTAGCTATGTGACTTCAGCAGGTTAATTTCTCAGTGGTTTGGTTTTCTCATTAATAAATGGGAGAACTGTACTGCCTCACAAGGTGGTTGTGAAGATTAAATAGGTTACCAGATTGCATAGCATGTAGAACATTTAAAGATGAAAGGTACAGTGATGAGATTAGAAACTACACCAGCAACAAACCAGCAATAGGACTGTGAACCAATAATTCAATACCTATGTATATAATCTGATTACAGCTTGCATATATGCACCAGGAATTGTATGAAAATTTTCATATAAAACTGAAATTCCAAAGTCCATCAACAATAAATAGATAAATTGTGGTGGTGTTTGGGTGACTCAGTTGGTTAAGCGTCCAACTTCAGCTCAGGTCATGATCTTGCAGTTTGTGAGTTTGACCCCACATTGAGCTCTGTGCTGACAGCTCAGAGCCTGGAGCCTCCTTCGGTTTCTGTGTCTCCCTCTCTCTCTCTCTGCCCCTCCCCCATTCATACTCTGTCTCTCTCTCTTTCTCAAAAATAAACATTTAAAAAATATAGATAAATTGTGTATAGTCATAAGAAAGAATTCCACACAGCAATTTAAATGGACAAACTTAGCTAACCCACACAATATGAACTAAACTCGGTAATTTAATGTGGTGCCAAAAAAATTGCAAAAGAATATATACAAATATTCCATTTATGTTAATGTCTTACATTCAAAAATACACAAAACCTAACAACATATATTTAGGGAGACGAGCATATGTGATAAAACTATCAAGAAAAACAAAAAGATAATAACGAAACTAGGAGAGTAGTTACCTTGACGAGAGAGGGAACGGGCTGGGATCAAGGAAGGGCACATAGAAGACAGCAGGGATAATGATAATGTCCTTTTTCTTACACTGGTGGTGGGTACACAGGTGATCATTGTATCAGCAGTACTTTCGCTATTCAAAGGATGGTCTGCTGAGCAGAGAACATTGGCATCACCTAAAATTTTGTTAGAACTGCAGAAATGGTCCCACCCAGACTGCCTGAATCTGAATCTTCATTTTAACAAGAATCCAGGTGATTTGTTTGAGCATTAAAGTTTGAGAATTACCACTTTAAAATTTAAAATACATGAATTCCGTTAAGTCTTCTTTCGTATTTAATAAAAACTATTTTAAAGTATTCACTCATGTTGGATATCACTTACCAGTTATTTCAGCATCTAGATCTTTGAAATACAGTTTCTTCTTCTTAGAATTACTGCATGCGGTTCTCTATCAAAAATAAGTACAATGATGCCTGCAGCAAAGTACTGTGGCTGGAGCCCAGTTCAGTACCCATCACAGAATAGCTGTTCAATTAATGATTGATGACTGATGATGATGTCATTTCATTTCAGATGTCCCTTCCTTTGGGGTACTCATTTCAATATCTCAGCTGATTGAAGTAGCCTCTTCTAACGAGATACACATATTATCAAAATCAACTTCCTTAGATTATATTACACTTGACACTAACTGGATAAGACTTTTAATAATTATGATACAATAATTTCTACTCTTGTGCTGTCTATAGGAATTGTTTGGCCTAAGAGTATTTATAACAGACTAGGGACTTAATATTTTTGGCCATAGTGGAGTATCAAGGTCTGGACAACCCGCCATTATAAACTGGAGAAAATATATGAAGCACCTGTGTTCACATACTGGCCTACAGGAAGTGTAGGACTATGATCTCTGAAAGAAGGGAAACATATGAAATGATTTCTACAATTGCCCTTCAAAGTTGTAATGGACCATGTACAGAAGAACCAGAAGAGCTTGGCTTCCTTGCTGACTCAGAAGACAGAGATAGAGTTTGGGAAGACTGAGGCTAGAGGGTTGCAGGACAGATACCTAGAAATAAAAAGCTGTGCAGAAAAAAGAGCTTCAAAAAATCTGCCAGGTAACATGCTAAGTTTTAGGCCATACATGAATAGGGTTAAATTCCACAAGCCAGACAAAAAATTGAACCAGAGATTTGCAAGAACAATTCCCAGAATTTGTTCAGGGTGGGAAGACATTAGATCTCTGACCAGTCAGTGTGGAGAGTCTTCTATGATTACCTGGGACATTAAGTGGAGACCCCAAAAGGATCACTTGAATAGTAAGGCTGACTCAATCTAGAGAAAAGACATCTCTTGCCCCACTCTGGCCGAGCTCTCAAAGGGATTTGAAGTAATTAAGCTGATTAATACATAATTTAGCTGCCTACCAAGACAAAAATCAACATTTTTTAAAATTTTTTTTAACATTTATTTATTTTTGAGACAGAGAGAGACAGAGCATGAACAGGGGAGGAGCAGAGAGAGAGGGAGACACAGAATCTGAAGCAGGCTCCAGGCTCTGAGCTGTCAGCACAGTGCTGGACATGGGCCTCAAACCCATGAACCCTGAGATCATGACCTGAGCCGAAGTCAGATACTTAATTGACTGAGCCACCCAGGTGCCCCAAGAATATAGCATTTTTAATCTTTGGCATCCTACCAAAAACTACTATACAAGCCAAGAGGCAAGAAAATGTGGCAAATTACAACCAGGAGAAAAAAAATCATCCAACAGAAACAGACCCAGAAATGACAGAGATGGTGGAACTGGCACACAAGGATGTTAGAATATCTATTATCACTACACGCAAATATTTAAAGAGAAACATAACATGAGGAGAAAAATAGAATATTTTTTTTTTGTAATATCTTCACACACCACCACCACCACCACCACCACCAAACCAAGCATGATCAGATCACTAAAAATCTAAAAACATCTGGCGGGGAGAGGGGGTTAGTGGCAGAGGGGAACACATTACAGACAGAGGAACAAAGAAAGAATTCTGCAGGCTTCTGTCACAAATCATACAAACCAGAGAACAATGGAACAAATATCTTTAAAATTCTGAATGAATAAAAGTATAAATTTAGGTGCTATATCCAATAAGTATATCCTTCAGACTAAAAATGAAATGTTTTTAGGCAAACAAAATCTGAGATCATTCATTTCCAGCAGATTATGCTGTTACAAATGTTAAAGGTGTTTCTTTCTGTTAGAAAGAAAATGATACCAGAGACAATAAAACCTACACAAAACAAAGTGTTGGAAATAGTAAACATAGCGTAAATATAAAATAATCTTTTCTCATTTTAAAAATTTACAAAAGAGATACTTGACAGTTTAAAGCAAAAATAATAACAATGTATCATGAGGTTTAACATACATAGAAGTAAAATGTATGATAGTAATAGCATGAAGGATGGGAGAATGGAATTATAATTATGGTAAAGGTTGTATGTACCACTTCAAGTGGTGTAATATTTGAAGATAGACTATAATAAGTTAAAAACACATATTGTAAACCTCAGGGCAACAATTAAAAATAAATAAACAGAAGAGGAGTTGCGGCAAGATGGCGGCTTAGGAGGAGGCTGGGCTCACCGCACGTCCTGCTGATCACTTAGATTCCATCTACACCTGCCTAAATAACCCAGAAAACCGCCAGAGGATTAGCAGAACAGAGTCGCCGGAGCCAAACGCAGACGAGAGGCCCACGGAAGAGGGTAGGAAGGGCGGCGAGGCGGTGCGCGCTCCACGGACTGGCGGGAGGGAGCCGGGGCGGAGGGGCGGCTCGCCGGCCAAGCAGAGCCCCCGAGTCTGGCTTGCAAAAGCGGAGGGGCCGGGCGGACTGTGTTCCGACAGCAAGCGCGACTTAGCGTCTGGGAGGTGATAAATTAACAGCTCTGCTCGGAAAGCGGGAAGGCTGGAGGACAAAGGGGGGGAGAGCTGCTGAGCCCCCTGACAACAGAGCTCAGTTTGGTGGGGAACAAAGGCGCTCGCCAGCGCCATCTCCCCCGCCCATCCCCCAGCCGAAATCCCAAAGGGAACCGGTTCGTGCCAGGGAACTTGCTCGCTCCGCGCAAACACCCAACTCTGCGCTTCTGTGGAGCCAAACCTCCGGCAGCGGATCTGACTCCCTCCCGCTGCCACAGGGCCCCTCCTGAAGTGGATCACCTAAGGAGAAGCGATCTAAGCCTGCCCCTCCTGCCCCCGAGCACCTTGCCTACCCACCCCAGCTAATACGCCAGATCCCCAGCATCACAAGCCTGGCAGGGTGCAAGTAGCCCAGACGAGCCACACCACCCCACAGTGAATCCCACCGCTAGGAGAGGGGAAGAGAAGGCACACACCAGTCTGACTGTGGCCCCAGCAGTGGGCTGGGGGCAGACATCAGGTCGGACTGCGGCCCCGCCCACCAACTCCAGTTATACACCACAGCACAGAGGAAGTGCCCTGCAGGTCCTCACCACGCCAGGGACTATCCAAAATGACCAAGCGGAAGAACTCCCCTCAGAAGAATCTCCAGGAAATAACAACAGCTAATGAGCTGATCAAAAAGGATTTAAATAATATAACAGAAAGTGAATTTAGAATAATAGTCATAAAATTAATCGCTGGGCTTGAAAACAGTATACAGGACAGCAGAGAATCTCTTGCTACAGAGATCAAGGGACTAAGGAACAGTCACGAGGAGCTGAAAAATGCTTTAAACGAAATGCATAACAAAATGGAAACCACCACAGCTCAGCTTGAAGAGGCAGAGGAGAGAATAGGTGAACTAGAAGATAAAGTTATGGAAAAAGAGGAAGCTGAGAAAAAGAGAGATAAAAAAAATCCAGGAGTATGAGGGGAAAATTAGAGAATTAAGTGATACACTAAAAAGAAATAATATACGCATAATTGGTATCCCAGAGGAGGAAGAGAGAGGGAAAGGTGCTGAAGGGGTACTTGAAGAAATCATAGCTGAGAACTTCCCTGAACTGGGGAAGGAAAAAGGCATTGAAATCCAAGAGGCACAGAGAACTCCCTTCAGACGTAACTTGAATCGATCTTCTGCACGACATATCATAGTGAAACTGGCAAAATACAAGGATAAAGAGAAAATTCTGAAAGCAGCAAGGGGTAAACGTGCCCTCACATATAAAGGGAGACCTATAAGACTCGTGACTGATCTCTCTTTTGAAACTTGGCAGGCCAGAAAGAATTGGCACGAGATTTTCAGGGTGCTAGACAGAAAAAACATGCAGCCAAGAATCCTTTATCCAGCAAGTCTGTCATTTAGAATAGAAGGAGAGATAAAGGTCTTCCCAAACAAACAAAAACTGAAGGAATTTGTCACCACTAAACCAGCCCTACAAGAGATCCTAAGGGGGACCCTGTGAGACAAAGTCCCAGAGACATCACTATAAGCATAAAACATACAGACATCACAATGACTCTAAACCCGTATCTTTCTATAATAACACTGAATGTAAATGGATTAAATGTGCCAACCAAAAGACATAGGGTATCAGAATGGATAAAAAAACAAGACCCATCTATTTGCTGTCTACAAGAGACTCATTTTAGACCTGAGGACACCTTTAGATTGAGAGTGAGGGGATGGAGAACTATTTATCATGCGACTGGAAGCCAAAAGAAAGCTGGAGTAGCCATACTTATATCAGACAAACTAGACTTTAAATTAAAGGCTGTAACAAGAGATGAAGAAGGACATTATATAATAGTTACAGGGTCTATCCATCAGGAAGAGCTAACAATTATAAACGTCTATGCACCGAATACCAGAGCCCCCAAATATATAAAACAATTACTCATAAACATAAGCAACCTTATTGATAAGAATGTGGTAATTGCAGGGGACTTTAATACACCACTTACAGAAATGGATAGATCATCTAGACACACGGTCAATAAAGAAACAAGGGCCCTGAATGAGACATTGGATCAGATGGACTTGACAGATATATTTAGAACTCTGCATCCCAAAGCAACAGAATATACTTTCTTCTCGAGTGCACATGGAACATTCTCCAAAATAGATCATATACTGGGTCACAAAACAGCCCTTCATAAGTTTACAAGAATTGAAATTATACCATGCTTACTTTCAGACCACAATGCTATGAAGCTTGAAATCAACCACAGAAAAAAGTCTGGAAAACCTCCAAAAGCATGGAGGTTAAAGAACACCCTACTAACGAATGAGTGGGTCAACCAGGCAATTAGAGAAGAAATTAAAAAATATATGGAAACAAACGAAAATGAAAATACAACAATCCAAACGCTTTGGGACGCAGCAAAGGCAGTCCTGAGAGGAAAATACATTGCAATCCAGGCCTATCTCAAGAAACAAGAAAAATCCCAAATACAAAATCTAACAGCACACCTAAAGGAACTAGAAGCAGAACAGCAAAGGCAGCCTAAGCCCAGCAGAAGAAGAGAAATAATAAAGATCAGAGCAGAAATAAACAATATAGAAACTAAAAAAACTGTAGAGCAGATCAACGAAACCAAGAGTTGGTTTTTTGAAAAAATAAACAAAATTGACAAACCTCTAGCCAGGCTTCTCAAAAAGAAAAGGGAGATGACCCAAATAGATAAAATCATGAATGAAAATGGAATTATCACAACCAATCCCTCAGAGATACAAACAATTATCAGGGAATACTATGAAAACTTATATGCCAACAAATTGGACAACCTGGAAGAAATGGACAAATTCCTGAACACCCACACTCTTCCAAAACTCAATCAGGAGGAAATAGAAAGCTTGAACAGACCCATAACCAGCGAAGAAATTGAATCGGTTATCAAAAATCTCCCAACAAATAAGAGTCCAGGACCAGATGGCTTCCCAGGGGAGTTCTACCAGACGTTTAAAGCAGAGATAATACCTATCCTTCTCAAGCTATTCCAAGAAATAGAAAGGGAAGGAAAACTTCCAGACTCATTCTATGAAGCCAGTATTACTTTGATTCCTAAACCAGACAGAGACCCAGTAAAAAAAGAGAACTACAGGCCAATATCCCTGATGAATATGGATGCAAAAATTCTCAATAAGATACTAGCAAATCGAATTCAACGGCATATAAAAAGAATTATTCACCATGATCAAGTGGGATTCATTCCTGGGATGCAGGGCTGGTTCAACATTCGCAAATCAATCAACGTGATACATCACATTAACAAAAAAAGAGAGAAGAACCATATGATCCTGTCAATCGATGCAGAAAAGGCCTTCGACAAAATCCAGCACCCTTTCTTAATAAAAACCCTTGAGAAAGTCGGGATAGAAGGAACATACTTAAAGATCATAAAAGCCATTTATGAAAAGCCCACAGCTAACATCATCCTCAACGGGGAAAAACTGAAAGCTTTTTCCCTGAGATCAGGAACACGACAAGGATGCCCACTCTCACCGCTGCTGTTTAACATAGTGCTGGAAGTTCTAGCATCAGCAATCAGACAACAAAAGGAAATCAAAGGCATCCAAATTGGCAAAGATGAAGTCAAGCTTTCGCTTTTTGCAGATGACATGATATTATACATGGAAAATCCGATAGACTCCACCAAAAGTCTGCTAGAACTGATACAGGAATTCAGCAAAGTTGCAGGATACAAAATCAATGTACAGAAATCAGTTGCATTCTTATACACTAACAATGAAGCAACAGAAAGACAAATAAAGAAACTGATCCCATTCACAATTGCACCAAGAAGCATAAAATACCTAGGAATAAATCTAACCAAAGATGTAAAGGATCTGTATGCTGAAAACTATAGAAAGCTTATGAAGGAAATTGAAGAAGATTTAAAGAAATGGAAAGACATTCCCTGCTCATGGATTGGAAAAATAAATATTGTCAAAATGTCAATACTACCCAAAGCTATCTACACATTCAATGCAATCCCAATCAAAATTGCACCAGCATTCTTCTCGAAACTAGAACAAGCAATCCTAAAATTCATATGGAACCACAAAAGGCCCCGAATAGCCAAAGGAATTTTGAAGAAGAAGACCAAAGCAGGAGGCATCACAATCCCAGACTTTAGCCTCTACTACAAAGCTGTCATCATCAAGACAGCATGGTACTGGCACAAAAACAGACACATAGACCAATGGAATAGAATAGAAACCCCAAAACTAGACCCACAAACGTATGGCCAACTCATCTTTGACAAAGCAGGAAAGAACATCCAATGGAAAAAAGACAGCCTCTTTAACAAATGGTGCTGGGAGAACTGGACAGCAACATGCAGAAGGTTGAAACTAGACCACTTTCTCACACCATTCACAAAAATAAACTCAAAATGGATAAAGGACCTAAATGTGAGACAGGAAACCATCAAAACCTTAGAGGAGAAAGCAGGAAAAGACCTCTCTGACCTCAGCCGTAGCAATCTCTTACTCGACACATCCCCAAAGGCAAGGGAATTAAAAGCAAAAGTGAATTACTGGGACCTTATGAAGATAAAAAGCTTCTGCACAGCAAAGGAAACAATCAACAAAACTAAAAGGCAACCAACGGAATGGGAAAAGATATTCGCAAATGACATATCGGACAAAGGGCTAGTATCCAAAATCTATAAAGAGCTCACCAAACTCCACACCCAAAAAACAAATAACCCAGTGAAGAAATGGGCAGAAAACATGAATAGACACTTCTCTAAAGAAGACATCCGGATGGCCAACAGGCACATGAAAAGATGTTCAGCGTCGCTCCTTATCAGGGAAATACAAATCAAAACCACACTCAGGTATCACCTCACGCCAGTCAGAGTGGCCAAAATGAACAAATCAGGAGACTATAGATGCTGGAGAGGATGTGGAGAAACGGGAACCCTCTTGCACTGTTGGTGGGAATGCAAATTGGTGCAGCCGCTCTGGAAAGCAGTGTGGAGGTTCCTCAGAAAATTAAAAATAGACCTACCCTATGACCCAGCAATAGCACTGCTAGGAATTTATCCAAGGGATACAGGAGCACTGATGCATAGGGGCACTTGTACCCCAATGTTCATAGCAGCACTCTCAACAATAGCCAAATTATGGAAAGAGCCTAAATGTCCATCAACTGATGAATGGATAAAGAAATTGTGGTTTATATACACAATGGAATATTACGTGGCAATGAGAAAAAATGAAATATGGCCTTTTGTAGCAACGTGGATGGAACTGGAGAGTGTGATGCTAAGTGAAATAAGCCATACAGAGAAAGACAGATACCATATGGTTTCACTCTTATGTGGATCCTGAGAAACTGAACAGGAACCCATGGGGGAGGGGAAGGAAAAAAAAAAAAAGAGGTTAGAATGGGAGAGAGCCAAAGCATAAGAGACTGTTAAAAACTGAGAACAAACTGAGGGTTGATGGGGGGTGGGAGGGAGGAGAGGGTTGGTGATGGGTATTGAGGAGGGCACCTTTTGGGATGAGCACTGGGTGTTGTATGGAAACCAATTTGTCAATAAATTTCAGAAAAAAAAAAAATAAATAAATAAACAAACAAAGAGGTATATTTAATAAGTCAGTAGTAGAGATAACACGGAATACTAAAACAAATACTTCATTAATCAACAATAAGGCAGAAACTGAAGGTGAAAGGAACAAGAATAGATGAAATAAATAGAAAGCAAATACCAAGATAATAGATTTAAATTCAACTATATCAATAACTATATTAAGTGTAAATTAAAATACAAATATTGGATTAAAACATTTTTAAAAAAACAATGCCCAGGGCGCCTGGGTGACTCAGTCGGTTGAGTGTCGACTTCAGCTCAGGTCATGATCTCACGGTCTGTGAGTTCAAGCCCCGCGTCAGGCTCTGTGATGACTGCTCGGAGCCTGGAGCCTGCTTTGGATTCTGTGTCTCCCTCTCTCTTTGCCCGTCCCCTGCTCATGCTCTGTCTCTCCCTCTCTGTCAAAAATAAAAAACATTAAAATATTTAAAAAAAAAAACAATGCCCAACTATATACTATGAAAAAATTTTTAAATATAAAAACATAGATCAAAACAAATTAGGCTCTATTTTTCCTTGTGTGGAAATTTAAGGTCTTTATTGATTTCTTTCCCATTTACCATAATGTATCCTGATATGATAAGCTCATCAGTTATAAAATCTTAAATATTATTGAATCTATATTTATCTATCATCGCTCACCAGGTTCTTTCTTAAGCTACCAATAATGTCTATTGACTATATGCTCATGAAGTTTAAACTGTTATTTGTGATATCTCAATTTTAGTGATTTTAGGAATAAATCTATAAATGATTTTATTCCTATACTTAGATTCTACAATCTCTACTGACCTAGGATATCCATCAAGAATAGTATATTACTTTCCTCAAAGCAGAAGGGTTTTTTGTTCTTCTATGACAACCATTTTTTTTCGGGGGGGTATCAGATCTGATGGTCTCAGCCCCTGTTTTATTTGATTTCTAAATGTGAAATCAGTTTGGCGATCACCTTTCTGAGTTTGCATTATAATATGTGGCATTTAAACATACAGAAAGTGAAGCTTACATTTTCATGTTCCACATGAATGGATAAATGCCTTCAGTTTTTTACAACTAAATTTAAACTTTCTGGAATCTTTGCCTTTAGGAATGTGCTAATCATATACCACAAAATGAATCTGACTTCTACAGAAAATAACTCAGCTAAAGATGCTATGTTCCATCTTTGCAGTGAAATGCAAATTTCTCAAAAGATTGAATGATATTTTCTTAATAAAATAATTTAGAATTTTACATTTTGGGCACAGAAAGCATACTAAAAATATTCACTGAGCTGCTGGAATTTTCAAGTATTAGAAATGATAATTTTCATTCACCTTAAATCTTTTCCTCTCAGAATTTTATTGTACAATAGTGAATACATACTATGAATAGCCAGTGATGCTCTTTTCCTTACATTATTTACTTTCATTGTATTATTGCCAGCTAAAGATGCTCATAAATGTTGACACATTTTCATTGATTGCTTGTTTGAGAAATGTTGGTATTTTCCTTTAACTTTCTTTGCTCACTTCCTTTCCATCCAACCTTGTCTTGACTTTGAAGTCATTTTATACCTGACATGAGAAAAAAGTACCTTAGCAGGTCTAATAGCTAACTACTTCAAGGCAAAACAAAAAATAAATAAATAAAAAGCCTTTAAATCCCAAACTACAAATGAACAACTTTTCCAATTGAGAAGCTTTATCAATTTAGACTCTGGTATTGTTTATAAAAATGAATATGATTTCATATTGCCTTTATGTGCTCCATTTTGACAATAAATGTTTTCCCAAGCTTTGTGCAATTTTTTTTAGTTTTTATTTAAATTCCAGTTAGTTAACATACAGTGTAATATTAGTTTCAGGTGTACAGTATAGTGATTCAATACTTCCCTATATCACCCAGTGCTCATCACAAAATATGGATTCCTTAATCCCCATCACCTATTCAACCCATCCCCCTATTCACCTCCCTTCTGGTAACCTTCAGTTGGTGCTCTATAGTTAAGAGTCTGTTTCTTCAATGGAATGGGAAAAGATATTTGCAAGTGACATATCGGACAAAGGGCTAGTATCCAAAATCTATAAAGAGCTCACCAAACTCCACACCCAAAAAACAAATAATACAGTGAAGAAATGGGCAGAAAACATGAATAGACACTTCTCTAAAGAAGACATCCAGGTGGCCAACAGGCACATGAAAAGATGCTCAACGTCGCTCCTCATCAGGGAAATACAAATCAAAACCACACTCAGATATCACCTCACGCCAGTCAGAGTGGCCAAAATGAACAAATCAGGAGACTATAGATGCTGGAGAGGATGTGGAGAAACGGGAACCCTCTTGAACTGTTGGTGGGAATGCAAACTGGTGCAGCCACTCTGGAAAACAGTGTGGAGGTTCCTCAGAAAATTAAAAATAGACCTACCCTATGACCCAGCAGTAGCACTGCTAGGAATTAATCCAAGGGATACAGGAGTACTGATGCATAGGGGCACTTGTACCCCAATGTTTATAGCAGCACTCTCAACAATAGCCAAATTGTGGGAAAAGCCTAAATGTCCATCAACTGATGAATGGATAAAGAAATTGTGGTTTATATACACAATGGAGTACTACGTGGCAATGAGAAAGAATGAAATATGGCTCTTTGTAACAACGTGGATGGAACTGGAGAGTGTGATGCTAAGTGAAATAAGCCATACAGAGAAAGACAGATACTATATGTTTTCACTCTTCTGTGGATCCTGAGAAACTTAACAGAAACCCATGGGGGAGGGGAAGGAAAAAAATGAGGTTAGAGTGGGAGAGAGCCAAAGAGACTCTTAAAAACTGAGAACAAACTGAGAGTTGATGGGGGGGTGGGAGGGAGGGAAGGGTAAGTGATGGGCATTGAAGAGGGCATCTTTTGGGATGAGCACTGGGTGTTGTATGGAAACCAATTTGACAATAAATTTCATATATTAAAAAAAAAGAGTCTGTTTCTTGGTTTGACCCTCTCTTTCCCCCCACCCCCTTTGCTCATTTGTTTTGTTTCTTAGATTCCAAATATGTGTGAAATCATATGTTATTTCTCTTTCTCTGGCTGCCTATTTCTCTTAGCATTATGCTCTCTGGTTCCATCCATGTCATTGCAAATGGCAAGATTTCATTATTTTTTATGGCTTCATAATATTCCACCACACACACACACACACACACACACACACACACACCACACACACACACACACACACACACACACACACACACTACGTCTTCTTTATCTATTCATCAATGAAGGGACATATGGCCTGTTTCTGTAATTTGGCTATTGTAGGTAATGCTGCTATAAGCATAGGGGTGCATGTAGCCTTATGAATTAGTAATTTTGTATTCTTTGAATAAATACCTAGTAGTGTGATTGCTGGATCATAGAATAGTTCTATTTTTAACTTTTCAAGGAAACTCCGTACTGTTCTCAACAGTGCCCGCACTAGTTTGCATTCCCACCAACAGTGCAAGGTTTTTCTCCACATCCTCACCAACACCTATTGTTTCTTGTGTTGTTGATTTTAGCCATTCTGGCAGGTATGAGGTGATACCTCATTGTAGTTTTGATTTGTATTTCCCTGATGATAAGTGATGTTGAGCATCTTTTCATGCGCCCATTGGTCATCTGTATGTCTTCTTTGGAAAAATGTCTATACACGTCTTCTCTCCATTTTTTAATTGGATTGTTTTTCGGGTGTTCAGTTTTATAAGTTCTTCATGTATTTTGAATACTGACCCTTTATCAGATATGTCATTTGCAAATATCTTCTCCTATTCTGTAGGTTGCTTTTAGTTTCATGGATTCTTTCTTTCTCAGTGCAGAAGCTTTTTATTTTGATGTAGTCCCAGTAGTTTATTTTTGCTTTTGTTTTCCTTGCCTGAGGAGACATATCTAGAAAGAAGTTGCTAAGGCCAATGTCAAAAAAATTACTGCCTGTGTTCTCTTCTAGGATTTTTATGGTTTACTGTCTCACATTTATATCTTTCATCCATCTTGAGTTTATTTTTGTGTATGATTTAAGAAAGTGGTCCAGTTTCATTCTTCTGCATGTTGCTGTCCAGTTTTCCCAACATCATTTGTTGAAGAAACTGTCTTTTTTTCCATTGGATATTCTTTCCTGCTCTGTTGAATATTAATTGACATATAATTGTGTTTTAATTTCTAGGTTTTCTATTTTGTTCTATTGATCTATGTGTCTGTTTCTGTGACAGTACCATACTGTTTCGATTACTATAGCTTTGTAAAATAACTTGAAGTCTGGAATTGTGACTCCTCCATAAGCTCTGTGCATTTTTTAACTAGTGAAATTTTGTGGCATTTATATAAACTATGTTCTCCAATCTTTATTTAACAGAAATGTGTCTGCTGGACTGTGAGTTTTCTTTCTATAAGACTTTGTCACTGCAACTTCTCCTCTCTCAACACCTACAGTTTGGTGGTATTATTCAATCAGTATCTTTGTAATCACAAAAGAAAAAGAGCACCTAGCCAGGCTCAATTTTAGTCCATTTCATACATGCTCTTCTTTGACTCAAAAACCCCTGCCTTGACAAGGTCCTTAAGATAATCTTTCACTAAAAAGGTTAGCCTAGGCATCATCTCTTTGTTGCATCTTCTGTAATAAAGTGAAAAAAATCAAGGAGACTCAAGTAACTCTTTTCCCAAGGACCTCCAGATATATTTAGACTAGACTCAGCATGCCCAGTCCAAGAACTATGCTTCTGGGGAATATGTCTCTGAATGCAGGCCTGCCCTGCTACAACCTTCATTTACCCAGGTTACTGCTTTGGGAATAAGTTCCTCAGCTGGAATTAAACAGCACCCAATAATGTGATATGTTTAACATGTTGTTAACATGATGCAAATAACAGGTACATGGAGCATGTCAAATTTATTTCCTTCTTTTTCTCTTATAGCTTCAATTATTTTTCACTTTGGGCACATAGAAATTGGCTAATCCATGTTCTTTTTTAAAGTGTCATTCATTTGTTTCTACAAAGAAGCAATTGCCAGTGACATACTTTGGAAGTGGGTAGACTATTTAGCATGACCCTCAGTGCACACAGTTGGTGGACCTCCCTATCATTTGTGAAGCTTCCGTGTATAGGCTATGCCTCCATCTACAGGCACTAGGGGATCTGGCCCCTGTCTCCATTCTCTGCTCTCTCTGCTCTAACCACACTGACCATGCTATCTTGCAAATCACATTCAGCTTCCTCACCATAGTTTTGCCTCACTTTCCTCTCAGCCTGGAATATTCTTTCTCCAGACAGTTATTGTTGATTCGTTCATTTCATTCAGGTCTCTGTTCAAATACCACCTCCTCAGAGAGGCACCCTTGCTCACCCTACCTTAAGAAAATAGCACCCCCTATGACTTTATACACCTTCATAGACCTTTTCACTATATTACATATTTGGATCTTTGTTCTTCATCCGTCTCCCCCACTAGAAAGTAAGTTCCATGAGGGTAGAGACTTCATCTTGTGCACCATTATGCTAGTGCCCAGAACACACTAGACATTCAGAAAATATTTGGTGCATGGAAGGCAGGGAAGGAGGAAGAGAGGGAAGGTAAAGAATGTTCAAGGTGGAATGTTGTCTAGTTCCTGTCACAGTCTGTCAGGGTGGCTGCTGGTTACACTCCATGGGTTCCTGAGCTATTTCATTTGGGATCAGCCTGTGAGGCATACCTACATCTCCACCCTCATGAATTCCTGGGTGCTGAGTCTCTATGGAATTTTCTCCATGGTTTGTGTGCCATCCCCTACTATCTCTACAGGATGCTACTTCATGATGTTTTTAAAGAAGAATTTGCCTTCTT
The DNA here is from genome assembly GCF_016509475.1 of Prionailurus bengalensis. Lineage (NCBI taxonomy): Eukaryota > Metazoa > Chordata > Mammalia > Carnivora > Felidae > Prionailurus > Prionailurus bengalensis. The sequence continues at coordinate 119,719,008 of NC_057358.1, read as the reverse complement.
ATACTATTTATAATATTTCTCTTTCAGTTCAACCATTCCAGAAGCTTCTATAGTGGGCTTGGGTCTTGGGAGACAAAGTGAGAATTATAACACTTAATACTTGTTAAGTATCTATTATGGGCAAGCACTGATTTAAGCACTTTGCAAGTATTAACTCATTTAATTAATCTTATGAAGTACCATTATTTTCATATTACAGTTGAATAAACTGAGGTCAAGAGGGGTTGGATAACTTTCCCCAATCATCCAGTTTTTGAACATGGGTAATGTAGCTCTAAGGCCCACATTCTTAACAGTTATCCATACTGATGTAACACAAGTAGCACTGAGCTAGGATTTAGAAGACATAGATGCTTGCCTTTCCTCTGTGATCGTAGACAATATTCTTAACTTTTCTCAGTTAATAACTCAGAGTTAAGGTATACTCTCCTCACCTATAAAATCAAAAGGTTGGACTACACAATCTATAAATGCTCTCCATCTCCAACATTTCATAACAGGCTTACAGTGAGTTGTTTCAACAAAAATATTGTGTTTAGGTATGTTCTACGCTGCTCATATCACCTTCTGTGGCTCTTACCATCTATGTGACAGCATCATAAAATAAAAAAACATAATCTGGGTTCAAAGCATAGCTTTGCCACATCTCAACTGTGCAGCTTTCAGTAACTTATTTGACTCTTCTGAATCTGTTTTTTTTTATTTGTTTGCTTTTTGTTTTTTTTTTCTAAAATGAATCTAATATTACCCACCTTACAAGATTTTCCCAAGGATTTAAAGAGAGCGAAGTATGTAAACATGGCTGGTAAACATTAAGTACACAATAGAAGTTAATCTCCCCCTCACTTTTGCTCTATCTATACAAGTCTTGGATGTTTTGCACGGATGTCTGTCTATCAAACAAAAGAAATGAGTGCCAAGAAATTTTGATATCTGTTTTAAATTTTTATTTGTGACCAGACATTTGCTTTATAAAATAAAACAATAAAATTCAGGTTCCCCATAATTTTCGATTTTACTTTGTTTTCTGTAGATGCTGAAAATGACATAAACTTCATTAGGATCACCAGAGGAGGTTACAAGAAACACCTAGGCTGCATTTGGGGAGCAGATGATATTAAAAGACACTTGTATCAAGCTAAATACCAGCCTTCTTATTACGTAGCATTAAAGGCATTTCTTGGCACATCCAGACTTCCATTTCTAATAATATTGTCTTTAGTATTTGTTTTGATCTCCTTCTGGCAGCCAGAATACCATTTTTTGAAGTACCATCCTGTTACACAAATGCACAGCTTAGTAAAATGTAAGAGGAAGTGGGCTCAGAAGCCCTTGGTTTCTTCTTAGCTTTACCACTTAACAGCTATGTGCAGTTGAGTAGTGTTCTCAACTTCTCTGAGCCTCTGATTCTTTATTTGATAAATGAAAATCATAATACAGTCAACATGACCACGTTGTTATGAAGCTTAAATGAGATAACGTATGGGCTTGAAACAGAGTAGCCACTTGATGAAAACTGCTCAAATCTGATTCAGGAACACAGACGGGATCATTCATTCTCCAGCCTAATTAAATAAACACATCTGGCTTTCTCCCCAGAAAGATAGAATATATGTTTATTATATGCACATATTATATAATACATATAATTTCAGGAGGTTAACAGACCTTTTGAAACTCAACCCCTAGAGGTCTATGGAGTTTAGATTAACCCTTACTGTTAAGCTGTGTACTATTGTCATAGTGTCTGAAAGTGCTGTCTTCTCAGTAATGGGTAACCTTTCAGGAAGTGGTGACAAATCATGAGTTACATATAAAAGGTAAAAGGTAATCCATTCTTAGTCATTCCATATATATTTATTGGGCATCTTCTCTGTGCCAGGCACTGTTAGAGTCACTGAGCACATAGCAAAGAATGAAACTGATGAAAATATCTGCTCCCCCAGGAGCTTACATCCTAATTACTGATTTTTTATGTGCTTACTCCTCACTCATAAATGGAGTTCCCAAATTTCTTACCTCTCATGTTAAAATCTGGGCACACCGACACCCTACTGTAGTATATATAGACTCAATTTTTATCTACATGAACCAAATTTTTTTTCCAATCAGAATAGTTAATTTGAAGGAACTTACCTCAACACAATAAAGGTCATAAATAAAAAGCACACAGCCAGCATCTTTACTCAATGAAAAACTGAATGCTTTTCCCCTAAGATCTGGAACAAGGCCAATATGCCCATTCTTGCCACTTTTCAACATAATACTGGAAGTACTGGCCTAAAAATTTAGGCAAGAAAAGGAAATGGAAGGCATCCAAATCAGAAAGGGAGAGGTAAAATTATCTGTGTTTGCAGATGACACACACACAAAAAAACTATTAAATCTATAAGCAAATTCAGCAAAGTTGTAGGATACAGTATCAACAAATGAAAATCAGTTTCATTTCTATACTAAGAACAAAATATCCAAAAAGGAATTTTTTTTAATTTACAGTGACATTAAAAAGAATAAAACACTTTAAGAACAAACTTAACCAAGGAGGTGGAAGATTTTTAAATGAAAACCACTAAAACACTGTGTTTTGTGCCAGGCTCAGCTTACTGGTAGTAATGCCATTGGCTATAAATGGCTGGGTGGGGGCACCTGGGTGGCTCACCAGTTGAGCATCCGACTTTGGCTCGGGTCATGATCTTCTGGTTCTTGGGTTGAGCCCCATGTCAGGCTCTGTGCCAACAGCTCAGAGGCTGGAGTCTGCTTCAGATTCTTTGTCTCTCTCTCTCTCCTCCCTCAAAAATAAACATTTTTTAAAAAAAGAAAGAAAAGAAAGAGGCACGAAGGAATCTACTCCTGAAATCATTGTTGCACTATATGCTAACTAATTTGGATGTAAATTAAAAAAAATTAAAAATAAAACAAGTTAATAAAAAAAAGAAAGAAAAGAAAAGAAATGGCTGGGTGCACACACCTAAGCTCCAGTGAGCTTCCCAAAGATAGCTCCCCTCTCTAAACCAATGTTAACACTGACCTGATCCTTGTGGTCTTTTCTAGATTGCAAGATGCCCTTTAGCAATAACCATTAGGAAACTTTGAAGAAAAAAATAATGTATTATTTACATGTCATAGAACATATAAGGCACACGGAGAGGGCACAAAATAAGGTCTTCAATAGAAAGAGAGACAGAGAGACCAGAGACAGAGAGCAGAGACCTGGGATTCTGCTTTTATTGGGGCTATTTTATTTTCTTTTATTTTTATTCTGCTTTTATTGAGGGTGGGGGTCTAGGGTTTCTTAGACTCACTCTTTATTGGTCAATTTAAAACATGAAGCAGAAATCTGAAATTCAGGAAGAGAAGAGGGGGGGAAAAAGCAGCCCCAAATGGTCAGTTATCAAAATCAGCTAAAATCTCTAAAACAAAGGGGCCTTAGTGTGGGAAGGCAGCCTGGTTCTTTTTCTACGTGTGCCTGGTAGTGTGTTTATTCAAGATAGCATTTGTTGAAGCAGAGTCCCCTGTGAAGTGGATGCCAGGGCAATCAAAGCTCAAGTCAAGCACTTGCATTTCAAAAAGAAAAGCCAACTGTCAAGGCTTAAACTGATGAAAGAAATTAAAACAGATACAAATAAATGGAGAGATATCTGTGTTCATGGATTGGAAGAATTAATATTGTTAAAATGTCCATATTACCCAAAGCAATCTACAGAGTCAATCTTTATCAAAATCCAAGTGACCTTTTTTTTAATAAAATTTAAAAAATAGTTCATATGGAACCACAGAAGGCACTCAATAGTCAAAGCAGTTTTTAGCAAGAATAACCAAGCTGGAGACCTCATACTTCCTGATTTCAAAATATAATACAAAGCTATAGTAATCAAACAGTATCGTACGGGCATAAGAACAGACACAGAGACAATGGAGTAAAATAGCTCGGATATAAATCCATGCAAATACTTTCAACTGATCTTCAACAAAGGTGCCAAGAATACACGATGGAGAAATGATGGTCTCTTCAATAAAGGGAACACAGGATACTGGATACCCACATGCGTAAGAATGAAATAAGACCCTTATCTTAGACCATACACAAAAATCAACTCTTGGATTAAAGACTTAAAAATAATATCTGAAGCCATAAAGCTCCTAGAAGAGAATACAGGCGAGAAGATTCATAATATTCATCTTGGCCATAATTCTTTAGATATGCCACCAGAAGCAGAGGCAAAAACCCCACAAAAATAGACATGGGGGGGCTACATCAAACTAAAAAGTTCCTGTGCAGCAAAGGAAGCAATTAACAAAATGAAAAGGTAACCTATGGAACAGAAGAAAATACTGATAAAGAAGAAAATACTGATAATACCGTTAATCTCCAAAATATATAATGAACTGTTGCAATCTAATAGCAAAAAACCAAATAACCCAATTTTAAAAATGGGCTAAGGACTTGAGTAGGCATTTCTCCAAAGACGTACAAATGGCCAGCAGGTGTATGGGAAAAAGCTCAAAATTACTAATCAGCAGACAAATGAAAATCGAATTACAATGAGAAATCACCTCACACCTGTCAGAATGGCTATTAGCAATTAAAAAAAAGTGTTGGCATGGATTTGGAGAAGTTGGAACATCTTGTACACTATTGGTGGAAATGTAAATGGTGCAGCTACTACGGATCTACGGAAAACAATGTGGAGATGGAGTTTCCTCAAAATATTAAAAAATAAAGCCTCCATATGATCCAGCAATCCTGCTACTGAATATTTAGCCAAAAGAAATGAAGTCAGGATCTTGAGAGAGATTAGCACTCCCATGTCCGTAGCACGCTGTTCATAATGTAGAAACAACCTATATATTCACCAACAGATGAACTGATAAAGAAAATGTAATATATACATACAGCAGAATATTATTCAGTCTTAAAAAGAAGGAAATCCTGCCATTTGCAACAACATGGATGAGCCTGGAAGACATTATGCCGAGTGAAATAAGCCAGACACAAAGAAAAAATACTACACGATACACTTGCATGATGACTCTAAAATGGTCAAATTCATAGAAGCAGAGTGATTGTCACTCTGCAACAGTGGTTGTCAGAGGCTGTATGGAGGGGGAAAATGGGGAGATATTAGTCAAAGAATGCAACATTTTAATTATACAAGATGAATAGGGGCTCCTGGGTGGTTCAGCCGGTTGAGCATCCAGCTTCAGCTCAGGTCATGATCTAGCGGTTTGTGAGTTTGAGCCCCACGTTGGGCTCTGTGCTGGCAGCTCAGAGCCTGGAGCCTGCTTTGAATTCTGTGACTCCTTCTCTCTCTGTCCCTCCCCTGCTTGCGCATGCTCTCTCTCTCTCTCTCTCTCAAAAATAAACATTAATTAAAAAAATTTTTTTGAAAAGATAAATAAATCCTATATATCTGCTATCCAACATAGTGCCTCTAGTTAATACTGTATTGTATACCTAAATATTTGCTAAGAGCCTGAATATTATATTGTGTTTTTATCACACACAAAAAAATAATAAAGAAGGGAGGAGGAAACTTTTGGAGGCAATAGGTACATTATGACACAGATTGTGGTGACAGTTCACAGGTGTGTACTTATCTCCAAACTTATCAAGTTGTATATATTAAATATGTAGGTTTTTGTATGTCAGTCATACCTCAATAAAGTGGCTTAGCAAAAAAAAAAAAAAAAAGTTGGGGCGCCTGGGTGGCATAGTCGGTTAAGCGTCCGACTTCAGCCAGGTCACGATCTCGTGGTCCGTGAGTTCGAGCCCCGCGTTGGGCTCTGGGCTGATGGCTCAGAGCCTGGAGCCTGTTTCCGATTCTGTGTCTCCCTCTCTCTCTGCCCCTCCCCTGTTCATGCTCTGTCTCTCTCTGTCCCAAAAATAAAAATAAAACGAAAAAAAAAAAAGTTGACACACATTTGAAGAGGTGGAAGTTATTAGTTTACAATTTTGCTCAAGATTGTAGCAAAAAGAAAAGGGAGGGAATCATTTCTATTTTCATTTATCCAGGCAGTTATTGAACAGATATGGATTGAGTGCTTCCAATTTCCAGGTACTGTGCTAGCCCAAACTAGCCTGATATTGGCAAGTTTCTATGGCCCTTTCCATGCCACAGTTGTTTGTATGAATAAAAAAGAAAGATAGGAAATCTAACAGCATTCTAGAGAATAATGTTAAGGGTAGGAGAGATGTCATGGAGGAAAAAAAGGATGAGAATAAAAACATGATGATAAAACAAAGAGGGGTGCCTGGGTGACTCAGTCATTTGAGCATCTCACTCTTGATTTAGTCTCAGGTCATGATCCTAGGGTCCTGGGATCAAGCCCCACATCAGGCTCTGCATTGACCATGAAGCCTACTTAAAATTCTCTCTCTCTCTCTCTCTCTCTCTCTCTCTCTCTCCTCTCCACTCCCCCTCTCTCCAACTCATGCACTCTCTCTAAAAAAAAAAAAAAAAGGAAGATAAAGTGATAGTGATTAAAGAAAAAACATAGTGAAAAAGAAAAAAAAAGATGGAACTTTTATGAGGAAATGAAAAAAACAGAAATATATATTGAAGAGTTGCCACTGGTCTTGAAAGCAAACCTCCATTAGAGAAACAGAGGACAGTAATTGAACATAGCAGTAATTGGATTGAACAGAACAATGATTAGTACCTGGGAAACTTTTGGAGGCTGGAATACGACTGAACAAAGGAACAGATGTAAAGATCAGACGGTCTGAATACCAATTTCAAATTGCTAGTTATGTGCCTGTGTGAATGATTCATTGTTTCTCATTTTCTTTCCCCCAAATCTCATCTTTTGTAAATCCAGAAAAGCTGGCTATATAGTTAGATAAAATGAGCCTGGGTCATTGAGGAGTTTCAGTTTAATAACAAGTACAGTGAATAGGATGCCATTTCTGTCTCCAAGCCCAGTAAAGTCCATGTTATAAAGCATTGGAAGTATGTCTCTGCACGATAATTCCCAGAAATGCATTGCATAGCCTTTAGTCGAATGAAATTAGCTTATGTACATCCCCAGAAGGCTTACCAGGCATTTCCTCTTAAATGCAATTTGTGCTTAAAATAATGATTCCATGTGGTATTTTTTCATCAAATGAACTTAAAAGTAAGCAAAAAAGATATTTCTGTTCCACAAAACCAATCCATCCTCTGGGATTTGGTTGAGGTTCTTTCCTTATTTATATAATATGATTCATCTATAATGGTTCATATGGTTTACTTCGATTATTGGTTGGTGAAGGCAGTATAGTTGCAGAGCATATGTGTATGGGGAAGAAAAGACAATTAATAAAATCACAAAGGGTTTGGCCCACATTTGGTAATTAAACTTCTCAGTGTTTCAGCTTAAATTTCATTCTGCCCATTTGCCAGGAGGTGACACTATGAGCCTGTGCGGTTTTCTTTTTCTTGTTAGGCTGTGGCACCTGGCCCTCTTCCCAGTCCCATGCAGATCACTTTGACATTTCACTTCATCTAGGTGGTTTCTGTCAGTTTCTGCCTGAGAAAATTGAAGGCAGAGAAGCTAAGTGACTTCCCTACACTCTCATCGAAGTCAGCAACAGAGCCAGGCTACATACAGCTCACGGGAAGATCCTTCACCATCCAGGTGGCAACAGCTCAGATTTTCAGCTCTGTTCCAGGTTTATTCACTAGGACCGGAAAGTGTGGGTGCTGCTGGAGAATGTTCTGGGGGCTGGATGTTACTGTGAGAAAAACCAACGCATCATTAGAACATGTTCTTATGCAGTTCTCATCTCGTACTGAAAACTTCGTACAAGGGACATTATTCAATTTTATTAACATATCAGTGCTGTTCCAAAAAAAAAAAAAATGCTTTCATGAAAGGAAAGGAAAAAGTAAAGCAAAGTGCAGTTTTAATGATTTTCTTTTCATTTTTAGGTTATTCTTCCCTGGGTTTTGGAAAGCCCTCCCCTTCCCCATTCACTTCCCCTCTTGGTCCAAGGGCCAACTGGTCTTTCTGGTGGTCTGACAGCTTTCCATCATTAGTTTCTGCATTTTATTTAAAGTCATATGACCCAGCTGGAACCCAGAGGTCTAGGATTCTTTGCTAGGAGGTTTGAGGAAGATAAAGCTGCAAAGTTAGATCCCCTTTCCTTTCAGAGGCTCTATGGGAATTAAGAGTGTGTGTTTTTAGTTCTTTTCTAGAAGTCCAAAAGGAAACCACTGTGGACTTCCAACCTCAGGCATTTCCGCCTAACTGCCTTCTTGATTTTGTCATCTGACATGACTTATCCAGAACAGTGGTTCTCAAACTTGAGTGAGCATCAGAATCACCTTGGAGACACAGATTGCTGAGTTTCACTTCCAAAGTTTCTGATTCAGTAGGTATGGGTTGGGACTTGATAATGTGCATTTATTTCTACAAATACCCAGGTGATAATAGTCTGGGGACCATTAGAAGTACTGGCCTCTAAGCAACAGTTTTCATCTCTGGCTACATTAGAATTATCTAGGAGAGGTTTGTTTCTTTGTTTGTTTGTTTGTTTTTGTTTTTGTTTTTAAAGACTAGATCAATGACAATTCAGTGCTAGATCCCAGCCCCAGAGATATTCATTTGGTTGGTTTAGGTTAGTTTTTAACGCTTTTCTAGGTGATTCTTCCAACTGTGCTCCAAACCCTAAGAGATGCTATTAAGTGTCAGATTTCCTTTGATAATCAGCTTGTCTCCTGGGATGTCTTTGGAATGCAGCTGAGCAGCACTTTCTATGTTTTCCACCATAAGCTCTCTAGTGCCACCTCCTGTTTTCCGAAAAATATCCTCTTAAATAGCCTTCAGAGCTCACCTCACCCCTAGCCTACAGGGGACAGGGTGTGGCAATGCTCTCTGCTGTCTTTCAGATGAGTTCAGCCACTAACATAGGAAAACAAATCTGTGCTCCCTGGGACAGCTTGGTGTATGCCATTAACCCAATCTCCAGCCTGAACAGGTTTCCAGGCATTTTGATAAAAGAGTACATAATTTAGGTTATCAGTTTAGTGCCTTCATTTCAACACTTGAAAGTGCCTCATAGTTTTGATGCAACTAACTCAGTTATTAGGTAGCATGACACAGCTCCATAGTTAATTATATTTTGACAACCAAACAGGTTCTCTTGTCCTTTTCTCAGATTCTTTCAGAATCTGAGAAACCTCTTCTAACATAAGGAAGATTCTACTTTTTAAAATTCCCTGGGCCTTTAACACTACTGCTTAACATTTAAATAAAATATTGTCTTGAGGGTTTTTTTTCCTTTCCATTTTTGTATCTCATACAATGTGTACACAGCTCTTAGAAAAATTGTCTTCTATTCCTACTTTCAGTGCCCTGAAGGGAAAGGAGTTTGGATATTCATTTCATGTGTGTTTCCTAAAAGGCAAAACCTTATTAAGAAGACAATAATAATATTCTAATTGTCATATGGCCATTACTGTACTGTAAGTGATGCTCAGACTAGACTAAAAACCATAGAGTCAGTCATTTAAACTAATAGATCACATTCACAACCAATTAATTAGTGGTAGGAAAATGGTTTGCATTTGACTGTTTCCCAACAATAAAAATAACTGACTCTTCCAATATGCTGGGTACAATGTTGGGTGCTTTATATGAGTCTGGTACAAATTAGGAGACTGAAATTCAGGGAGTAAAACGTCTTGCCCAAGGTTAACAGGTAGAGTCAGGATTTGAACTTAAGCAATCATTACAGTAGAAGTCCCTGAAGACAGGATCACTACTGTATTCCCAGCACCTGGAACTATGCCTGGCACACAGGCACTCAATAAATACCTTTTTGAATGACAGAATGAATAAATGAATCTGACTCCAGAGCTCATGTTATCCACTAGATATTACTGTTCAAATGACTGGCCTTGGAGCAGATGTTTAAATCTTGGCTAAGGGGCTGTGGAAGAGGCACATGCCACCCAGACTCTACCAGATAACAGGCAGGACAACCCCACCTTTAGCTTGGCACATGCCTGAGGCACTTACACAAGTCTGCAGCTCAGCTTTCTGAACAGGACAAAGACAGTGAATAAATTTGCAATCTCAGTAGTGAGTCCAAGTCCTAAATGTTGAGCTCTTTCTATGCCCATATTCTGGCATTAAACCTGTCTATTATACCCAGCCAGTAAAGTCACTAGCATGCAATAATACAGACTGACAACCATGAAAAAATAGCAAGGAAATTTCATACATCAGATCAATCGGAATGTAGTTTAAAGCTTCAAAATTGACACTTTTTTTTTTGCTCCATTTACTACGTGCCATACCCATACTATTAAATGTGCAATCTTTGTTATAAAGTATAACCACAAGAGTCATTAAGCCATTATAATTATTAAGCTAGACATTCATAATCATCACCTAATCATAAGCCTTTATAATCAGGATATAATCCCCTTACTTGATATGATTTTAATTTATAAAATGTCTCATTGATATATTTAAATGTTGTGACAAATTAATAAACAATCATCTACATGTAGATGTAACTATATTTTAAGCAATAACAGAACAGGCTTCTCTTTAAATAAATTAAACATATTACCAGTGGCTGTGCTAGCTCTTCTGCACAGCAAATTGGTGTCCTTAATAAATTATTTAAAGTGAAGTTGATAAATATATTCATATGATTTTATAACTCTGATTGACAATCACTGATGAAATATTACCTTTAAATGTTTGATACAATACAAAAAGCAAAGACTAATCTGGTTATAATGCTTAAATGTGTGTATTTGTGTGTGCATATGTGGGCAAATGTGTGTAACCAAGCATGGGCTAGCAGTCATCATGGAAGGTTCACCCTCCTATACCAGTTGGGTGGCTATGGTTTTTATCATAGGCAGAATGACTTTATACTACAGTGATAACTTGGTTGTTGACTACCTAGTTACACCAGAGGTGAGGCAAGAAAGTATCAGATATTTATTGTTTTTTTTTTAATTTTTTTAAATACGTATTCATTTTTGAGAGAGTGAGTTGGGGAGGGGCAGAGAGAGAGGGAGACACAGAATCCGAAGCAGGCTCCAGGCTCTGAGCTGTCAGCGCAGAGCCCAATGTGGGACTCAAACCCACAAACCGTGAGATCATGACCTGAGCTGAAGTCAGACGCTTAACTAACTGAACCACTCAGGTGCCCCACAGATATTTATTGTTATTACTTTATTATAAGATACGCCACCATGTACAGCCTAAGTTAGTCAGAGGGAGAGAACCAAGAGTTTTTTAGGCTCTTTTACTGGAATACTTGGTTTTAGCACTGTTGCATGTTTATAAAATATATTCTCCAATGGAGCTTTCTAAAATTATCTAAATGTGTATATGTTTGCATCCAGAGAGAGGTGGGGAGGTGGAGAAACAGAGAGAACAAGAGAAAGAAGAGAGAAGAGATACAGACAGAGGTTGGGGGCAGAGTTTCTAGGTTTTCTCAGCTTAGGCAAATGCTCACTCCTATACTGAAGCACCTCTTAGCTGATGGGTACAAACAAATGAGGAAGGTTTTTACTGTTCTTGATACTCCTCCTCATTACCTACTGCCTTCCCTCATCTCTTTATACATTTCTGAAGCCATATGTATTTTCATTCCCAAGTTGTGTACCCTCTGTAGGAGCTACAAAGAAGGGTGGATCAGGAAGTATGGGCGGCTGTATAAAAGGCAGTCTTTCTATACAGTGGTAACACTAATGGATGGCTTAGTTGGGGAACCTGGGTGGCTCAGTCAGTTGAGCCTCTGACTCTTGATTTCAGCTCAGGTCGTGATCCCAGGGTCATGGCATCAGGCTCTGTGCTGAGCATGGAGCTTGCTTGGGATTCTCTCTCTCCCTCCCTCTGCCCCTCTCCCCTGCTCATACTCTCTCAATAAGATAAAATGAAAATAAAATAAAATAATAAAAATTTTAAAATAAATAAAGGAGCCTTTAAACACATTTTCATCAGTTACCCACCAAGCTACAAGTTCCCCAGCACCTTTACCAATGTGATCACCACACATAAGGTTTTACTATATAAAAATTCTGGAGTAGCCACTGTGTGTGTAATCCAGTGCATTTGGGTTTAGTCACTCTGCAGCAAGTTAACAATTTCTTATCCCATTTGTAGAGACCAAGGTCAGAGGGACAAATCCAGAAAAAGGAAGCTTTTCTGCCTCTTAGAATCAAGAAGAAAATCCTATTCTTTGAGCTGTGATCTCCTAGTGTAATATAAAATACAATACTCTGAACTGAACCTAGAATGTATTTAGAGGTATCTTCACTTCCAGAGCTATTAAGTTATTCAATACCTTTTGAGAAAAGAAACATTTTTAGAAGAGAATGAGGTTAAGAAAAGTGCTAATACAAGGAAGTGACATGAGCTGAATCTTAAAAGGTGAGTTGGTGTTCTCTAAGTGGTACTCAGGTGCAGGGAGGGGAAGGTAACGATAAATTCAAGGCAGAGGGATCAAATTGCAAAGGCATGGGAATTAAGAAAGTGTGGTTCCATGAAAGCAAGAACTAAGTTAGCCACATCTAGCAATGTATTCCCAGAGCTTAGTATAGTTGCTTGTAACATAGGAAGCACTCTCTATATATTTGAATATTGAATGAACAAATCAATTAACTACGGGTAGAACAGTATAGCTAATGCATAGGAGTGATGTGTATGTGTGAGAATAAATCTGGGAGACAAGCAGGGACAGATTATGATGATCCTTGCAGGCCAAGCTCTGAATTTTTTACTTTATAGACCGAAGGAGGCCTTTGAGAAATTTTTAAGTAGACAAGTAATATGAACACATTTGCATTTCAGAAAATCACTGTGGGAGGTAAGTTAGAGACCGAGAGACCAAGTAGAAGACTGACATAATCCAGGTAGAGATGATGAGAACCTAATTTTAAAAGGCAACAGTGAAGGTAGATGGGAGAGATGGCTTCTAGAGATGGCATGAAGGCAGGATTGATAAGGTTTGGTGGCCAGCAGACATGGGCATGAGGAAATGAATAGGATCCTTGCATGTCTGGTAGTACCGCTGACTATATTCACAAAGAGGAAGACCAGGTTTGGGAGAAAGAGAGTGAGTTTCATTTTAGACATGTTGAGGGTCTAGGGAACATCTAAGGGGAGATGACTAGCAGGTGGTCAGGTCTCTAGGTATGGAATTCAGGCAGGTCTAGTCAGGGAAAATGTTGATTCTGTCTAAGAGAGAGTTAACTACTTGATTAAGATCCTGCTTATTCATTCACTCCACAAATATCCAACTGCCTCCTCAACATCTTCACTTGTCTAAAAGATATGTCAAACTCAACATGGCTCAAGCTAAATTTCCAATATTCCCTGAAAAACTTCACTGACACCCTTCCCCCTGTTTCATCTGAAGGAAACTGCATTTTCCTAGTTGCTCAGACCAAAAATCATGAATACCTAGGTCCTGGATGCCTGTCTGCCTCTCATAACTCCAAATCCAATTACCAGCAAATCCTGTTGGCTCTACCCTCTGACTATATTCAGAAATGTGGCCACTCCTCACTTCTTCCACTGCTGCCTCTCTGATAGAAACAAGCATTATCTCTTGTCTGTATTCCTGCAGTGGCCTCTTAATTGGTCTCCTGCCTCCACCCTTATTCCCCTCAGGCTTTTCTGCTTAGCAGCCACAGAGATCCTATTAACATGTAAGATCTGACCTCATCTCTCCATTTATGCATCGCTAAGTGCCTTGTATTCCAAACCCAAGAAACCTTTCTTGCTGTTCCCAGTTCATACCAGCGCTTGCCTACCTCTTGCCCCTTGCACTTGCTGTTCCACTCTTGAGGATCCTCCTTAGCAGGTTAGCTATATATTTCACCTTCTTCTCATCCTTCCATAAATCTCACTTTCTTACAGAGAGTCTTTCCTAACTCCTTATTTAAAGGTACACTTCCCCAACATCTTTCTCTAATTTTTTTTCCTACAGTCCATATTGTGATCTAATTATGTATTTCACTTATTTTATTTATTGTCTTTTTTTGCTCCACTAGAATGCAGGCTCTGTGAAGAGAAGGAGTTTTGTTTTGATGAATGGTTCTTTTCCCTAGCATTTATGATAGCACTCAAATAGAATATTCTATTCTACAGGTAGAATATCTCAATATTCCATCTCAATCTCTCAATAAAAAAGTTGCTGGAAGGAAGGAAGGATAGATTAAAGCTGTATGTGCTAACCATTATCAATGATGGACAGAATTATAAAATAAATATCCCTACCCTCCTTGCAGTCTTTTGGCAGAAATAAGACACGTTCCCATGCAAAAAGTTAAGAAACTGTACAAATGCATGCTTGGGTCATCTATAACACTACGGTGTTCTTTAAGCTTTTATAAACTTAGGCTGATGGAAGACTATAGAAATCTGACACTGTTCTCAGATTTCTCTTTTCTTCAATGATGGACAATATTTGCCAAAAGCCAGACATTTCTCTACTAATCTCAGCCAAACCTCATATGTTTTTCAGACACAAAACAAAATTGTGAAATAACATGTACCACCAAGCTACATAAACACCACTTTATTCTGTAGTCATTTACCATATCACTCCTTTTTGTTTGATGAACTTGTTAGAGGAGAACACTTTGTCAGGTGAATATTGAGACATTTGTAACTGAAAGCTTCTTTTTATTTGGGCTCCCTTTAAGTCATTGTCAGTTGAATGTAAAAGACTCTTCACATAAAATTCTTGCATTTCATTCTTGCTTCTACTTTCAGTCTTCATGTTTCTCATCTTCAGTCCTCAAAAATCGAAATATGGTAGCAATGGGGTGGAAGCAAAGAAGGAGATCTCTAATTTGGAAAGTCTGTTAATTTACCTGTTGTATAAAGTATGGTGACAAATGTATATTCTTTGTGTACACTATAGTGAGTAACTATATAGTAAATGTAAACTACATTTACTATATAGTTATAGTAAGAAACATCCAGAAGAGAACTAGATTTTAATCTCTATAATGTGTTCATGTAACAAGTTATTCATTCATTTATTAATTCAAATCAGTAAACATTTGTTGACTATTGCCATTGATGGGCAAGGTGCTATTGATGAGTTGGTGACTAAGACATGGTTACCTGTCTAAGTGGCAAGAAAGACATGTACACAGAAGTAATGCAAACAGAAAGGTGTCATAATGGGGGTGAATAAGGTGCTACAAGGGTACAAAGAAATCACCACATGAGAAACCTGTCACTGTTTCTTTGCCAACTGTAGATGGACTCAATAGCCAAAGCTTGTAGTGTATTCACTTTCTAGGAGTCTTGGGGTTTTTTCCCCCTCTTAATAGGACAATTAAGAAAAGGACATTGAAGTTTATTTATTAAGCACCTACTTTGCCATGAAATTGTGTTTGAGAGAGATGCAAAAGAAATAAAACAGTTTTCTAGATTTCAAGGGTCTTAAGGAGTACAGATTAGTATACAAATCAATGTATTATTAAGTATTATTTACATGTGCAAGTGGAGTAGACCAGAGTTTCTCAACCTTCATGAATCCCTTCAGGCATCTTGCTAAAATACAGATTCAAATTCAACAGGTCTGACGTGGGTCCCTGAGATTCTATAGTTCCAGGCAGCCTCCAGGTGGTGCCATTGCTGCAAATCATTTGACAACACATTGAATGACAAAGACATAAACAATAAGGGCCCAACAACTTTGGAGATGTGGATTTAAATCTTTTGGAAAAACCATATCAAAATATGAGACAGCAGTTGGGCTTTGGATGAAAAAGATGGAAAATAAAAAGAAGTAAACTGAGTACAAAGCAAGGCAGTAGAAGATAAATTCTGGGAGAGTGAACAGAAGACTTTGTCCGGGGCGAAGAATTTCTGGGGGGGGGGGGGGGGGAGGGGAAGGGGAGGGCATTAGACTATACTGATGGAATGATCAGTTGGGTCATATTATGGGAGGCTTGGTACACCAAGCTGAAGATTAAGGGTTTTATCCTATGATCAAATGAACACCAATGGAATTTGAAAGCAGAGGGGAGAAATAACATAATTCAATTTACATTTTAGAAACATTGATCAGGCAAATATTATTACTGTAGTTTAAGGATAAGGCAGCACCTGCCCTGGCTTAGAAATGTGGTGATGGAAATAGAAAGAAAAGAACGTGTGCAAGGTGAGAGCCTCTAAAGAAAGATGCAGTCTTTGCCAAAAAACCTCTAGATTCTCAAATGGACATGGTAAATACTTTGAAGGAAGAATTGATAAGACTTAATGAATAAACTGTGAAGAATGAAGAAGTTTAAAATAACAATGACTCAAACCTCCATCATTAGAAGGGGTCATTAAACAAATGTATATGGAAGAGGTTAAGTTTGGTCACAGAGGTGATGAGTCTGGATTTAGGTATCAGGAGTTTAAAGTGTTGGGATAACTCCAAGGGGAAACTTCCAGCAAACTATAATTGCTGTGAGGTGGAGATCAGGGGAGGGGTCACCACTACAGACAAGGCATTAGATAAGTCAGAGTGGTGATAATTAAAACCATGAAGCAGGGGTAGGTCCCCAGGGTAGATACTGGAGAGGGCTGAAAGCAGAGGGCCAAGGACTAGACTTAAAGGTATGTTCTTATTTAGGGAACAGAAAGACCAAATAAACCAACCATGCCAAAATAGACTTGTAAAAAAAAAAAATTGTTTTTAATAGTCCATCACCTGTAGTGTCTACACTGAACCAAATTTTTTGACCCATAGGATTGTTGACTTTGGCAATGTGCAAACACATTTATGTTCCATTCTTGGCACAGTCAATGCTAAGCTTTTGCTAATGTGTCTTCAGAAGGCCTGGGTTCTAGCCCATTTTGTCTCCTGCCTGCAGGCAGCCTTAGACAACTCCCTTAACCTCTCACCTCAGTGTAATCATCACCAGTCGAAAGGGATAAAAATACTGCACTACCGCATCAAGATGAATTTCCAACTCATCAAGAATAAATGTAATTTTAATGCCATACTCAAGACATTGCCCAACTTAGATTACCAGGAAAAAAGACAAACAGAATTATTTTCCTAAATTGAAGTAGTCAGATCTAGGTTGTTAAATGTATTCACCAGATTTTATTAAGGGCTTATGGTGTGTTCAGTACTGTGACGTCAGCACACCAGATACAGAGTTAAAATCAGCATGGGCCCGGCTTCAAAAGGACTTAGAATCTGGTAAGGAAGAAGAGAAACAGAAATCATGAATGATAAAACATGAACTAATATGCTACAAATGCCGTAAGACCCATATGAACCGAGTCCAACTGATGTTCAGAGAAGAGGAAATTTCTGACAGAGAGAGAGGAAGAGGGCCTTAAACAAGAGTAAAACTGTAACAGATGGAGAGGAAAGGGAGGGCATCCCATTCAGGCCCAGAGGGAAGAGGGTACAGACAGGGCTTGGGCAAAGGCAAGTAGCACAGTTAGCTTGGAACATGGAACAATTAGGGGAGCAGCAGGAGACAGTCAGATTGTAAAGGGCACAGATGCCAGGCCAAGCAGTCAGGACTTTGTTCTGTGGACAGTGGAGCATGATGAGGGCAACAAAGGACCTAGAGAAGCAAAATAAAACAATTGGAGCCATGCTTAAGGTGGTTCAGCAAAAAGGGCGGACTTCAAGGAAAAATGGAGACAGTAGAATTACCAAAATGGATGGATGTTTTTTAGTTGCTCATTAAAACAGGGGACAGCAGTATTCTATGAAAACTGCTACAAGCATATCCTTTCCCCCAAAATTAATTGCAATAGGAACGTGGAATTCACGCTTCTCTTTTCCTAATAATTCTGTGTTTTATAGTTGAATGTAAAGTTCCAAAATAGATAAACTGTCCACTGAAGCCAGGAAGACTGGCCAGGACAGAAAGCAATGTGCCAGCTCCAGTGAGTCAAGGAAGAAAGGTGATGGGCAGAACAAGTGAAGCAGTGATTCTAAACCTTTTGGGGACCAAAGATTCCTTTGAAACTGCACATAGCTCATATATATGTGAAATTCTGCATACAATTTCAAGTGGTTCACGGACCCCCTAAGCCCTATACATTGAGCCCCAGAAACTCAGATTAAGACTCTCTGAGCTGGGGGGCACCTGGGTGGCTCAGTCAGTTAGGCATCCAACTTCAGCTCAGGTCATGATCACCCAGTTTGTGAGTTTGAGCACCACATCCGGGCTCTCTGATGTCAGCACAGAGTCTGCTTTGGATCCTATGTCTCCCTCTCTCTCCCTCTCTCTCTCTCTCTCCCTCCCTCTCAAAATTAAATAAATAAACATTAAAAAAATCTCTGAGTTGGAAAAGACAAAATTAATGATGTCCCAGAAATACCATAAAAAGTAGCACATAAAAACTCGTAATTACAGAAGTCAGGATTACCTACCCCAGATGTTTCCAAGGAGGTTCCTTGACCTGAAGTTATTCCCATGGGTCAATCAGACTTTTTGGAAGCAGGACTCAAAAAATCTGAATTTTTAATTAACCAAGGCCATTGTGGTAAGAAAGCATGTTTTGAAATCTCTAATCTAGTTTTTTGGGACAACAGCTAACTATAACCCTTCCTATGCAGGTGCAACACTCTGCTGTTTCTAAAGATCTTAGTAGAGCTCCTTCAATATGTCACTAAAGGGCTCAACTGTTAGAGAGTTACTACTTAAACCTGACCTTGAATTCTCAGTGCATCTTCATTCACTCTTTTCATTCAGTATGGTCACCATGTCCTCTTGGAAGACAACCATTCCTTCCTTCAGCCTTTCACAATCCCAACCTTTTCCACTGTGCTTGAAGTTAAAGTGTCTGGCCCCATTACCATCATCATGACTCTTGACTTTTCAGGGCTTAATGCTAATCCCAGTGTTTTAGAGGCTATCTCTTAAGAATGAGGCATACTGGGGTTTCTACTAGATATCCTCCTGCAGTTCAAAGGTGATCATTCAGAAAACCCCATGGATCAGGAATTAGGAAGATTCCCTTAACTGATCCTGACCTCCATACTATTTCCTGACCTTGATTCTCTATCCATCTTTCTGTCTCTGCAGAAGCAATGGAAATACACTGGATGTGAAACATAGGGAATGAATCACTGGAATCTACTCCTAAAATCATTATTGCACTATATGCTAACTAACTTAGATGTAAATTTAAAAATAAATAAATAAGATTTTTTAAAAAAAAGAAAGAAGCAATGGAAATAGCTAATGTCTAAAGAACTAAAGAATAAGAAGGCAGTCATTTAATGTATATCTCTGATGTCCAGTGTTCCTGGTTATTTCAGAAAGAGAACCTATTGTAGAGTCAAGCTTTCTTTCTTATTCACCAGCCAAATTGAGCCACTTTAGAGCACTATGGACCAAAAAGACTCAACACAACCTCAAAGAGTCAAAACTGAAAATTCGAGTACCGAGCAAATTCTCTGACTTGGTAACTCCTAGTTTTGATTTTCCGGGGTAGGTGGGTTGGGTCGGGTGAATGGTTAGCCAGGTCTGGTTTGCTTGGGACAGAAGAATGGAAGCTGCACAAATCTAGGAAGTAGCAGATATCATGAGGCACAGTCTCCAACACCATCTTCACATTTTTCCAAACACTTTAGCTTTCCAAACCACTTAAAGAGTAGCTCCTGCTTGCACCTCAAGCTTTCAGAATATTACCTATTATTCTGTTCCTGATGTAGCAGAAAGAGAAAGGGTGGAAAGTCAGGTAGATCAAGTAGTTACTTATTATGTGCTTTTAATCCTCTTAATCTCCCAAGAGTTTCAATATTTCCTTTTTTTTTCTTTTTCTTTGTTTTTGTTTTAGTCTAGTTTTGTTCGTTTTTTTGTTGTTTGTTTGTTTGTTTGTTTGGTGAAATGGGCATAATCCTACCTTACCAGGTTGTTGTGTATATTAATGTGGTCCATGATACAAAACACCTAGCACAGTGTCTGGCTCAGGAGAAGCACTCAGTGTCACTTCCCTTCCTCTCTCCAGCTCTGTTATCCAGGTCATTGGCTAGTCAGTTTACATGGCAAGATGCGAGGACTTAGAATCTATCCCTGAATACATTCATAACTGCTACTGCAGAGCATAATCCAGTAATAAGAAGCTAGGTGATCAACATCAAATTCACTTAACCACTTAAAACCTCAGTTTCTTCATTCTTAAAATGATAAGGTTGTATAAATGATCTCCCTCCAGCTCTTTCCCTCACTGTATCTGCACCAGAGGTAAACCAACCTTCTCTGAGTTATTACAGTGCAACAAGTTTGCTGCAGCTGTGTTCTAGGTTGTAACCAGAGAAAATAGCCCAGTAAGATTCAGAACAGAAGGGAAAGTACTTAAGGATAAACAGCAGGAAGCCTAACCACTACAGCCAGGTAGAAAGATACCGAGAAGAGAGATAATGTTAAATTACAATTGAAGTGAAGGTGGAAATTACAGCAACAAAAGCAAGACCAGCACAAGAGGCTAATGGCAGATTCTGTGATGTGAGACGAAATGTCATTTCCAAAGGTTTTTAATAATTGTGCTTCTGCAAGAAGATTTGTAATTACAAACATGAATAATCCGCGGCATATATCATTTCTAAAGATAGAGGCTGTTATTCTGTTCCAGATGAAGAGCTAAAGAATATCTCACACCGGTTGGTACGTGACAAGGCAGTAACAACCAGACAATTAGGATGATGCAGCAGCAGAATTGGAGTCGAAATATCCCATATACAGATGCTGAATCCACTGACAAGGAAGAAACATCACTGTCACATCCAGGAGCGGAAATCTCCAGATAAAGGGAAGCCACGTCACACAAAGGGCGAGGACACTACCTCACAGGGTAGAACTATCACCACTTCAGTCCTACCTGAGTACACTCAAACACAATGAAGGATAATTTTATTTCTAAAAGGCAGCCAAGAAAAACACTTTTAAGTGAAGGAGATGGTGAATAGAAAATGTAAGTCTCTTAATATTGAATGATTGGTCTGCCTGTGAACCCTATGTTTTGTTGGATTTTCCTATGGTTCATAACATTCACTGTTATAGTAGATGATAGGCAAGCCAGGCAAATTTAAGAGAGAATGAATTACATTGCTTCCAGATGGAGTCATCCTTGTAGCTGATTTCTTTCTTCCACATCCTACATATGCTTTGTCAGGAAATCTGTTCGCTCTGTCTTCAAAGCCTATCCAGAATGGAAACCACTCCTCACCACCATCACCACCACACTGACTTAGGACTGTGGGCTCTCTGCATCTTCCCTAAGCCCTCCAAAACCTGTTCCCCAAAATGGCAGCCATAGTGATGGTTTCTACTCTTCTGCACAAAACCCATCAGTGGCTCCCCATTTCACTCATAGTAAAAGCCAAAATCCTTCTTCACTGGCCTAGAAGGCCCACAGGGCTCCCTGTTAATTTTTGCCCTCCTTTTCTTCACTCCTACCACATCAGTCTCCTTTCTTCTCCCATACTCCAGGGAAGCCCCCAACTTAGGGAATTGGCCCTTGTCTCTGCCTAGAAATTTCTTCCCCAAATATCCATCCATGCTCACTTCACCTGAGAGTTCACACTGCACCTTTTTAATGAGGTGAAACCTGCCCACCCTTAAAATTATAGTTGGCTACTCCCATCTTTCATCTGCTGCTCCTGTTGCTCCCTAGTTCCTTCATCTTTCTTTAATCACTTTCTAACATAAGAATGTTAGAACTCACTAAGAAGTGAGTTTCTTGATTTATTATATTTATCATTTGCTCTTTTTTTAAATCTCTTCATACTAGAGGGCAGGGCCCTTTGTTTTTCTCCCTGATATAACCCAAATGTCTAGAACAGTGTCTGGTACACAGTAGACATTTGTAATTATTTATGGAATGAATGAGTAAATATAACAGAAAATCCAATTCAAACTGGCTTAACCCTAAAGGAAACACTATCCATATGACTGGAAGTTCAGAAGTATTTGACAGAGGATCAGGAAGGAGCTCTGCTTCCCTGTGATTCTTCTAGATCAGTTACTTCATCAGGCTGATAACATGGTTGCAAAAGTTCTAGAACCAGTTTGGGGTGGTCCATGGGCAGGGGGAGGATGACTCTTCGAAACTTTCTTTTCAGAGTGAGAACACTAACTAGAAGCCTCAGCAAACTTCTACCATCTAATTGGGCCAAACTGAACCACTCTATGTTCCCAGTGGAATGATGTGCAATGCTTTGCCTCACTCAGAAGAGGGATGGAAAGATCAGGATGGATTTAGCTAAAATTAATCAAAACCCACCTCAACCACACGGTCATCTCACAAATAGGGGAAGAGGGGTGGGATAGATGGAGAGGAGGAAAACCTTGTGTCCACTTCTCAAAGTTAACCAGATGAGACAGACATAAGGAATAGGGGAAAGGATTTGGTCAAAAAAGAGATGCTGGAAAACTGAACATTCTAAAAGTATCTCAACTGATTTTACAGGTGGTGATGTTCTGAATTCAATAGCATATGAGCTTTATGACTTATTGGACTTACTCAGGAATATTGGAAAGGTTGCTGTGGACTGCACAGAAGCCCTGCTCATGTGTGACAGCCTCATACCATCCCAGCTGATCCATATTCACACAGTAAATATGTTTAGGAATGAATATGAAACAAATTTGTTATTGATTCTGGTTTCACTGAAAACCAAATGTAACAAATATTGCATAATCTTACAGTCTATAGATGGGGAAAGAGTGACTGAAATATGGAATGCAGCTAACTGTTACTTTTTATTAAATGCACAATGTGGGGTGAGATGGGGACATATGGGACATGAAATCTGATATTTCGGCAGTCTTTTGCTTCTGTATAAACCACTCAGAAAAGCTTATCACTGCTGCTGATTTCCAGTCAGTGATCATTCCTCCTGGGATTTGGCAAGAGTTTATCTTTATGCTATCTGTTGAAAAAGCAGTGGGGAATGAGAAAACCTTGTCTAATCAAATTAGAAAGCTAAACAAAATTTCTGAGAGAGGAATGATTAAGAAGAAAAAGTTTAGATACAGTTTGTATGCACAATTTCAGGCAAACAGTGGGCAGAGTATAACAAGATTATATCTATTCATACTGTGAGTGGGACTTCATGGAAATAACTTATTAGCAGTTAGATTCCTATACATAAACTCCCACACAAGTGATACAGTGGAGATCTTAATCTCTTAAACCCACATAGCAAAAGAAGAATTTGAAAATTTTAACTCCAAAATTATATCATTCTATGCTTTGACTCTCTGGATTGTTTGGGTATTTTTTTAATCTTTTTTTTTTTAACCAGTTGGGGGGAACAGAGTTAGGATAGGGACACAGTTTTTTAAATGACTTACTATAGAGGCACCTGGGTGGCTCAACTGGTTAAGCGTCCGACTTTGGTCATGATCTCACAGCTCATGAGTTTGAGCCCTGTGTCAGGCTCTGTGCTGACAGCTTGGAGCTGAAGCCTGCTTCGGATTTTGTGTCTCCCTGTCTCTCTGCCACTCCCCTGTGCGCGCTCTCTCTCTCTCTCTCCCTCTCTCTCAAAAATAAATAAACTTTAAAAACATTTTTTGATGACTTACTATATTTCCTAGATTGCAGGTATATATAACTGTATACATGCATCTGTGGCAGGCAAAATAATGGCCCCCAAAAGTACGTATATCCTAATCCCTGTAACCTGTAAGTATGTTAAGTAACATGGCAAAGATGTATTAAGGTACAGACAGATGGAAATAACTCTGTTACACAGTTAACTCTAAAATTATCCCAGTGGGCCCAAAATATGCACGAGGGCCCTTAAAATTGAAAGAGACTGTAGGAAGAGGGAACCAGAGGGCACCATGAGAACTCAGTCTGACTTTGGTAGCTTTGAAGATGAAGGAAGATCGATATGAGTCAAGAAAATTGGACAGCCTCTAAAGGTGGAAAATGCAAGAAAGTAGATTCTCTCCTAGAGCCTCCAGGATAGAATGCACCTTTGCTGACACCTTGAGCTTTGCCCAGTAAAATCCATGTCAGACTTCTGAACTACAGAACTGTTAGAAAATAAATTTGTGTTGTTTTAAGCCATTAGTTTTGCGGTAACTTGTTACAGCAGCCATAGAAAACTAATACAAATATCATTTTATAGAATCACATATTGTAAATAGAAGGTACTGAAATAGCCTTGAGTTTGGAACATTCTCAGATGCCGAAGGCATTAGATTAAAGGCTGAACAAGATCCAGTCCAATCCGCCTTATCAAACCTGAACACATTTCAGGAATTGAGCTCTGCTATCTGTGTTTATGGACACTTCAAGAAATAGCAAGCAGTGTATTCCCCGATAATCAGAAGCCAGAAGACTGCTGAACAGAATGTACAATTGTAAGAATGTAAAAGGAAACAAGAATTTTATTTGCTTTTCATGCAGAGGCAGATTCTTATTTCTATGATCTCTATTTGCCTAAATATAAGAAATCTTGTCCTTTTTTTAAGACTGAAATTTTATCACTTGTACTCCCGTATTTTTGGATGAGTTTTGGTGCTGTCTCTGACACTGACTTTCATATTTAAAGATAACCGACAGGAACTACTCTCTGTTGGGATGCTTGATGCGTAATCATTCCATCTATATTGAACAAATACTCATTTGACCCTCACTGTCCTCAAAGCACTGCCCTAGGCAGCAGAGTATAATAGTGAACCATCTACATTCAGCCCTTGCCTTCCCAGAACTTAAAGTCTAGTTGGGAAATCAGGTACGAGGGTTATCACAACACAGTGTGGGGAGTTCTGTAATAGGACACTTTGCTGTTAGGGGCACCTAACTCAGCCTTGACAGAGAGTAGGGGGTGAATACCCGAAGGCAAGGATTTTTAGAGAAAGCAGGCCCTTTGGTACAGCCATCATCAGATGGCTGATTTATGTTTGCAGGGCTGGGTCTTATTCTTCTGTCTCTTTCTCCTGGTCAGTTTGAATCTCTTGCTCAGGGAGTCACCCTGTTCCTGAATGTAAATGGTACATTGCCCATTCAAACATATATTGTAAGGAGAAATTCAAAACATTCTTCAAAATTATGGCTTGGTATGTTTTTTAAACTACTATATGGATATAGTTTTGGCTTTTTATTTTGAAACTTGTTATGCCACAGATGGCCAAAAACCTTTTGCTAACCTTTCCCTGTACATATCTTGCCCATCACATTTTACTAATTCCTAACACAAGAAAAATAGTATTTATTTTTAAGTAAAATTTTATATTTTTCTACTTATAAAAGAATGCAAGTTCATTTTAGGGATGCCTGGGTGGTTCAGTTGGTTTAGCATCCGACTCTTGGTTTCAGCTCAGGCCATGATAACACAGTTGTGGGATTGAGTCCTACATCAAGCTCTGTGCTGACAACACAGAGCTTGCTTGGGATTCTCTCTCCCCCCCTTCTCTGCCCCTCCCTTGCTCATGCGCACACATGCTCTCTCTCAAAATAAATAAATAAACTTAAAAAGAAAAGAATATAAGTTCATTTTAAAAATCTGGGAAAGTGCAGAAAAGAATAAAGAAAAATAGTTTTATCACCATGATTCTACTACTCTGAAGGCATCTCTGCCCTCAGTTTTTTATACAATCAATCCTCATTATTGGCAGACTCCATATTTATTAATTCACCTATTCACTAAAACTTCATTGTAACCCCAAAACCAATACTCTCAGTGCTTTCTCGGTCAGTCAGGGGCCCTTGTATGTGCACAGCAGCAAAAATGTTGAGACCCACCACACATGTTCCCAGCTGAGGGTGCTGAGGTTAATTAAGCAGAGCAATGCTCTGCCTTCTTGTTTCAGCTCTCAGGCTGTAAACAAGTATCCTTTTTGTAGTCTACTTAGTGCCATGTTTTTAGCATTTTGGGGCTTTTCATTGGTGATTCAATTGTTTAAAATGGCCCTGAGGAGTGCCTGTGTGGCTCAGTCGATCGAGCGCCTGACTCTTGATTTCAGCTCAGGTTATGATCCCAGGGTCGTGGGATCAAGCCCTATGCCAGGCTCCATGCTTAGTGTGGAGCCTGCCTAAGATTCTCTCTCTCTTTCCCTCTGCCCCTCTGCCCCTCCCCCCTGTTCACACTCCTTCTCTCTCTCTCTGTCTCACAAAAACAAACAGCATAGTGTTGAAGTGTTCTCTTGTGTTCCTAAGCACATGGAGAAAATACATGAATTAGATAAGCTTTGTTCACACTGTTGGCCATGAGCTCAGTGTTAATGAATCAACAACATATATTAAATAAGGTGTCTTTAAATGGAAATACGCATAAAACAATGTTATAATATATTGATCAGTTGACAAAATCATTGTGACCAGAGGTTGCATTTTCCCCAGGAGCAGTGATTCAATATTGGCTACTTCAGTGTTCATATAGAACAAAACTACCACAAATACTAATAATTTTCTGTATTTTCTTTATGCCAAAGAAGAAAAATCATACAATATGTTAATTTTTTATCTGACCTTTTTTTTCATTTAACATACATTCTGAACACCTTTCAATATTATTACATATTTTTAAAATATGGTTTTTGTTGTTTTTTTTTTTTAATTTTTTTTTTCAACGTTTATTTATTTTTGGGACAGAGAGAGACAGAGCATGAACGGGGGAGGGGCAGAGAGAGAGAGGGAGACACAGAATCGGAAACAGGCTCCAGGCTCTGAGCCATCAGCCCAGAGCCCGACGCGGGGCTCGAACTCCGGGACCGCGAGATCGTGACCTGGCTGAAGTCGGCCGCTTAACCGACTGCGCCACCCAGGCGCCCCTAAAATATGGTTTTAATGATTTATTTGACCAAACTGTCTCCTTGATTTGTTTCCCTCTTGCTAGATGTTAGGTTACTTCCAAATATCATTCTTAAACATTCATTTTTGTGTTTTTTATTCATTCATCCATTCAACAAACATTTATTGAGGACCAACTATATTCCAGGCCTCATGCATAAGGATACAAAAATAAACAGAATCGGCATCCATCCTCAGGAGTTTCTGTCATCCTGAAGTTTGTGCCCAACTGAGAGGGACAGATAATAAGCATCCACGCAAATAATTCATTAGAATAGTAATAAATGCTAGGGACAAGGACAGGAAGCTACAAGAGGACACAAGAGAGCCTGATCTTGAGGAGGGAGAAATTTCCTGATAAGTAACATATTCAGCTGAGCCCTGAAAGAACTCAGGACCAGACTGTACTAGACTCCTACATTAGAGGTAGAAGGAAAGGTTTTTCTTCTCTCTTCTCTCCCTCCTCACCCTCCCCACAGCACAAGCCAACGGTGCATCAACAGTTCACCCTCGTGTGCATGTGACCACAAGGTTAGGCTCCCATCTAGCTGCCTGCCCACACCCACTACCCCTTTCTGCCACCTCCACCCCTAGAGGGAAGAGGAGTAGGAGAGCCATTGGGCTAAGCTAAAGGATATGTCTGCCTGGATGGGATTCAGTAGGTAGCAGCCAGCAGACCCCACAGGACCAGGCTGGCAGAAGAGAGGGGCTCTTCTCAACTGCAGGCCTGCCCAGGGTAGGGCCTGGACTCAGCTGCGGGGTAAGGCAAACAGATGCACTGCAGTTTAGCACAGTCTGGGGCCACCACAGATACTGTCAAACCCCACCACCACCATGCCCTTTTTCCCAATAGAGCAGCTGCTCAAAATCATCCTTTGCTACTGTTTGGAAGATCAAATTCAGAGTGCAAATGGCTATTTATGGGTATTAGGTGTACAATGTGTGAACAAGTCAATAGTATTCAAGTCAAGAACCAATTAAAACCATTAGTTGACCTCATTGCACACCTTAAGAGCAGCCTTACTTTAAGAGGTCCAAGTGTCCACTTTGCCAGAAAATCTTTTCAAACCATTTTATTTGAGGATATATCTCCAAGAAATGTGTACACCGAACTGGAGACAATGTGAACATCAAGGAATTTGAACGTGATTATTGGGGGAGTATCAGTCTGAATTATATCATGCAGAATTTAAAAGAAATGCAATTTATACTTTCTAAAAGATTAACACTAAGTCTTAACTGCTAACTAGCCATTGCCACTAGAGGTCCTGCCTACCCTACTTCAACAGATAAGCGGTCTTTGTAACCAGTCCCTGAGTAGTGTGATTTGTAACACATGCCACTTAAGTGCTTGGACATATTTATTCTCTTAAAATAAGATTAACTGCAGTAATCTTTGGCACATCACGAATTTGCTTAGCAAATTCTCTCAACACGAATGAAACTTCAGCCAGTTACAGGCTAAATTGTCATCAATTCCAAAGCAGCAATGCCCAAATTAGTATGCAATGCAAAAAGTAACTTCTATCCTGAAGGCCTTGACATCCAGGATGCATATTAATAGTGACTATTTACCAGCCATACACTGTGATTCTCTAAAACACATTATGTTGACAACATATGCAACAATCCTAATAAGGTTTCTCAAAAACACCTTTACAGAGACTTCAAATCCCATACACTCTGAGCTCATATTAGCTGATGCTCACCTAAAGTTTTCACTCAGAGAAGCAGTTTGCGGCTAATTTGGCACCTCACCCAGCTTTCTAACAGTCTCCAGGTGAAAAAGAGAAGGAGAAAAAAGGTGTTAGTTACAAAATCAGAGTTCATAAACTTTTGCCTCTTTGTTTTCTGTGTAGCCTAGCTGAGACTCACTCTTTCCCAGAGAGTGTGTCAGAAAGAAACCCCCACCCCCACCCTGTCCACCTTCTCACCAAGGTCATTTCCACCTTGCGCAACCCTCAGGTCTTCACGAGGAGTTCCATGCTCCATGACCTCACAGAAAGTTCATCCTCTTTGTCAATATCTTCAGCCATCCCTGAATCCAAGACATTGTTCAGGTTCTGTGACATTATCTATTCTTAGTGAACCATGTTGGGGAGTCTTAAACCCTCACATTTTCATCCAAGTGACTCTGTAGTTTGGCGTCAGTAAATAACTGCAATTTGTGTGTGTGTTTTCCCCACGAGGATGGATTTCAACCTTCAAAGCCTGGGTACTAAAGTCTCTTTCACAACTGCATTTGCATTTTTAGGAAAAGCATTCATTCTGTCCCAGGTTTTCCTGAGCCCTTTTCTTTTTCTATCCATGACACTTGGAGCAGTGGTTCTCAGCCCTACCTGCACATGAAAATCATCTGGAGAGCTTTTAAAAGCACGGAAGCTTGGACTTCATCCCATATCAATTGAATAAAAATTCCTGTGAGGAGGGCATTGATATTTTATATAGCTCCCACGTGAAATGTGCAGGCAGGATTGAGAACCAGTTCCTAAAAGTATCAGTTAGGATTATTTCACTCATATCACTTGATCAAGATTTTTAAGAAAGAAGGGTGCCTGGGTGGCCCAGTTGGTTGAGCATCCAACTCTTGGTTTTGGCTCAGGTCATGATCTCATGGTTCATGAGTTTGAGCCTGCGCTGACATTACAGAGTCTGCTTGGGCTTCTCTCTCTCTTTCTCTTTCTCTCTCTGCCCCTCCCCTGCTTGTGCTCTGTCACTCTCTCTCTCAAAATGAATGAATTAATTAATTAATTAATTAAGAGATTTTTAAGAAAGATATTCCATTTAAATCCATGGGAATTTAATATATATTAATATTAATGACTCTTTGTACTTGCCTAGAGATTTTAACATTTTATAGTACTTTCACAACTCATTTACTATTTGCATAATCAATCACTATTTATGAAATACATATCAGGGGCCATACTAGGTGCTAGAACAAAATAGATGAAAAAAACATGACCCTTGTCCTTCAAAAACATACAGAGGAGTAAATGAGATCAAACAGATACACTTCCAGACAAGTTGCAAGTGCCATAGAGTGTGATAAGTCCAAGGAGGGAGTCATCTGGTATATGTGGGAAGTTTGGGAAAGGACTCATGCAGGAGGTTACTCCTTTGTGAGTCTTGAAAGATGAGTAAGGGGTCTCCAAGTGGAAGGTGGGGGTGGGTGGGAGAGATTCCAAGAATTTCAGGCAAAAGGAGCAGTATAAGCAAAGATAATGAAGCTATGAAACATACCGGCATGTTTGGTTAGTTAGGTAAGAGGAGCGGCAGGAGCAAGAAATGGGTCTAGAGAATTCACAGGGGACCTAAATTCTACACTAAAGAATTTGGACTTTATCCTGGAGGCCACTGGACCTCCAACATTTTTTATCACACACCCATCAATAAAAAATTTTAGCAAAACTTCCAACATATGTTTATTCATTTATAATTTACCTATATGTAATGCCATATTAATATACTACAAAACATATGCCAAAGATAGACATTTTTAAAAGGCCAAGATTAAAAGCAACTATAAATGGAAGTTCTAATATTGTCCTCCTTCACTCCAGTAAATCACCTTGCACATCCCTGGATGTGTATACCCCACTTTGAGATCACTACAACAGACTTGGAGATTAAGTCAACAAAGTGACTTAATCTATGCTTCACAGAACCTGTAAGGTAGGTAGTGCAAAAACAGAAAAACTAAGCCCCAGAGATATAGAATGACTTCTCGAGGTCATGCAGCTAGTTATAGCATAGAGAGGACTAGGACTCACACTGAAGACACAGGCCAGTGTTCTCCTACTCCCTCACAGTAGCTCCCCTGAGCTGTACTCCTCACCACAATTTTTGTGAAGTCAAGAGACTTTGGAGAAGATATAGCTGTATTCAATTATGTGATCTTTCCGTCTTTCCAGGATATGAGAGAGATTGTTACAAAGGAACCATAAAACATCATTAGGATGAGATCGAATTGGTACCACTATATTGAGATCAAGGAAAGGAGTCATTTACCTGAAATGAATGAGGAATAGAATGGTCTTAGTTAACAAAGAGCTGCCATGTACGTGTAAGAATGAATTATCGACATTTAAAGAAGGCGATATGGCATGGCAGATGGAGAGAACACTGATTTTGCAGGCAGGGGTCTGAGATTGAATCCTAACTCTGCCACTTAATATGCCTTCCATGAGCTTGGGCAATTTGCTTAAGCTTACTCACCACTCTGGAGCTGGATAATTTCTACCCCCTAAGACTGATGTGAATATTAAATAAACTTTCAGTAGATGCTCTTTTTCCTCCCATTCCTCAACAAATAGAATACTGTAAATTGTGCTAACCACTAAAATCGGACTGAACATTGGATATAATGCCATCCAACTTGGGTCATGCAAAAGGCATTTTAGAAATTTCTATTATGGGAATGCAAGCTGGTGCAGCCACTCTGGAAAACAGTATGGAGGTTCCTCAAAAAACTAAACATAGAACTACCCTATGACCCAGCAATTGCACTACTAGGCATTTATCCAAGGGATACAGGTGTGCTGTTTTGAAGGCACACATGCACCCCCATGTTTATAGCAGAACTATCAACAATAGACAAAGTATGGAAAGAGCCCAAATGTCCATCGATGGATGAATGGATAAAGAAGATGTCATATATATATATGGACTATATATATATATATATATATTACTCGGCAATCAAAAAGAATGAAATCTTGCCATTTGCAACTACGTGGATGGAACTGGAGGGTATTATGCTAAGTAAAATTAGTCAGAGAAAGACAAAAATCATATGACTTCACTCATATGAGGACTTTAAGAGACAAAACAGATGAACATAAGGGAGGGGAAACAAAAATAATATAAAAACAGGGAAGGGGACAAAACAGAAAAGACTCATAAATATGGAGAACAAACTGAGGGTTACTGGAGGGGGTGTGGGAGGGGGGATGGGATAAATGGGTAAGGGGCACTAAGGAATCTACTCCTGAAGTCATTGTTGCACTATATGCTAACTAATTTGGATGTAAATTTTAAAAAAATAAAAAATAAAACAAGTTAAAAAAAAGAAATTCCAATAAGTGATTATTATAAATTAAAGAAATGCTTCTTGTTGGAAAGACTGTTGACACAACTAGTTTTTTGTATACAGAATAATAGCTACAATTGTTTGAAAGCCTACTAGGTGCAAGGATTTCATTAGCTAGTCTACAAGTAATATTTAATTTTCACCACACAATTTGCAGCAAGTATTCTTGTCTTCATTTTACAAATGAAGTTAATTGGTAGAGGGCCCACAACTAGAATCCAGTCCTGTTTGTTCAAAATCTTCTCCATTAACTATTACATTAGATTAAAGAGTATGAATCTAAAACCTCATTTGCAAACTCTTTCACAGAACACTAACTTTTTGAAATATAAACATTCATTCCAGAATGAAGACTCTTTACCGTAGCTGCATCTGAGAAGTTCACAAAAACACTTTGTATTATTAAAGATTCTGTGAAGCTCTGCAGGGAGGAAACCAATTTATTTTTATTTAACTCAAATTTCACAAATGTATTTGACCATGGAAACATTTCTTGTTTCCAGGAATACATATTAACATCACCCAGGAACAAATATTCAATAACCACTAGTTTGGGATATGCTTATCTAAAGAAACCACAGGACAACTTCCATTTGACATGTTGATATTATCAGAAAGACAAAGACAGATAAGATACTGTTTTCCTAACCCTTTGGAAGATTTACTAGGTATAGAACAGGGAAGATTATATGGCTCTTTTTCTATAGCAACAGTTCCACACAGATAAGCCTTTCCACTCATCAAGCTTGGTCACTTTCACAAATATAAAATTTGTTTTGGAAAGACAAAACTAAAGGTATTACAGTCTGAACATTCTGGAATTACACAAGCCTATTCAGGTGAGATTTTTCAGAACAGAGGAATGACTGTACTGCATATCAAACAACTCATGAGAGAAAACATCTCTTCTTATACAAGCGGCTATAACTAAAGAAATCTTGCTCCTTATAGTGAATTCTCGATGGTAGAGCTGCAGGGCTGATTGATGAGTGCTGCCTACCACAGTAGGGAAATTGCAAAGAGAAACTGCACACAAGACTGAGAGGAGCACGCTGTGCTAATCTGCAATTCCCCATGGTCCCCTGGTGAGGTCTGGAGGCTAGAGAGGAAGGACATGACAATGGGGAGAAATCAGAGAGAGATGGGAGGGGGTTGTCACCAGTGAAAGCAAGGAAGGCTGAGGTTGGTGCATTTATGCCTCTATTGCACTGTACTCTGTCCAGCAGCCTCTGAACAACACAATATAGATTTAGAGCTTGTTAAGATTAGATGCACAGGTATGTCCCTTCCCAGTAATCCACAGAGCCTTTGAGAAAGTACAATTGGGGTCATCAATTTCTATCTGGGAAAAGTGGCAACATACACTTTCCTCAAAGAAATGGAATTTTGGTTTAGAATGTTGAAAAACAAATCAGAAAACAGAGGTGAAGCTGGAGGGGATAGATGCAGTGATAAAGGGCAACATTAATTGAGAAAGTAGCTATGAGTGTTTTTCCATTCCCATCACATACAAAAGTGTCTAGGAAATATTTGACAACATAATAAGCTGAGTTTGTGTTCTCCTTTTTTTCCCCAGAGACAAAAAAAAAAAAAAGTTTGTAGCAAGATATCAGTATAAATTTTAAAACAGTAATATAGGGTGTTCTATCTCAAATTTTAAAGACTTAACCTATCTATCTCTGAAGTATACAGAGCCACTATGTGATGAAGACATGTTATCCCCAAATATAATCCAGTAGGAAAAAAAGGAGAATGGAGTCTCTATTAACTTGCTGCTTTGTCACCCAGAACCTCAAATTTGGTTATTTGGTCTTCCCTTTATTCTCATATAAAGAAGTTATTTTCTTGTAATACTAAATAAATTCCCAGATCATAAAAAATGAATTTTCCCCTTTGGCCAGTGACCAGAGGATCTCAAGTTCCTCTAATTTTAAAGTTCTGCTTTAGTTATATTCAAAATAGACTGAGTTTGAAAGATATTGTTGATTAGTCTCTATATTTAAAGTATAACAGGGGATGTTAAACTTTACAGAGCACTTATCAACAACTCAAGTCACCAGTATCCATGATGGACAGAATCAGGTTGGTTTCACTTCCCAGGGTAGGAGAGTAGCCTAACAACTCTGATTATCCTCGGGCTATTGCTCCTGGTGTCTTAAAAGCCATTCCTGAAATGTCATTTGCTGTCACCATCATTTTCTGCCAAAGGTGCCAGCATGGTAGCTTCTGAATTGTCCCACTGGTAAAAAAGAAAAAAAGAAAAAGAAGAGAAAACTACAAGCACCCAAATTTACACCACATCATTTTTCATAATAGCTTTATTTATTAAGATACACTTCACACACTATTAAATTTAATCTTTTAAGGGTTACAATCGAGTAGGTTTTAGTATATTCACAGAATTGTGCAGCCATTGCCACTATCTAATTGGAGAACATTTTCACCATCCCTAAAAAGAACCTTGTACCCATTAACAGTCACTCTCTATTCCTCTTTCCATCCCATATACTGGGCAATTCTCATAAATAGAATCATACAATATGTAGTCTTTCTGACTGTTTTCTTTCACTTAGCATAATGTTTTCCATGTTCATCCAAGTTGTAGCATATGTAATACTTTATGCCCTTTACTGACAAATTTTTATTCCATTGTATAGCTATACCATATTTTATTTATCCATTCATCAGTTCATGGGCATTTGGGCTGTTTTCCACTTTTCAGCTATGATGAATAATGCTGCCAGAAATCTTCATGTACAGATTTATATAGAGGCATGTTTTCCATTCTCTTGGGTATATACCTAAGAGTGAAATTGCTGGGTCATATGGTGAATCTAAGTTTAATCTGTTGAGGTGCTGCCAAACTATTTTCCAAAGAGGCTGCACCATTTCACAATCCTATCAGCAATGTATGAGGGTTAAATTTCTCCATATCTTTGCCTACACTTGTTATTATCTTTTTTTTTTTAATTTTAGTCATCTTAATAGATGCAAAGTGGTATTTCATTATGGTTTTGATTTCCATTTCCCTAATGACTAGTCAGATTGAGCAACTTTTCATGTCTTTATTGGCCATTTGTTTATCTCTTTTGGAGAAATGTCTATTCAAATACTCTAGCCATTTTTTAATTGGGTCATTGTCTTTTTATTATTGACTTATAACAATATATTCTATATTGTAGATAGAAGTCTCTTATCAGATTTATGATTTGAAAATATTTTTTCCATTTCCATGGATTGCCTGTTTACATTCTTAATGATGTCCTTCGAAGTATAAAAGTTTTAAATTTTGATGAAGTCTAATTAATTTATTTTTTCTTTTGTCATTCATGCTTTTGCCATCATATCTAAGAAGCCATTGCCTAATTCGAGGTCATAAGGACTTATTTCTGTGTTTTTCTTTTGTTTTTCTTTTTTTTATATTGTTTATTTATTCTTGAGAGAGAAAGAGGGACAGAGACTGAGACAAAGCAAGAGTGGAGGAGGGGCAGAGCAAGAGAGGGACACAGACTCTGAAGCAGGCTCCAGGCTCAGAGCTCTCAGCCGAGAGCCTGACAGGAGACTCGAACTCACAAACTGTGAGATCATGACCTGAGCCAAAGTCGGATATTTAACCGACTGAGCCACTCAGGCGCCCCTCTGTGTGTTTCTTCAGAATGTTATAGTGTCAGATCCTTCATTTAGGCTTATGATTTTTTTGAATTAATTTTTGTGTATCATGTGAGATAGGGATCCAACTTTATTCTTTTGAATGTAGATATCCAGTTGTCCCCAATCATTTGTTTACCCTTTTCCCCTTCATTGGGTTGTCTCAGCTCCCTTGTCAAAAATTAATTGACCATTAAGAGTTTACTTCTGGGCTCTTTATTCTATTCCATTGTTCTGTATTTCTATCCTCTGCCAGTTCCACATTGTCTTGATTACAGTAGCTTTGTCATAAGTTTTAAAATTGGGAAGTATGAATTCTCCAATTTTGTTCTTCTTATTCAAGATTTTTTTTAAACTCTTTGAATTTTGGGGCACCTGGGTGGCTCAGTTGGTTAAGGGTCCGACTTTAGCTCAGATCATGATCTCATAGTTCGTGGATTCAAGCCCCATGTTGGGTTATGTGTCTCTCCCTCTCTCTCTCTGCCCCTCCCCCACTTGTGCTCTGTCTCTCAAAAATAAATAAACATTGGGGCGCCTGGGTGGCGCAGTCGGTTAAGCATCCGACTTTAGCCAGGTCCCGATCTCGCGGTCCGTGAGTTCGAGCCCCGCGTCGGGCTCTGGGCTGATGGCTCAGAGCCTAGAGCCTGTTTCCGATTCTGTGTCTCCCTCTCTCTCTGCCCCTCCCCCGTTCATGCTCTGTCTCTCTCTGTCCCAAAAATAAATAAACGTTGAAAAAAAATTTTTTTAAATAAAAATAAAAATAAAAAAATAAAAAATAAATAAACATTAAAAAAATTTTTTAACTCTAAATTTTTCATTTCTTTGTATTTCTATGTGAAATTTAGGATCAGCTCATCAATCTCTACAAATAAAGGCAGCTGAAATTTTGATAGGGATTACACTAAATTTATTGACAAATTTTGGAATATTGCCCTCTTAACAACATTGTCTTTTGATACATTGCTATTTATTTAGGCCTTACTTAATTTCTTTTGATGATATTTTATAGTTTTTAGTGTATAAGTCTTTCATTTGTTTTAAAAATTTATTCCTAATTATTTTGTTCTTCTTGATGCTATTGTTAAAGAATTATTTCTTAATTTCATTTCTGAGTGAACAATTGACAATATATGGAAATATAGCTAATATCTGTATATTCATCTTACATCAGGCAACCTTGCTGAACTTGCTGGTTAGCTCTAATAATGTGTGTGTGTGTGTGTGTGTGTGTGTATTCCTTAGGATTTCCTATATAATCATATAATCATATGATCATATAATTTGCAAAGAGATCAATTTACTTCTTCCTTGTCAATATTGATGCATTTTATTTCTTTATTTCTTTTTCTTGCCTAATTACCCTGACTAGAAACCTCTAGTACAATGTTGAATAGAAGTGACAAGAGCATACACCCTTGCCTTGTTTTTGATCTTAGAGGAAAAGCATGCAATTTTTCACCAATAAGAATGATTTTAGCTGCACTGTTTTTGTATATGGCTGGACTTTGTCAGGTTGAGGAAATTCCCTTTTTGTTCTAGTCTGTCAAATTATTTCACTATGAAGGAGTGTTGGACTTAGTCAAATGATTTTCTGCATCTAATGAGAGAATCACATCATTTTTTCCTTTAATCTATTAACATAATAGAATAATATTACATTGGTTGAAGTTTGTATGTTGAACAATCTTACATTCCTGGAATACATTCTACTTGCTCATGGTGTATAATCCTCTTAATACATTGCTGGATTCAGTTTTCTTGTGTTTTCTTGAGAATTTTTATATCTGTGTTCAAAAGAGATTATCGGTCCATAGTGTTCTTGTAATGCCTTTGTCTCATTTTGGTAACAGGGTAGTATTGGTCTCATAGAATTACTATGAAAACATTCTCTCCTCTTCTACTTTTTGGAAGAGCTTATGAGGATTGGTGTTAGTTCTTTTTTAAGCATTTGTTAGAATTTCACCAGTGAAGCCATTTTGACCTGGGCTTTTCTTTGTGGAAAGTATTTTTATTACTCACCTAATCTCTATACTTGTTATATTCAAATTTTCTATTTTTTTTTCAGTCCATTTCAATAGTTTGTGCCTCACTAAAAATGTGTCCATTTTATCTAGATTGTCTAATCTGTTGGCATACAATTGTTTATAGATTTCACTTACAATGGTTTTTATCTCTGAAAGGTCAGTATCCTCTCCTTCATTTCTAATTTGGTAATTTCAGTCTTCTCTATTTTTCCCTTACTCATCTGAGATAAATATTTGTCAATTTTCTTGATCTTTTCAAAAAATGAACTTTAATTTTGTTGATTCTATGATAGTATTGTCTGTATTATTTATTTCTACTTAGTGTGTTTTTATTTCTTTTATTCTTCTTGCTTTGGGTTTAGTTTGCTCCTCTGTTTCTAGTATGTTAAGGGAGAAGTTTAAGTTATTGATTTGATATCTTTCTTCATGTTAATATAGGCATTTATAGCTATGAATTTCTGTCTAATAATTATTTGAGCTGTATCCCATAACCTTTGGTATGATATATCTTCCTTTTCACTATCTCAAAATATTTCTAATTTCCCTTGTGATTTTTTCTTTGATCCATTGGTTATGAGTGTACTATTTAATGTACCTATATTTTCAAATTTCCCAAAAATCCTTCTGTTGTTAATTTCTAATTTTATTCCATATGGTCAGAGAATTTACTTGGAATGATTTCAATCTTTTTAGACGTCTTAAGACTTGTTTTATGACCTAACATATGTCTATCATGAATAATGTCCCATTTGCACTTGGGAAGACTATATATTCTACTATTGTTAAGTGGAATGTTATATAGATGTTGTTACACCTAGTTGTTTTGTTTTGTTCAAGTCTTCTACTTCCTTGTTGATCTTGCGTATTTATTCTTTTCATTCTTGAAAGTAGGATACTGAAGTTTCCAACTATTAGTGTTGAATTATTTATTTTTCCTTTCAATTCTGACATTTTTTGCTTTGTGTATTTTAGGGGTCTGTTAAGTACATGCATATTTATAATTATTATGTCTTCCTAATGGATTGACCCTTGTGTCATTATAAAATTTCCTCCTTTGTCCCTAGTAGCAATTTTGTCCAAATATCTGTTTTGTCTGATAGAAGAATAGCCATTCTAGGTCACTTTTGGTTAATGCTTCCATGGTATATCTGTTTCCATTCTTTTACTTTCAATTTAATTGTATCTTTCAATCTAAAGTGTGTCTCTTAGAGGCAGCATATAGTTGAATTGCTTTTTGAATCTATTATCCCACATTCTGCCTTTTGTTTGGAGTGTTAAGCCTTCACATTTACTGTAATTTCTGGTAAGATTGGATTTATATATGTCATTTTGCTATTTGCTTTCTCTATGTTTTATGTTTTATGTCTTATATCTTTTTGTTCCTCTGTTCCTTGACCTTTTTTGTGTGTTAAATAGATATTTTCTAATGTACCATTTTGTTTCTCTTTTGCTATATTTTAAAATTTATACCCTAGGGATTACAATGAACATCTTAACTTAGAGCAATCTAGTTTAGATAAATACCAACTTACTTTCAATGATATATAAAATATTGCACCAATTCCTGTCCTCCCCCTTTGTGTTATTGTCATATAACTTATATGTTCATAATTATAAGTCCATCAATACAGCTTTATAATTATTCTTTTATGCAGTTGTCTTTTAAATTAGATAGAAGAAGAAAATAGTTACAAGCAAAAGATACATTTAGACTTTTATTTTTATAAAATAAAATACCTTTTACTGGCAGTATTTCTTCATATGCAGTTAAGTTACCATCTAGTGTCCTTTTATTTTATCCTAAAGGTCTCCCTTTACTATTTGCCATAGGGCATGTCTATCAATAATGACTTCTCTCAGTTTATCTGAGAATTTTGTATTTCTCCTTTGTTTTTTTGAAAAATAGCTTTGCTAGGTATAAAATTTTTCATTGACAGTGTTTTCCCTTCAGCATTTTAAATAGCTCATTCCATTGCCTTTGAGACACTATGGCACTTTTTTTTATGAGAGTCAGCTAATAATCTTATTTAGGATCCCTTAAACTTGGTGAATCACTTATCTCTTGCTATTTTCAAGATTTTGTTTGTTTTTTGGCTTTGGCTTTAGACTGTTTGACTATGGTGTGTCAAGGTGTGGATCCTTTTGACTTTGTCCTACTTGGATTTATTGAGGTTCTTGGATGTGCATATTAATCTTTGCATGAAATTTGGGAAGTTTCCAGCCATTATTTTTTCAGACATTCTCTATGCTCTTTGCTCTTTCCCCTTTCTTCTGAGACTTCATTGTACATATGTTGGTACTGTGATAGCATTCCACATGTTTCTGACATGCTGTTTATTTTTCTTCATTCTTTTTACCTTCTGCTTCTCAAACTCATTAATCTAAATTGACCTGTTTGCAAGTTTGCTTTTTCTTTCTTTTGTTATTCATGCTTCCAGTGATATTTTCATTTCAGTTATTGTAGTGATAAACTCCAAATTTTCTAGTTTGTTCTTTTTATATATAGTTTCTCTTTATGGACATTCTATATTTGGTGAGACTATATTTTCATATTTTCCTTCAATGTTTTAGACGTGGTTTCCTTTAAGTATTTGAATATATTTATAATAGGTGGTTTAAAGTCTTTGTCTATTGGGGTACCTGGGTGGCTCAGTCACTTGAGCGTTTGACTTTGGCTTAGGTCATGATCACCCAGTTTTGTGAGTTTGAGCCCTGCATTGGGCTCTGTGCTGATAGTGCAGAGCCTGGAGCCTGCTTTGGGTTCTCTGTCTCTCTCTCTCTCTCTCTCTTTCTCTCTCTCTATGTGCCCCTCCCCCACTCATGTTCTCTCTACAAAATAAATAAACATTAAAAAAATTCTTTTAAAATCTTTGTCTATTAAGTCCAACATCCAGGGACAGCTCCCCCCTGCCCCTACATCCATGTATAGGCCACATTTTGCTCTTTATTCACATGTCCTGTAACTTTTTGTTAAACTCTACACATTTTAAATAATGTAATGTAACACTATAGAAGATTACTCCTTAGGGTTTGTTGATCTGTGTTGTTGTTGCTGCTGTTTATTTAGCGACTTTTCCGGATTAATTCTTGAAAATCTGTATTTTATGTCAGTTTAGCTGCAGATATCTGTGCTCAGATAGCTGAGTGGCCAACTAACGATTAGACAGATATTTCCTTAAATGCCTTGAACAAATAAGTCTCACAGCCACTGCCAAGGGACTGTAGATGTGTATTGGGCTATGACTTCAATGCTCTAGCAGGCAGTTTACAACTCTGCCTTAGCTTCCACATCCTGCTTGCACAGAGCCTTCAGGTTAGCCAGAGGGAATATATTATGGCCTTCTCAGATCTGTCCTAGGCATGTTCACAGCTCTGCACATTTGCATGGACCTCTGTATCAGGAACATGTTGGAGCTTTCCAAAATTCCCAATGGATGTCGTATTCTCCAGTTTTTTCCTAAAATTTTTGGTAATCCTCTATTTAGCCCAAACTTGTATCACCACTTCTGGCAGCTGCAATGTTAAACAATTACTGCTGGTTGTTTCAACAAATGTCCTGGGAATGTGACATTTATTATAATAAACATAATAACCAATTTTGATGGGACAAATGAGTTCAGTGCAAAGTATCTGAGGAGATGATGTAAGAGCTGGGCATGACTTATGAGCTGTAATTTGCCACATAGAGAAGGAAGGCAGGAAACCAGGCAAAGACAGCATCCCTAGAGCCCATAAAGTATTGGGACCTGGTAGTACAGGGTGACTAATGCCCAGAAAGAAGTTATGGCTGGAAAAGGAACATAAAGTAAGATGATGAGGGACTTTGGTTAAGGAAGGCCTTGGCCAAGGAAGACTAAGAGGTTTAAACTTTAGTTTTTTAGGTTATGGAGAATCATAGAAAGCTCTTGCACAGAGAAATCATTTAATTATTAGTTTATTCAACAAATATACATTTTCTATTGTATGTCAAACACTGTTGCATGCATTGAGGATGAAGTAGTGAACAGGACAATAGTCCTGACCTCATAAAGCTTACAGTCTTGGGAGGGAAGAAATACAATGAGGAAAAAATATTAAATATATAATACAGATTTAGGTTGGGATGAGTACTATGAATTAAAGCAAGGGAAGGTTGGAGACAGCTTTGGAGCCTGAAACGTAGGAGGTGGCCATGTAGGGACAGTCAAGGGAAGCCATCTCTGAGGAGGGAACAATCACTGAAATAAGAGGAAACCATTCAAAACTTTAAGGAGCTGCAAATCCATGGAGGAGCAATGGCAAGTTTGAATAACCTGAGGCAAGAATGGAATTGCATTTTCAAAGAAACATAAGAAAACTTGGGAGTAAAGTAAGGGAGAGAGTGATAAGAGATGAGATCTAACAAAAAAGCATGAATTAGATGATGGCC
The DNA here is from genome assembly GCF_016509475.1 of Prionailurus bengalensis. Taxonomy (NCBI): domain Eukaryota; kingdom Metazoa; phylum Chordata; class Mammalia; order Carnivora; family Felidae; genus Prionailurus; species Prionailurus bengalensis. Next base: position 119,677,094 of record NC_057358.1, on the reverse strand, counting down.
TTGTAGACCAGGGTAAAGAGTTTTAGTTTTACTGTAAGTCAAGGTAGGAAAGCATTGGAGGAATTTAAGCGGGGAAGTGACATGATGTGATTTACATTTTCTAAAGGTCACTGGTTGACTGAATGAAAAATGGACAGTAGAAGGACAAGAGTAGAACAATTTATTTGAGAGATTACAGTGGCCTGAAAGATGTGCTTGGATTTAAGATATATTTTAAATATAAAGCTATAGAACTTGGTGAGGCATGTTAGGAGAAAGGAAAAAAATAAGGCCGATTCCTAGGTTGTGAGCTTAAGCAACCAAATAAATGGTGGTGCCGATAATGGAAAAGAGGAGGAGGGGCAGAAGGAAAAATCAGGGGTTTGGACTGAGGCATATTAAGTTTGAGATGTTAATTAGCTCTGTTAGTGCAGTTGTCAAGTGGGCAGCTGGATATTTGAGTCTAGTGCTTAGGAGAGAAGTCAGAACTGGGTATAAAAATTTGACAGTATCAAGCTTACAGATGGAGTTGATGGGTCACTTAGGGAATGTTCATTACAATGAACAAATTTGTCATTATGAATAAAATATCAAGATTAAGTTGTATTTTAAGCATCGCTTTTATGTAGCTTGAATGTAGATTTTTATTTTTCCCTTTATATACTCCAATCTCACCATCAGTATTTTCTGCTGCTTCATTATAAACCAATTAGCTTCATATTGTTACTATTAACAGTAATAACCATTAAGTGCCTCCTCAAGGCAAACATTGGATGCAGAACTGTTTAAGAAACGTACTCTCTCTGTTCTTATGCAGAAAGCTTATCAGCTGTGGAGTTCTACATTATGCCATTCTGCTGTAGTTCATTATTCTTAACAAAGAAAGTGTCACTTGCACATAATGGAACCTTATTTTGTGTGTTATAGGTCACTTTGGTTTGGAAAATTTTTAAGCAATAACTTTTGTGTCTCCTTGTTCTGCTTGGACTTTGAATATTAAATTTTTTGCAATAAGCTCAGCATTTACATTAGCAAATAATGTACTTTGCCTTCCTACTCATTTAACTATGGAAATTAGTCTGCACTATGATTTGATAATCTGTTTCAAAATACTATCTCAGTTTAGGGGTAAGGAGAATAATTTTCCTATATGATGGAAGCTATTTAGTGAATTGATTAAGAAACAAAAGGAACCAGCTTTGATTCTGAATTCCCTTCTAATAGCGCTGAAAGCCTTCTTATAAAAAGAAATTTTCTTCTGACACCATCAGACATTCTTAAGAATTAGCAGGATTGTGTGACCTCAAAATAAAACTATACCAATTCTGTATTTGTGTTTCTAAGGCAATGCATCATCAGGTTGGTCGTGTATAAGAACAAGGTAAAATTGGCCGATAGGGAACAAAATACAAAGGAAGGACAGAGGGTGGCTTGGGAGAAGCTACTTGGTTTTCCCAAAGTCAAATATGCTAAAAAACACTTGGAATAAGTATGCATGTTAAAAGTAGATACAGCTTTTTTGTATAGAAGGGAATAGAAAGGGAAACAAAAAGTCCAATGAGGAAAAAGAAATTATATTCCAAAACCCATTTTATCTACCTTATTGAGCATAGAAATAAATAACAATTAAAAATACTACTTGGAGCTCCTGGGTGCCTCAGTCAATCAGGCATCGAACCCTTGATTACAGATCAGGTCAGGACCTCACATTTCCCGTGAGTTTGAACCCTGTGTTGGGCTTTGCACTATCAATACAGAGCCCACTTGGGATTCTCTCTCTCTCTCTCTCTCTCTCTCTCTCTTAAAAATAAATAATAATAATAATAAATGACACTTCTTTTAAACACTAGAAGGTTATTCTTTGGTAATGTGTGAAAAATAGCAACCTGGAAGGATTATTGGTGCAGTTAATCCTGAAATTATGTTAAGCCTTTTTGTGAAGTTGGGGGCTGCATGCCACATCAACACTGCAGTGGTGGCTCCCTGCTTTAATTAAAGCACTGCTGTCCACTTTTTTCCTGTCCTGAGGAAAAAATGGGGGAAATAGGGAGAGTCCAGAAATACGTGGTAACATCTATATCTGGGGCCCACCATGCCCAACTACTCAATTGTTTTCATACCTGTTACTTACTTGCAGCTCAAGTAGGAATTGAACAAGAAGGCACAACATAAACTTATTTTTTATTAAAGTCATTTAAAAGAAATTTTTTTAATGTTTTTTATTTATTTTTGAGAGAGAGAGTCAGAGAGAAAGACACACACACACAGAATCCGAAGCAGGCTCCAGGCTCTGAGCTGTCAGCACAGCCAGACGCCCCTATTAAAGTCATTATTTTAAGTTTATTTACTCATTTTGAGAGAGAGAGCATAAGCAGGGAAGAGGCAGGGGGTGGGGGGAAGGGGGAGAGAGAGAATCCCAAGCAGGCTCTGCACCCCCCTACATGGGGCTCGAACTCACTAACTGTTGAGATCATGACTTGAGCTGAAATCAAGAGTGGGACACTTAACCAACTGATCCACCCAGGTACTCCAGCATAAACTTATTTTTAATGAATGCAAAAATAAATGACTTATATTAAAAGCAAAAATGGGCAAAGAGAGGAGAGGCATTAGAAAAAAATGCCCTGATAAAAGTAGGGAAAACGAGAAATGAAAAATGGCTCTTATTAGGAAACTAAGTGATAACTCTATTAGGTTCTATTTCCTCTTGATGCTGCAAGAAATTCCTACTTCTTCCCCCTGGTCAAAGTAGATGGGGGATTTTTTTCTCTTCTCTATTGACTGGTAGCTGCAAGCAGTGATGAAGTGATCAGCAACCATTTTATCAGTTGTCCAAAAAGCAGTTTCTACAAATTCACTCTGTATTTATAGCGTTCCTCCCCTATTAAGGTAAAAAATACGTTTTTTTTTTTGCATTTGTGTGTGAACTATAGAATAAAAGTCATCAGAAACTAAACTTTTAAGAAATGTTGGGTTTATCGACAAAAATTGTGTTATAGCAAGCAAATCAAAGCCTCCCTTCACACATCAGCAAATCAACTTTTGGTATTCAAGCTCTTCTTAGGTGCTGAGAAAGGAAATTCTCAGGGAATGGACTATGATGCATAACACTATTATGTATGTTTACCCAGGAATTTCTAAGAAAATTTTATTTTTACACAAAAGTCCACAAATAAATCAGAACTGAAGTGTGTAAGTGCAACATTTAGGTTGTGATCTCAAGAGAGAGATATATCAATTTAATTCCTTTTCTTAAGCATGACATATTTATACTTACCTTGCTGATGAAGTAATTAGAACCAATGTACCGGGAGCAGGCATTTATGTTGTCAAAGGAAAACCCACAATGACTAGCAAAAAACCCTTCACTAAAAAGTGTATAGATTCCATTATATTCAGAGTGCTAAAAGAATAAAAGTTAAAGTTATAAAAAGGAACAAGTTGTGTAAACGTGAAAGTTCACAAAGATACCACTTGGGGTATGATATTATTAAATATTAACATCACAAAATAAAATTACAGAAAACTCTAAATAATGAAAAATACAGTTCTCAAGCAAAGATGCCACTTGAGGGTAGATATACCAGCACCAAGCAATTCCAGAGTAATTCTGAATGTGCAAAAGGAAAGGTCTAACTGAATCATTGTTTCTTTGTTGATGTGTTGAAGTAATAAAAATCCTAAGAGCAGAGAGCACTCACATTTGCTTGAGGTTATAGAAGGAAAATATTTTTGTTCTGCAGATGTTTTTCCTTTCAGATCCATTCTGAAAGGTATAGAAATTTGGTTTAGGCTGTGGAATTTGTTATAATCTGGGACTTTCACAAACCATAAGAGAGACTCTTAAATACAGAGAACAAACTGAGGGTTGCTGGGCAGGTGTTCGACGGAGGATGGGCTAAATGGGTGATGGGCATTATGGAGGGCATTTGTTGGGATGAGCACTGGGTGTTATATGTATGGGATGAATCACTAAATTCTATTCCTGAAACCATTACTATATTATATATGTATGGGATGAATCACTAAATTCTATTCCTTAAATCATTATTATACTATAACTTGGATTTAAATTTAAAAAAGAAAAAGAAAAAAATTGAAATAAAATAAAATCTGGGACTTTAAGCTCACCAAAAGGAAGGTTCTATACTAAATGTCAAAAAGTCCCTTCAAATTAATTCTTACAGTTAGCATCTTTATATATGGAAATATTCTTCATTTATAATCACTTTCCTCAAATTAATTTCTTCAGTGAACATATCCATTAAATAGATTCAACCAAAGCAGGTAAACAAATGATAGCAGTGGACCATCTAGTGACTCTTAATGCACCCCCACCCTCTCTGCTTTCTGTGTCAGAGGGTAGAAAATGTAGTCACAGTACAATGGGAGTCAGGTGATGTTCCTTTCAGAATGAAGAAGCCCCTAAAATCAAGCATTTGCTTTAAAACCTCATTTAGAACACAGCAAAAACTGACAGTCTGTAGAAAACACACTGAGCCACTTGAAGGGGCAGTAACATTACAATGGGGTTATTAAGATGAATCCCAGGTGGGAAAAAAAGAGGAAAATCATAGAATGCACTCAAGATAGCCGAGATAATTCCTATCACCCTATACCATAGAAAGAGCACTGTAGGCCTCCCCCATCAGGTAACTTTGCAATTCTATTAGACCTTGAGTCTGTTGAGGGCAGGAATTATATTATCTCAGGATTTAGGGGTGCATGATGGCATATGGTATAAGCTCTGCCATGCCTTAGGGGCTCCTTAAATATTTGTTGAGTAAATAGAAACCATACAGGGAGAGAATAAGGAAATAAGAAGGGAGGCAGGGAGAGACGAATTTAAAAAGGAAAGAAAGAGGGAAGAATGGATGGCAGGAGGAGGAAGAAATACGTTTAACAAGACGTGGTAATTATTTTTTGTCCCCCTGGAATAGCCAAGGATATTATATAAATGCACTAGATCTTGTTTGAAAATTGAAGTTTGTATTAACTTACTGCCATCCACAGCTTCTACCGGGGATGAAATTGCTCGCTAACTCTTGTGGAATTTAATTTACTTAGCACTTAGTAAAGCAGCAGACTTTCAGGTTTAAGGTATGCATTGAGATGGATGGTCTGAAGATACACCTCTAAGGAGAGTTCACTGCCAAGTCAGCCAACCGTTTCATGCTGCAAGCAGCTGATGAGCTAAGTGTTCCGTGTGCTTAGTAATACTCACGGCTTTTTGGAGTAGACACATCTCCACACTCACCCTCAAACAACAGGCCCCAACAGCCCACAGAGTTTTATCCAGATCTAGAAGCCAGCCTTTGAAACACGTCTGAAAGCGCTTTCTTCAATCTGAGCGATCTGTGTGGTTTCAGTCTTCTGTTCTTCAAGATGTGATATTTGTAGGGGAGCTAAAACAGAGTAGGCAGACTCAGGCATGATATATCTCACTATGTTACCCGGTATGTATCATAGTCCGACTTTCATTCATCTAGCACTTGGGCCAAGTTAGTGCATATGTCAAAAAAAAAATATTATAAGGAGGGGCGCCGGGTAGCTCAGTTGGTTAAACGTCTGACTCTTGCTTTCAGCTCAGATCATGATCTCACAGTTTTGTGAGTTCGAGCCCCACATCTGGCTCTGTGCTGGTGGTGCTTAGCCTGTTTGGGATTCTCTCTCTCTCTCTCTCTCTCTCCTGTCTCTCTCTCCTGTCTCTCTCCTTCCCTGCTTGTGCAGTCTCTGCCTCTCTCAAAATAAACTAATATACATATATGTGTGTGTGTGCGTGTGTGTGTATTTTTTTAAGTTCTTTATTATATATAAGGAAGTCACAGATAACAAAGCATCAAATAGGAAGAAACAGACTTAGTATAAGCAAAAGTGTGGTTAGAAGTGAAGCAGATGTTATGAAATCTCTATCCCTATCCCTGAGAATCCTCTGAAAACAGAACCCATTCAGTAAGTGTGGATTGCTTTGGCCACTTTACATACACTGACTTGAAGCCTAGGGATCAGAGTTTACAGAACCAAGTTTAAATCAGGCTCTACTATGGATTAGATGTATGACCTTGAAAGAGTTCCTTGGCTCCCCAAGATTTAGTCACCTCAACTGTAAAGTGGTAGTATTAATAGAAATACAATCTTTTGGGGCACCTGGGTGGCTCAGTCGGTTGAGCATCCGACTCTTGATTTCAGCTCAGGTCACGATCCCAGGGTTGTGGGATCAAGCCCTGTGTTGCACTCTGTGCTGAGCCTGAAACCTGCTTGAGATTCTCTCTCTCTCCCTCTCTCTCTCTCCCTCTCCCTCTCTCCCCTTCCTCTCTCTCCCTCCCTCCATCTACCCCTCCCCTGCTCTCTCTCTCTCAAAAAAGAAAAAGAAATATAATTTTCAATCCACTCATTAGCAACTATTTGCTTGCACATATTCAGAAAGCATCTCACTATGTAAACCATAAACACAAGGGCTTGGTTTTGATCACCATATATTCTCAGTGCCTAGAATAGCACATGGGAAGTCTTAAAAAAATATTGCTGAATGAATTACGCCACCTCTCTTTGCCACAGTTTCCTCATCAGAGAAATGGGATGCTGATAATAGAATCAACTTAACGGGGTTGTGTGATGATTAAATGAGACACCATATATTAAGCACTTAGAATAGTGTCTGGCACTGGGCTCAAAAATTCTAGTTGCTTTAAAAATAATAATAACCGTTATTATTAGTTATGGCTTCTAACCTCATTGAGTTTGCCTACTGGAATATCAAACTAGTGAGCAAAACTGTCAATTACAATACAGATATAATATCAGCACAATAACAGGTGACTGTGGATTTACAAGCTGGTGCTTCACAACACAATTTGTGGAATGAGTGAGTACTCCTTAGAGAGACTGGCATATGCATCCTACAGTGTTTCAAAAACTAAATCCACTCACCTAATGGAAAAGAAGCCTGTACATGGTCATCAGAAATCATTGTCTGCTACAATTTCCAGGAGAATCATAGGACATGTATACCAATGTTGTTCTCTTTCTCTTCCTGTGATTCTTACATTATGATGTCAGATAGGGTGGAGAAGACCTGCTTGGTAAGATGCCCTCGTTCCTCTACAGATCAAGCTCTAATATAGTGGCTTCAAACTATGTTCCAATGAACGCTGGGATTCTGCAGCCATCACCTGGGCACAACCCCCTCTAAATCACAGGAAAACCGGACTAAGAAAGGCTCTCCAGAAACTCCACTCTGCATTTTCCATAGATCTAGAAATTTGTGTATGATTTCTTTGGAAAACATCACTCCACTGTGAAAGTTAATAATAATTCTTTAAAGTTTAAAATTCACTGCCCTAGAGATTCTTCTAAGAGACCCTTATCAGGGAGAACAAGATTCCTTGCTCCCAGCAAAGGCAAATGTTTGGTAAAAAGAAATTTTGAAAGGCTTCTAAACAGGGAGTTTTCTACCTGGCATATTTCCCAGCCTTCCATGGAGAATTGAGCAAGATATTTCTTTTTAATGCAATTGTAGGAAACATGGTTCAGTGAATAAAATATCAAATTTACTGAACAGTGAAATATTACAAATCCTCTCGAAGTATTGATTCATGATCTTTTGCTTGGTTTCAAAGTGGATCACATATTACAGAAAGTAAACATAAATGACATAAATAAATTACAGTTATAATTTCATCTATATTAAGAAAAAGACATGGGTCAATCCATTGAGTCTACTCCATTTGTAGTCATTTTGCATGTCCAGACAATTATTTGTATCTTTGAAAGTTTGGAGAGTCATTAACTGATAAAGGGTTTCCAACTTCCTCCCTCTACAACAGCAAAATATAAAACAAAAACAAAAAACAAACCAAATATATTTTAAAAGCTTACTAAATTGAAATAGTTATATCATAAACATAGAAATACATTCTGTCAATAAAAAATCATTTAATGAAAATAAAAATACTTCCATTGCTTTCTAATGTCATCCATTAATACTTGGGTTAGTTAACACTATTATCCCTCAGATTATTCTAATAATTCAAGCATGTGTAAGGAAAGAGAAATAACACATGTTGGATGTGTACTATATACTGGGCATTTAACATAGAGTTGAATGCTTAGTGGACAGTCATTTGGTGAATTGATGAATAAACCCTTACCATAATCCAGCTCTTTTTTTTTTTACAGTCAAGGAAACAGGTTCAGGGATTTTTCCCAAATTTTCAGATCTAATAAGAGCCAGGACTGAAACTCAATTTGTCTCCTGACATGCCCATATTCTACCCAATATATCAGAGTAATTAGTACAATGATTATTGTATTACCCATTTGTTGTGGATTGGATTGTGTTCCCCCAAATTCCTATGTTGATGTCCTAACGTCCAGTACCTCAGAATGTGATCTTATTTGGAGATAGGATCTTCACAGATGTAACTGAGTTAAAATGAGGTAACCGGGATGGGTCCTACTCCAATAAAACTAGTGTTCTTAGAAGAAGTGGAAATTTAGAGACAGACATGCAGAAAGGGAGAATACCATGTGAAGACAAAGGCAGAGGTCAGGGTGACACTTCTACAAACCAAGGAATGCCAGAGATTACCACCAAACCATCAGAAGGTAGGCAGAAGTATGGTGCAGATTTTCAGTCACACCCCTCAGAAGAAACCAATCCTGCCAACACATCACCTTGGACTTCTGGCCTCCAGAATTGTGAGACAATGAACTTCTATTGTGTAAGCCACCCCCCTCAACTTGTGGTCTTTTGCTATGACAGCCCTAGCAAACTAATACACCATTACTTTGAGAGAATTGGGTTGGTTATTGAAATTCATTGATGGTTGCCTCTGCTAGAGAACAAGCATTAACACAACTGAGATCTTTCTGGAACAGGATGACACAATTCTATTTTTTTTTAGTTTAAAATTTGTCCTTCATAAAGACTCAAATACACCAAATTAAATCCTAAATGAACAAAAGAGTTAAATGTAAAAACAAAAACTTTTTTTTAAAACTAAGAGAAAAAAAACAGAGCCAAGTATTTTCTTGATCTAGAAAGGAGAAAAATATTTTCTGAGAAGAAAGAAAGAAAGAGAACAAAGAAAGAAAGGAGGGAAGGAAGGAAGGAAGGAAAGAAGTCCCTTGACTATATTTGAAAAATATAAAACTTCTGCACTTCAAATAAAAATTAAAAGGCAAACAGCAAAGTATGGGGAAACATCTGCAAAATATGTCAGTGAGCATTGGTCTTGTTATACGAAAAGTCCTTACAAGTCAATAAGGAAAATATAAATGCTCCAATAGACAAATGAACAAAAGACATGAACAAGCTCAATTCACAAAAGAAGAAATAAAAATGCCCCATAACATATGAAAAATATGCAAATAATTGAGAAAATAAAATTTTTAATGGTTAATTGACCAAGACTCAGTGTTGGTAGAATGTGTTAAAATAGAGCCTTTCATTTATCCCTGAAAGGAGTGGGAAATCCTTTCTGTGGAAAAGGATTCATACTGTCATAGGAGCTTTAAAATGTGTATAGCCTTTGATCCAAGAACATACTAAAGGAAATGATCAGAAATGCTACAATTATTGGCGTACAAGGATATTCATCATAGGATTCCTTGTAATACAGAAAAAATGAAAATGATCTAACATTAGGGGGATGGTTTAACAAATTTTGGTACATATATCACACACAGTACACTCTCCTTCGATGCATCCTCTTCCTGCGACCAGTTAGCTTCCTCACACACTACTGGGTGTTTTGTGTGCCTTGCAGCTCCTGTTTACTCATAGCTTCTGTTTACGTAGGACTTCTGCTCACGCCTGGTCCCACTCGGCCTCCTTCTACTCTGCTTTAGACTCCTTTTTGATTGCCTTCTCTGTTTCTGTCCCTACAACTGAATCTCTGACTTCTTTCTCTGCCTCCAAATGTAAATTCCTAAGGGAGAGATTCTCACTCACCAAGCCAATTTACCACCTTCTCTGTGAAGAGGTAAGGAAGGCAGCACAGAGGAGCAGTGGTAGTATCACCTAGCTGGGAACACAGCTGCCCCGGCAGGAAAGAGTCCTGTGCAAAGGGGTCGTAAACAGGGCCAGTACCACGTTGGCCTGTTTAGTTCCACCGCCTGTGTAGACCCACACCAAACTAACCTCACACTGAACTCAACTGGCTACTCTGCTTGTTTTCTTTCTTCATTTTACTTAGAAGGGCAGGGGACCATGCATTATTCAACTGGGTAATCCCAGCACAATGCTGGGGCCTGGCACTCAATAAGTGTTTGTTGATGATTGAGTTGTTACAAGAATTAATGGAAATAATGAAGGTCAAGCACCTAGTGTGATGCCTGGCATGAGGTAGCCGCTCAACAAATGCTCATTCTCTCCCTTCTCCCCTTCTCATTCTCCCAAATCTCATCTGTCTTTTGTTCATGCAGGATTTTCTTCACTAAGTGGTCCCCAGACAAGAGCTACTCACTAATCTCAGAGACAGAAGACATTTATGTTACCATGAGATTCATTAACTGGGATAAATAACTCTTCACCCTGAATGCCTAGAGAAGTTCAGTTGATACCAAATAGAAAACAGAACAAAAGCCTCTCAAACTTGTGATCTTACCTTTTGTATTAATTTGACTGTGGGTTTTTTTTTTGTTGTGTTTTTTTGGGTATTTTTTTACTGTCTTCATGCATATGGGGGCTAAGCAGAGAAAGACAGAAGGGCTAAATTACTGACCACCAGACGGTGATGTACTGTCTACTTTCCTTTAACTGAGACTGAGTCAGTGAAACTTTGGTTTGATTTGCAGGAACACTGGCTTTCTGTAGCATAGAGTGCAAGGGAGAAACTCTGACATTTATGAGTGTAATGTTGGGGAGATTGAGCCGCTGGGATCCAGTCGTGCCATGTGTTAACTATGTGATATTGACAAAGTTGCTTAACCTCTCTATACATCAGTTTCTCCATCTGTAAAATGGCAATAATAATAGTTGAGTCTTAGAGTTGTTTTAGGATTAGATAAGTTAGCATTTGCCAATACCTGTTATATAATAAGGACATATAAATATTTCCTATTATTATTGAGGACTTGATATGTACAAACATTTTCACAAACATACCCTTTTAATCTGTGTAACAACACTGAGACACATCACCCTGTGATGAAGAAACTAAACTGAGGTCCAGAGAGGTTAAGAGCATCTGTGCTATGCTAACTGAGTGAGTTTCACCAAGTACCATGTTCAACTACTATATACTGATAAGGCTTTGCTGGCCATTGATGGCCTATGCTGTCTATATTTTGTTAAATGTCTTTGATATTATGCAACAACCCTCATCAGTTTTCCATGCACGATGTCACACTGTAATTCCTTTCCGGAAAGAAAACACTGTTCCTGACCTGTTGAGTTGAGTGTCCAAATATGTTTGACCTCTTTCAGAATGTTTCTATGTGACTATATTCATTTACTCTGTAGCAATTTGAAATCATTTCTTCCTCCATGGAGTATGTTGGATAGATTTCTGCCTCCTGCCACCTCCTTTTATTGCCTCTCCTTAAATGTGGCTGTCAGATTGGAGAGCAGCTCTTCATGGATGTGGAAAAGTGCTTAACAGCAAGCTTATTTAATTGCCATGTTCTTTTGGATCAGCCCACTGAGGTATTTGTATGTTCCGCTGTGACATCATCATGACTTATCTTAGCTGATTGTCTACTCTAAACCTTGGATTGCTCCCTGTGGCTCAGTGGCTCAGCAGTGAATCATTCTTTTTTCTTATATATTATGACTATAACTTTTGTCACTTCCTGAATAATGGAAGAATCATGCACAGGGTTTTCCTCTGGGAGGAAATCAGAACACTTGGCAGACACATCAATAATTGTCCAGCCATGACTTACCCAGGCTATGTGATGATGCAGGGGGTGGTGCTAAGTAGGAAAGCAGAAAGGATGAGACCTAAGACGTGGTGAGAGAACTCCAGAGATCTCCTTTGCTCTCAGCAGTGTTATTCAATGCACCTGACAGACTGAAGTTTCATCAAGATGTCATGGCTGAGAGCTAGATGGGGAGGTAAGAAAGCTGGATGTGGGTTCTGCCAGTTTAACACTGTGTGCTCCTGGAAAGTTACTTACCCTCATTGGGCTTCAGTTTTTGGGTTTTTTTCCCATTGGAAAAATTAATTCACTCATCTATTCATCAAGGGAGTGAGAGTAGATAGAGAGAAGGAACAGTCCAAGGGCTGCACCTTGGGCCATCCAATATTTAGAGGACAAGGATATGAGGAGGAATTAGGGGAGGCAGAGAAAGAAAGGCCAGAGAAGTGGGAGGAAAACCAGGAAATTATGTACCTGAAAATCAAGGAGGGGGTACTCAGGTCGGTCCTGGAAACTGGATTTAGCAGCATGGAGGCCACTGGTCATCTTGACACGTCAGTGGATGTGACGCCTGATTGGAAACAAGTTAATGAGAGAATTGGAGACAAGTACAGACTTGAGGAGTTTTACTGTAAAGGGGGTTGAACTAAAATGTGGTATTTCATACTTAAATGCCTTGAAGGATGAGGTAGATGATATAAATACATGAAGTGGTACATTATGATAGGATATAGTGCAGAAGGTGGAGAAATAAAGAGGAAATGTCTTGCCTAAAGGTAGTCTAATAAAAATAGAAACAAATAACAGTAAGTGTCAAATAAAACTTATCTCAAGGCCACCAGTTTGCAATGCCTGGAATAAATGATCTCCAAGGACCCTTCCAGTCTAGAGTTCTACAGATCTAAGCTGTGAGGAAAAATTAAGTCCAGGTCATGTAATGTTGAGCCCCTGAGCTATAAGTAGTCTTGCTTCTTTCTGAACTGGAGCTAAGCATTTGTCGTGATTCCTCCAGGATTTGTGATAGAATCCTTTTTGTTTTAATCTGATGTAAAAGCTGGTAACCAATCACAGAATGGAGACTTCTCAGCACAAGTGTCCATCCATCGAACAGAGAAATATTTATTAAGCAACAGTTCTATATATGGCAGGCTTTATGTTATTTATCACAACATTTCAGACCATCCCTGCCCTCAAAAAGTTTATGGATTAATGGAGAAGATGAACAAGTAAACAGACATGTGGTGTTGTGCTATAGCACAGAGAAGCACAGTGTGGGCAGTGGAGGATGCCCCTCACCCTGCTGAGGAGCAGGATCAGGAAGGCTTAAGGAAAAAAAGAAAATGTTTTCCAGGCTGAGTATTGAAGGATTAATTGAAGTTTGAGAGCACAGAAAGAGGGGAAGGTTGTGCAGATGACTGCAATGCTATAGTGCTGGGCAGTTAGTTCTCTGGTGGCGAGTGCTGGGCCTACTATGGCAAGCGCTAGGGACTCCTATACTCCAAGTAGTGGTGATGACAGACACTCAGGAGCCTGGCTGCCTTGGTTCATAATCTCAGTTCTGCCACTTACCAGTGACCTTGAATAAATTTCTTAACCTCTCTGCCTTTAAGTTTCTCTATCTCGAAGATGGAGATTATAATAGTACCTACTTAGTAGGACTCTGGGGAGAATTAAATGTGCTTAATAAAGCTTTTAGAAGTGTAACCGGTACCAAGTAAGGGCTATGTGTTTGTTGTTATTATCAGGGAAAGCTTTCAGGAGGAGGTAACACATACAGGAAGAGAACAGTTCCCAGGTAGAGAACTGATGGAAGGATGTTAAAGGCAGAGAGAGTCCCACAAGTGAAAACACACACACACACACACACACACACACACACACACCCCAGGCTCTGGAAATGCATCAAATGGTTCAAGTGAGGAGACACCACAGTTTAGGCTGGAGAGGTAGATATGGTCAGGATCATAGGCTTCTTCCTACCTTTGCTGGTAAGAAATGTCTTAGGAAGAACTTAAAGGTTGGCTCTGAACAAACCAGAGGGAGACAATTTGTGGCAGTGGGTAGGAGGTAAGGGAGTTGCTTTTCTAGGGCAATAACTGGGACCAACCATAGAACAGACTGGTGACCTCATCTGCTTCACACACACAAGACTGTAGGAAGCATTATGGAGAATTCTCATTTGGCATGAATCCAATAGCTCATCGACCCTGGATTAACTGCTGTCTTCTGTTGAAAAGACCACAATCCTGAAATTTATTATAGTCCAGGGTAGTGCATTAATTTCTTACAGCAAAAATAATCCAACTCATGCTCCTGCTCTTCCTAAGGAAACATTCCCTATGTTTTTAGTCAGCAAATATTTAGGGAGATTTGCTCTCATAATCTCAACATGTAGATTAGCTACTTGGGGCAGCACAGTTTACATTACAGCCAGTACTTCCAAACTTCCCCCTGCTGTTAATGCTTTCTTTAGGTCCCTGAAGATTCTGGAATCATCTCAGTATCATTATCTTGACTCTGATTCAGCAAATACAATGACAGCTGTTCTTTACAAAGGCATAAATTCATTTTTTAACCCCAGAACCAAGCAGTAAATACTCTTATAGTAAGTAATCCAAGGGAACTTTGGCTAGGATCTTGTCATTAATATAAAGCTCATCAGTAAGATATCACAGTTAAAAGAAAATCTACTGCAGGATTTTTATCTCCAGATGGTGGTGATGGGGGTGTCATTGAAATCCCGTAGCCCTTCCTCAATTCTCCATATGTTGACAGAGAGCTCGTGCAGATATCTCCATAAATGTTACCTCTGTGTTTTAAGACTTCTGCCAGCATTCTGCCTTACCATTCTGTATGATTTTCACACTTGGCTACTTCAAGGACTAGGATGCTTCTTTGTTATTTCGTATCTCCAAGTCATGTATTGGCACTGCTCCATTGGTGATTATTGGATCCATGATAAAACCACACTAAAGTCAAGAAATATTGAACTGATTAGCTGTAGAATACTTCTCTTTTGTCAATGAAGATATTTGGAATGCTTGTGGCTTCATTGATGGTTACTACTATACTGTTTGACCAATACATTAAAACTAATTTTAGATGCATTATTTATAATAATTTTCTACAAATTTATTAAAATTAACTGGATTCTTTCCTCTGCTGGTTTATACATTGCTTTATAGTTTGCATTGACACTATTTCTGATGTATTCCATCTCCTAATTAAACTAAGTTTTCTGTTTTTATGAACATTCCACTGTTTTCTGTATTTTCCACTGAAGCTAATTCTTTTTCTTCTGTTCTTTGGGGATCCTGATAATGAAATGCAGTTTAGGTACCAATAAGCTATATATTTGCTTCTTTACAGTTCAGTCCCATTTTATCCCTTTTTATTATTTATGCTTTAAATATTATTATCAATAAAGGCAAACATTTATTAAATGACCATTCTGCAGTAATGATGCTATGCTAAGTAAAATGAAGATATATAAAATGGAAAAATCACCGTACATACACTGTGTGTGTGAAAGTTCATTTCCTTTGTTTTGTTAATGTCTCATCTTATTTAAGGCAAACCTATATTTCCTTTTGGCCTCCCTCCTTTGAATTCTAAATGTGTTTTTTTGTTTCTTTGTGGTTCTGCTGATAGTACTTTGTGATCATATCTTGTTCAAAAGCACAGATAGGCACAGAGTCTGTCAGGAAAAGTTAAAAAACCTCTACCTTTCCAGCTAACAGTGGCCCACAGGCTGCTAATTAGCTTGATGGATCAGCACCTGGTCTGGTTATGAATGCTCAGAAGCCCATTGGCTGCTGGCAGCTGATTCCTGACTCCCTGAGGTTTGGAGATGTATCAACCTGAGCAGGGGGAGCTGGCACTTGCTTAAAGGATAGCTGTAGCCAATTATTCATGTGCTCCTTTGGATTTGACTTGGCTGAAGGAAGAACCATGCTTTCAGACACATTT
This sequence comes from Prionailurus bengalensis, assembly GCF_016509475.1. Lineage (NCBI taxonomy): Eukaryota > Metazoa > Chordata > Mammalia > Carnivora > Felidae > Prionailurus > Prionailurus bengalensis. Next base: position 119,661,281 of record NC_057358.1, on the reverse strand, counting down.
GAGGCAGCCTTTGCTTGCATAAATGTTGCATCTACCTGGCACAGTTTTCCTTTTTGGTGTCATTACAGTACAATGAGTAATATCAGTACAACCCTACAATTATCTACGGGATAACTAAGTTATATATATTTTTTTCTTATGTTGTTCTTCCTCCCCTTTTCTACTTTTTATTTGCTAGGAATGTGTTTAAAGTCAATTTGTCTGATTCCTCTGATTTAAATGGGGTTTTAAAATATACACAACGTGTAATATTTGGTTTATGTGACACGGAAACTCTAGACAGTCTGTTAAAGTTTCATTGACCAGAGAGGCATCAAGTATTAAGCATGGAATTGTACCTCTGCTTTGCCATTTAGTAGTTGTGTGACCCAAGCAAGTTTCTTGGCATCTCTGTGCCTCAGATACCTCATCTGTAAACTGGAAACACCAATTCCTACATCAAAAGGTTGTTGAAATGATCACACTAGCTTACTACTAATATTGATGAGCCCTCAACATTTGAGTGTATATTGTGTGCAGAACTTGGTGATGGGACTCATGGAAAAATATAAACTAAACAAAATATATGTAGCTGCTGTTTTACCCCTTGAAGTGCATGGCCTGAACATAAAAATGAAATCATCCAGAGGAAACAATCAAAGAATAATATTATAACCCAGCACCAATTCTATACTCATCTTCTGGCAAATGCACCCCCATGTGCTGTCTATTTTCATTTGTGCCAACATAGATAAGAACCTCAATACCTCTTTGAGACCCTCCCCCTATTAATCTAATCATATACAAAAGCATTACTCTGTTACTTAGTCCTTACTGAAGATTTCATGATGATGGGAAGGTGGGGGTGTTTACAGCACAAACCCAGAACAAATGATTTGTTTAAAGCCTCATTCAATATTTCTGATCCCTAAATGGGATGTGCTGTCTTCTCCAACAAAGCCTTTGCCCTCAGTGACTCTTCTTTATCACCTTCCTCCTGAGAAAAATGCAAACTCCATGCAGAAGTTAAGCAATGTCCTTGGGTTCCCTGAGTATGTCTATGGAGAGCTTTCACCCTTTTCCTCACAGAGCTTATCAAAATATTTCTTCCAAACAAATGCAGTGCTATAGTAATGCAGGTACATACAGGTTTCCCCATCTCTCTATACACACACCATCTTATTCCATTCTCACAATGTCCCTGTGAAGGTAGTCTTGTATCAGTTTTACAGATGAGAAGACTAAAACTCAGAAGTTGGGGACCACCCCAATGTATAAGCCTTAGCTCATACATTTGTTATGAGGACTAAATAAGGTGGAATTTTCTTAAATACTTGCCCCAGCACGAGTCACAAGCAAGGAATGGGGACCTCCAGTAACAGAAGTAATAATAGCAAAAAATATAATAGTAGCAATACCCTTGTCCTGACTAGCTTGATGGTAGCATAATGAATGTCAACAGCAGGGTTGGCTGCATAGTTTGCAGGACCCAGTACAAAAGCAAAATGTGAAGCCTGGCCAGGGGTAGGGAAGTCAGGCTCCCCTTTCCACAGGCCCACAAGCCCAACCTATGGCAGATGAGCGACCCCCCTCCCGCCAAGGGATAGCAATCTCTAGGCCAGTAGGTGCTTGATATTTGGGTTGGATGCAAGTGAGAGGCCCTTTGGAGTCATCTACCATATTGCCCACCAAACACACCATGAGTTGCAGCTCAAGGCAGGGATGGCTGTTGCCTTGCGTATCCTAAAAGCCACAGGGCGGGTGACCCTCCACACCGAGGCTGCCCACCACCATAAGGGAAGGAGGAGGGTAAGGGCTGAAAGAAGGCTAGCCTCACCCTAACCCCATCAATGCCACCTAATTGCTACCCCAGGCAAAGACCAATGGTGGTTGTGGGGTGAGCCAGAGAGGGCATTAGCAGGCAATGCCCTGGGCAGCAGGGAGCAGACAGCCAAAAATTCATCCCAGGAAGGCAGGACCCCATGTGAGCTGAGGTTCTAAGCCCCACAACATGGTCCATAATAATCCCATCAGACTTCACTTACAAAACACAAATCCAAAGTTAAAAGTATTTGCAATTACAAAACCCCCAACCATAGAGCATTAAGCCAAGCGCAGGGCCCTTCTGAGAGCCCGACCCTGTAGGATAGCCCTAGTTACATGTCCATGAAGCCAACCCTGAACAACAATGAATATGCAAGTGTTTTAAAAACTTTTAATGCTGTATAAATGTAAAGCATCATTGCTGTTAATCAACATTATGCAAAAAAAAAAAATAGTATTAAGTCCTAGCAACTCTGTTGGACATTTACTTACTAACCCCAAACTTGTAAGAGCAAAGGAGAGCTCTGATACATTTGCTCTTCCCCCAGGGAGGAAAAATTTTTTCCAGATCCTTCAACTGAGAGAGGTCACCCATTCTTAGTGATCGGGTGAAATCAGAGTTTCCAGGGAACAATCTTGCTCTCCCCACAAACCTCCCTTGTAATAGATATGTCAGGCAGATACCCTGGCTCCTCCTCAGATCAGAGTCATGGATCCTCCCCTAAGCAGGAAAAAGAAACTCCCACCCTGGAACTTGCCTCAGCATCTGCTTCCCTCCACCCACCACCCCAGCCGTCCAGGAACATGGGGTTCTCTGTCACACACCTCCCATTAGCTCAGAATTTCAATCTCAGGGATGTCCCACTGCCTTGGTCAGTCCTGCAGTCCTCACACCTTCACACCTTATGCATAGATTGAATTCTATACATTTCAATATAGCAGATCTGCAGGGGCATTTTTGATATTTATAAGAGTATCCAGCGATCCAGAATAAACCAGTGATTATACAGCTTCTTGGCCTACATCATAATTGGAAAAAGCAGCTGAGAGAAATGGGAGAAAATGCAAATTAGAACATTCTGATCCTCCATACTCACCAGGGACCCATTTAGAGCAAAGTCATAATAACCAAATGGTAGTCTAATGTCCTGAAAGAGTTAATGTTGCTTCCCACCTTACTTCTACCCAGAGAGCCATTTCTGCCCCAAGGGCACTCTGGTTCATCCTATCCTAGGTCCTGAGACCCTGAGAGGGTATATAGACCTAGCAGAAAGAGTGGATTTTCTCAGCACTGCACTACAGATCCTGCCCTAATGTTCAATAGAAAGGGAGTGGCTGAAGTTTCTTTGGGAGCATGCCGCTCCCAACCTCCTTCCTGCCCCCATCAGAAACTTCAGGGAGCCTGCGTTCCTTCTTTCCTGGGGTCTTTCTCTCATGAGCCAGTGAGGGTGGCATTAGACACCAGCACTGAGTGTCAAGCTGAGCATTGCTCTGCAAGGGAGAATGTTTTAGAGCAAAGCTGTTACCAGTCACTGTTCTGACAAAGCCCCACTTCATAGCAGCTTGCCTAATGCAGCAGCTGTAGTGTCATGGGAGAATGCATGAGACTGGGAGTTAGGAATTTTGAATTCTAGCCGTGGTTATGCTACTTACCAGCTGTGTGACCTTGAGCAAGTCAACGGACCTCTCAGGGACTCTGTTTCCTCATCTATCAAATAAAAACAATATTAGCAATACCCACCTCTGGTTTATGGTTTCAAAATTAATTAAAATAGCATGTATGTGTATTTTGTCAACTAGGAAACATAACTGTTAATTAACGAAACATCATGGCATAGTGAAGAAATCATGGATCTCAGAGCCATACATTCAGATTTAATTCTAGCGTTGTCTGATCTTGGAAAAATATTTAGCCTCTCAGAGCCTCCACAGTTTCTTCATCTGGGAAAAAAAAAAAGGTGGTACTAACGTAATAATAAAAGCCCTCCAGCATTGTTCAGGTAATGCATATAAAGGCCTGGTACATAGTAGGTCCACTAGATGGGGCACCTGGCTGGCTTGGTCAGTAGAGCGTGTTTACTCTTGATCTCAGGCCTATGAGTTTGAGCCTCATGTTGGGTGTAAAGATTACTTTAAAAAATATATATCTATATAATTAAAGTAGGTACACGACAAATGTGCTTCTTCCTCCCTTCAAGTCTCTCGCATTCCCAGAAGCCTCTTCTACAGGTATTCACTTCTTTTTGGATCCTGGACCTCAAAGTCGGACTCCTGTCGCCCAAGGCTCAGGCAAACTCTTCTGCATCCCCATGCTGAGTTCACTGGCTCCTCTCCTCTGCCTCCCAGGGTGTTGGCAGGAGAAGAGAAGACAAAAACCAGTCAGTCTCGAGGGCTGAACATAAGCATGTTATTCTGACATCCACTTGTGTGATAAAGGGCTATGTAAAAAATTGCATATACTTTTAAAATATTTGCTTTTTTTGTGCATCCAGTTCTGTTCTTGATGGTTTCTTAATTAACATTAAACTTGATCCCATTAAAGTATTTTAAAATTTATAGAGCTGCCTGCCCCTGTCATTGACCCCGTCAATTTATTGCACCTGTTGAGATAACTAGCAGAAGCTTCATCTTTCCCCACCCAAGTTGTCCTCCCTACTTTCTTCACCACTTATCTGATTTCTGGAGGTCATCCTAGGCTCTGTTTTCTTTCTTGCCCTCATCCTCCATTCAATCACCAAGTCACTGATATGCTACACATTTATATCTCTGGCCCATCTTCATCCTCTTTATCCCCATCTCCATGGCCCCTTACTTCATCCTGCCCATTATCATTTCTCACCTGGATTTCTGCAGTGGGCTTTCAAAATAATTTTTATATCATAATGTATTGAGAATTAAATGAGATAATAAATTTTACATTTATTAACATAACATTGCACATGGCTGCTGACCCCTGGTAGGTACAAAATAAATGGTAACTATACAAATGTTTCAGAAAAGAAGTTTTGGCTCAATGTACTACTTTTGTGGTAGTAAAAGCCCAAGGATAGGATATGCTTCTTCAATTGGTAATGAGCTGCCCTAATGCTGGAAGAGTCCAAGTCTTGGTTGAGTGACTCTTCATTAAAAGTTGTGGAAGAGATTCAAACAGCATTAATTGTATTTTAGTTCTCTTCTGAATAAGTCAGGACGCTTTCAGTTACAAGTGTCAGAAACCCAACTCAAAATGGCTGAAGCGAAACAAGGAATGTATTGGCTCACATAGAAAAAAACCCGGAGGTTTCTTTCAGGCAGAACTAAAAGAGCTTTGAAAGCTATCACTGGAATCACCCAGTCTCTTGCTCTGTGTCACTGCTCTACTTTCCTCTGCACTGGCTTTACCCTTAGGCAGACCCTCTCCACAAGATGGCCCTTGGTAGCTCCAGGCAGTAAGCCCAGCACCCTGGCAATGTCAGTATCACAACCCAGAAACCTCAGTGAAAAGACGGCTTCTCTTTCCTAGTATTCCAGCAGAGTTATGGTCCTGACCTTCCCTGAAAGATCCCCTGTGACTGAGTGACAAAATCCTTTGACCGGCCAGTGGATCATAGGTCTTCTCCATGGCCAGCTTTTCTAGAATTTTCTAGGATTTCATAGCTGAGGGCTGAAGAAGTGGGTCTCCAATGAAAAAACAGACTATTGCTAACAGAAATAGAAGGGACTAGGTGTCAAGCAAGAAAAACAGTGGACAGTAACCACAACTTCCCATCTTAAGATTCAATTATTCCAACCCAAAATTATTTTTAATATTTATATGTAATTCTTTCTTCCTTTGTCCCTCTAGTATATGTTAACACCCTTAATGGACACTGCTGGGGAATTAGCATAATGATAGACATAATCACCATCAAATGATAGGCTATCTTGTCCTCTACAAAATCCTGTGGAGAAAAAAAAAAAACTTCTTTTATGAGTCTACATTAGAAAAAGCTTCTGTCTGCTTCTAGGTGCATGAGCTCTTACACAGCTGAGAAGCACACTAGAAGGTACTATGAGAAAGAGCTTTGTTACTCAGTTGAGTTGGTAAGTTGGAGTGGCCTCTTGATTCTAAAGACCTATGAATTAATACCAGGGTGAACTTAATTCTCTGGCTGAATAATTACTGTTACTATGCACCAGGTAGTATGCTAGATTTTTACATAGGTGCACTCATTTAATCCTTAAAGAACAATTATCCCCATTTCACAGATGCAGAAACTGAGGTACAGCAAGATTAAGCAAGCTGTTCAATAAGTTAATATTTACCATTGCTCAGTATTAAATGATAAAGTCAAATTTGAACCTAGGTCTGAGCCTATGGCCTTTTTCTCTACATCATTCTACCACTTTAAGGACTGTAAGTGCAGTCTCCCAGGTGGTATAAACCATATTTTTCTGAATCAAATTTGTATCTCATGGTCTGACTCGCTTAAAAAGGGTTGCCCTGGGAAGTCTGGAATGTAGGCCCACTTAGTGAAACAGACATCTAGATCAGGTTACTGGAGACTTACCTTCTCATGGATAACCTTGTAAGTTGCTGTGAGTGTTGAGCACAGCTGCACTGTTGGTTAAAGGTGTTAGAAGGACGAGGTATTTAACACTTGTGTTGTGTGGCTGGATTGATTCCTGGGATGGGGAGGGGGGTGGTGTATAAGTAAAGGCTGCAAGTGAATGTCTTAGCTATGGCTCAGTGGAGCTGTATGTGGCACAGGCCTTGAATGTAGTTAACATCCAAAACAAGTCCCCAGGTCTTAATTCAGAAGACTGAGGCAGAACATTCCTGGCAGATGGGCCTCCCTGTTTACATTCATTCCCCCTGGATTCCAAGCCTGCTTGCCTTCAGGAAAAAGTGTAAATCCCTTCTGCTCACTCTGGGTTGTGTTAGCTTGGTAGTTAGATCTGTAAATATGCCCATGGTTAATAGGCAGTCTATAAACTGTTTTAAATTTGCTATCCAAATAAAGGAATCTTTTCCATAGCAAAAGTATGGTCATGCAATACAAATAATAAAATGTATGACCAGTGGAAGTCAGCCTATACCTTATTTATCTCATTAATGACAAGCAAGCCATGAGGTTAGGGAGAATCTTACTGCATCTATGGCAGACATACCCCATGAATAGCCACACACACATGCCCACTACTCAGAGCCTTCCCTGATGCCTACCTCTTGTAGAACTCCTTGATCCTGTGTCTTCACCAGTACACAGGTTCTGTCTCTCTGGCTTGTGTCCCATGCTCCCTATCTACACACACCAATATTTTTTCCCAAAATTCAACACTCTGCTTTCTACACATTGAAAAGTAAGGTTCCACAATATCATGATTTTAAATCCATATTCATATCTTCAAAATAGCTTAGTTCTGAAATACCTTTTTATTAGAAACTTGTTCACATGATTGAAAAGATTTATTTGGGTGTGGAGTTTCTAAAATTTCTCTAGCCTAGCAGTGGGTCATGTTTCATCCCACCATGTAAAATGGACAATGTGGGAGCTGTCCAGAGTTCTTTGATAATTCTACACGTAGTTCTAGTTGATGGCATTCCATTTCTAAGCCTTCCAACTACCAGGAAATCAGCTGATAGCAAATCTATATTTCTTGCCCTTATCTCTCTCATGAGCTCCAGATTTATATTCTATTTAATTTCTGTATGTGTCTATGTGGAGAACAACTAAAACTTGACATGTCCCAAGCTTTCTTTTACTTGTTCAACAAATATTTGCCTAATGCATATTAGGAGTGAACATAAGTAGAAGATAGTACAAGCAGGATCATTGACTTCATGATCTCATGGGGAGAGCCATAACTAAACAAGTAATTACCAAAAATAATAAATTCTCTATTAGGGAAAGCAAAGTTACTATGAGAGCAAAAGAATTTTGCCTAGGCCAGTGTAGGACAAGAGATATATAAGCGTTTTCCTGGAATAAGGTACATATTTGTTGAAATCCATAAAATAAACTAGAGTTACCTAGAGAAAGAGTTCCACAAAGTCTGAGTCCATCTGTAATCTACCTTCCTATTCCTCAGCTCCCAAATCAAGGTTTGACCTCACATGCATTCAATAAATCTTGATATAATGAGCAAAAGTATTTTTTTAATGTTTATTTATTTTTGAGAGAGACAGAGACAGAATGCAAGTGGGTTAAGGGCAGAGGGAGAGGGAGACACAGAATCTGAAGCAGGCTCCAGGGTCCAGGCTCCAAGTGACACAGGGCTTGAACTCATGAGCTGTAAGATGATGACCTGAACTGAATTCGGATGCTCAACCTACTGAGCCACCCAGGCACCCCTGAGTAGAAGTATTTTTATGTCACTACCTTTAAAAAAATCATTAATGTGGTATAAAGGATCATGGGACAGCTCTCTCTAGTGAATACACACACACATACAGGACTTAACATGTGCATTTGTTAAAATGGAATCTAAGTTATCAGAGCTTTAATATAAAGTCAAAAGTTTCTCACTCTCTCTTACTTTCCCATCACCTTTTAATCCTATTTATATCTGAGAACTCCTCCCTGCACTTTGTTTACTGACCTGGTCTTTTCCTTTAATATTTTTAAGTATGAGAGTATTTCTTCCTCCAAGAATTCAAAGCAGTTCTCTTAAATGTATAATTCTAGTTGGTAAGAGACCAATAGTCATAAATAAATTTGTATTACACCATGGAATTACATGTTGATCCATGAAAACTGATCTTTTTGGTGTTAGATGCTAAATATATCTGGATCTATTGAGAAAGGAGTGCCTACCTTTTTATTCATTTTTTTATTCATTCCTAACCCAGGAAACATCATCATAGTAGATTTGCATGATTCTCCTACATAGCTCCAGATAAAATAATCAGCCCTGGTTGGTTCATTTCCCTTGTTTTCCTGGAAATTTTACTAAAACATTAAATCCTTTCCTGGTTAGAGTTGCTATCATTGAACGTAATAGGCGTCTATCCCTATTTTATTTCAGAACTCTGAGACATTTTTATCAAAGTGCATACCTGGATGCTGTGAATGTGAGGGGTATACAGTAAAGGTTTTTATAAAAAAACATTTGAGTTAACATTTTGGGGGTGTTTATTATGTGCCAGATTCTACAGTTAGTACTTTACAAAGTCTATGAGTTAGAGCTTACTCAGAGAAACAAAAACAGTAGTAAGTATATACCAGGAGATTTATTGCAATGAATTAGCCTATGTAATTGTGAGGACTGGCTAGGTAGTCTGAAATCTGTAGGGCAGGACATCAGGAAGGGCAGGCTGGAACTCTTAGGCAGGGACTGAAATTGCCATTCACTGATAGAGCTGCTTTTTCTTCAGGGAAGCCTCAGTTCTGCTCCTAAGGCCTTTTAGCTGATTGAATCAGATTATGTAGAATAATGTCTCTTACTTAAAGTCAACTGATTATGGACTTTAATCACACCTACAAAATACTTTCACAGTAACCCCTAGATTAGTGTTTGATTAGGTAAATGGGTACTATAACCAAGCCAAAATGGCACATCAAAAAGAGCACCAAACGTGTGTAATCTCATTTCCTCCTAACAACAGCTCTGCGAAGTAATTTCTGTTATTATCCCATACATTTCACAAGTTGGAAAAATAAGGCTCAAAAAATTTGAGTAACTTACTCAAGATTATAAAACTGTTAAGTGGAATAGCCATTACTTGAACCCATAGGTCTGATTCCAAAATTGAAATCTTAATTAACCACTGCACAATACTACATCAAAACAAAGGAATCAATTAATGTAATTTTATTCCTCTAAATCTACACAAATGGACTCATATTAGTGTTTTACATATCTCTTTCAGAATATACTACCATCTTTAGACTTTGTGAGACTAAAATATTCAACATGGTCTTCTGGATAATATTTTTTAATGCAAAGAAAGAATACAGGAGATTGGGAATCCCAAATATTAGTCCTTTCTGATATAAAATTGCTGTTCTTAAATAAATAGTGTATGTTGGAGAGGGTTGTATTCCTGATGACTTGGGATGGATGCTTTACTTTTCACTAGGATATAAGGAAGTTGAGAATTGGTACTATAAGAGTTTTTTTTTCTAAATTGTCTCATGTTGCAAGGAACAATAAATTACTTAATATAACCAGTGTATTAAAAATGAAATGTAGATCCCCCAAGTAAAAGAACATAAGACTATATATTATTAACATTTTAAATAACATAAATTGTAAATTTACTGATTTTTAGCAAAAATGTAAAATTCCTGGGAAAAAATAAGTCTGACATTGACTACCCTGGGTCATCATAATATCATGGTAAGTGTCTGAACAAGTGGCAAGAATTCATGGTTTTGCTCCTGTCTGTAGTTAGGGTAGGTCCTTGGGCAAGTGACTTAACCATTCTTGGCCTCAATCTCCTTTTCTACAATATTAGAGGGTTTCAGAAGATGATCTCTTATATTTTTTATGCTGTTCTGTAGCATTAAAATGTCTAAAATTTCAACTATGCAAGTAGGGGCTATTTTAGTGCCAAACAGTAAAAAGTCATTCTTCTGTGAATTATTTAATATTTCTACCCAAACCAGACTACACACTTAAACCTTTGTATTTTGATATGCATATCTGGAGGTTATTGCCAAATTTCATTAGTGCCAGGATGAAGTTAATTTCCAGGTCTATAGTATTTAATATGTGAGCTGATTTTGCTGAATGGAGCATCAGTACCAGCCACCATGGACAGCAACTTTCTCAGCTCTCTCAAGAAGAGTTTGCACTTAGCCAAGCATAAATGCTAACAGAGAATTAGATTTCCACCATTCTCTTGAGGTGGCACAGACACAAAAAGGCCTATAGGTCCCAAATGAGTCCAGAGTGCAGAAGACCTGATGATACAAAAATGAGAGCACACCTGTTTTCTAAAGAGCCTGTAGTTCATCGCTAACAAACAGCATCTTTTTGACAGAGCCCAATATTGTTGCTAGAGAAAAATACTCAGAAGAGAATGATGCCCTGGGAAATGTGATTCTTCAGTCATTCACATGATTGGGAAACCAAGAAAATACCTATTCCACCCCAAGTCTCATGTGTTTGGTTGCACAGTGAGAGATAGAACTAAATGGCCTGAATCCCAAACCCACTGAAAGCGTGCTGATCTCCAAAAACCAGAGACATCCAAACATGCCCCAGTCAAGAAGGTAGATCATGTCCAATCTGTTTCTCTTTCTCTAATATATAACCTATAAAATCAAAAGGCTTCACAAACTCCTTATGTAAATGAGAAACCTTTCTATACACATAAGTGCTCACACTTTGGAGCCTCACAGGCCCGGGGTTTATTATCCTGGCCCTGCCTCTTGCTTAGCAGGGTGGCTTCAGAGTATACTATTAATGTGAACTTCACAAAAGCAGACAATGACATGAAAATAGACAAAACGGTAGACATTTAGAGTTTCTTGTTTAAGGAAGTGAATGGTGTCCCATAACTACTAGCTGCAGATCTCTCTAAGCCTGTTATTTTTCATCTGTAAAGTGAAAATAATAATGAAACTGACCTCATAGAGTTCTGAAAATTAAATGAGATAATTCACAGATGGCTGGCGGATCATAGGTGCTCAGTAAGTGTTGCCTATTATTTGAAAATTGATTCACATTTCTATTTTAGTGGCTATTTTTTGCAGTTTATCAAAGTCTTTGTTTTCTTTGGTTTTACAGCAATAAATGTGCACTTTTAAAGTTCAGAAACTGAAAGTACCCTAAAAAACAGATTGATTAGTACTGGAGTTCATCATCATGTTATACATTTCCTTAAATACTTAAAGTATCTCATTCCAAACCATTTTTCACAGACAGTGGGGTGCTGTTACTTTGTTTTCAGACGATGGGTATCCTTTGTGGGAATCTGTGGTTCTCATCCCAGACTAAGTGGGCAACTCACACTTTTGGATGGAACGTTGGAACACCAAAGAACTGAAATGCGTGGGTTGCCAGATACGTTCATTCAAATGTTATGGAATTAAGCAGTCTGTAAACCACACATAATTTTTATTTCTTTATGGCAAGAAAGAACTGTTGGGATAAAAAAAAATGGGTGAAAAGCCTTGTCACTTAAGGTAAGGTGTCCTTCTTTTAATTGGCATAATTTTGAAGAGCATAAACGCATACAACTGTTTGTAGTAGTACAATGGTAACTAGTGGAAACGGCGCGGGGGGGGCGGGGCAGGGATAAAGGGCGAATGTTAACCGTAGCCCTCCAGGTCTACTGGGGGCTGATCATTCCCCTCCGAGAACAGGTGGAACTCTAGTCTCTCGGGTGGTGCCACCAGTCCACACAAGTTGAGGGTTGCTGTGGCTTCTTCTCTTGAGTCGTGAACTCGTAGCAGCTCGGTTGGTGGTAGGAAACCCGAGGTGGCCTCAGGAGTAGAGCAGGACCTTCCTTCTCCCCCTTTCCCTCCTCCTCCTCTCCCCAGCGGCTGCGACGGCAGTGACGGCGGCGGTGGCGGCTGCTGCCACCGCTGCTGCTGCTGCTGCCGCTGCCGAGCTGGTCACCTGGGCGCCTGCGGAGCTGCCTGGCTGCTGCCGCTGCGGCGGCCTCTCGGAGTGCGAGGAGGGGGCGGCGAAGAGCGAGAATATCCATAGTAACACAGGATGCGCCCGGCGCCGAGCAGGAGCGAGTGCGGGAGGAGGAAGCCCCCGCGCGCCGGCAGCCCGCGGTGCTAGGCGCCCTGCAGCCCCCGCGCGCCGCGCCCGGGCCCGCGTCGCTCTCGCAGTTAGGGTCCGACTGAGTGGTAAGCCCTCCCCGGCAACTAAGCCGACACCTCCCACCGCCCCAGCCGCCCACCCCCGGGAAGCAGCGGCAGAACAATGGAGAGCGCCGCCAGCAGCCCTGGAGACGGCACTCGGGGGAGGACGCGCCGCCGCCGCAACCGCAGCTGCCGCTGCCGCCGCCGCCGCCCGGGCTGGCGCGCGCCGCGTGGGGCCGGGCGCGTGCGAGGGCGCGCGGCGGGGTAGGGGGCGCGGCGGGGGGCGCGCGCGCGCGGGCCCGGGGAGCTGGCGGGGAGAGCCCGGCGCTCGGCGCAGCGCGGCGCGGCGCGGCCAGGCTCGGCGCCTCTCCCGCCCCTCCTCGGCGCGCTCGCCCTCGCCTCGCCGCTCGCTTGCGCTGGGGGCGCCCAGAAAGATGCTCAGAGGCAACGGCTAGGGGAGCGGAGGTTCCAGCCACATGTCCGCGTCCACGGGGGCCAGAGCCCGCCACCCCTCGCGGATCCCGGCTCGAAGCCAAGCCCGCGGCCGCTGCCGTCGCTAGCGCCGACCGGCTCGGGTGAGTAGCGGGGCGGCAGCGGGCGGCGCGGGGCACGGCTTCCCCCGCTGCCCACGGCCCCGGCTCGCCAAGATGCGGTTGTGAGAAGTGGTGCTGCAGCTGGGGCAGGAAAGCAAACGGGAAGCCGGGTCGGAAAATCCGGGAGTGCTGCGGAAAGGGTTTGCAGGGGCATTTGTTGCAGCCCAGGCTAGCGGTCTCTACTGTGTGGGCTTTTTTTTTTTTTTTTCTTTTTTTTCTAGCGTGGTTTGGTTATTGGTTTTCCCTTTCCTTTCCTCGTCTTCGCGGTTGCGAGGAGTTTGAAGCGGTAAATTACTGGATGTCTCTCCAAATGGTTTGACTTTCATGAGTATATATTTTCCAAAGGTCATTTGTCTTCAAAATTAAAAAGCCATGTAATTTTCAGGTGCGCTTTGAATCACCTCTGAGGAGTAGCAGGAAGAATAGACACTGGAAGGGTTGATGTTGAGCGTGCCCTCTCCCCTCGTGTTTTTCATACATTGATTAATCGGAGGGGGACGTCGGCATGGACTTTCCAGTGGTACGCCTTGGAGAACAGTCACAGAGCAGCAGAGACCGCAGTTTACTGCTTTCGTCAAGGTCGGGTCAGCATTTCTATTGAAATCCCAATTTCCGTGGTTGTAACTTGGATGTAATTTTACTCCAGGCTAAAACTTGCCAAAGCTAAACAAGGACTTGTTTTTATAAGGATACTGCCACTGCCGCGGTTTTTTGTGTGGCTGGTTGGTTAGTTGTTTCTCTCTCTCTCTCTCTCTCTCTCTCTCTCTCTCTCTCTCTCTTTCTCTGTCTCTCTCTCTCTCTCTGTCTCTCTCTCTCTCTCTCTGTCTCTGTCTCTCTCTCTCTCTCTCTCTCTCTCTCTCTCTCCAAAACCAGCTGTCTGCAAACATGAGCCCCTAAAATAAATGGGCAGCTCAGGAAGGCTTTGCATTTTCAGAGATTGACCAGGAATGCTAGTCCTCCCTGCAGTTATCATTTCTCCTTCCTGAGCCACTGAGATGTTAGTTTAGAAGACTAAAAATTCAGTCCCAGTGCTGCATATATATACCCAATATGTTGTATCTGTAGAATGAAGGCGTAAGAACTTTGAGCTCTATGATTCTTAGACACTTAGGTTAGTATACATGTTATGGGGACTCTTGAATCTGGAAAGACAGAATTAGAGGCAACAGTGTTGGAAGGGCAACATGAGGAATTAGGTCCAACCGAAGACTTGTCTGAACGTTGACACAAGTTATCAAGGGAGTCTATAATTCTCCTCCGAGAGTCCTGTTGAAGTTTGGAGCCGAAAGGGAAAGAGGAAAGAAAATTAGAAAACGTCTTAGAGGTTGCTTCAAAACCTGTGTTCTTTGTACTCAGCGGATGAGCTTCGGCAAGGAGATGCCAGTGGTGCTTGGTTATTTGAGTCCGTATTGTTGATGGCTGTGTGACAAAATAGGCTATAATGACTTGTGCTGGCATTATTCCACCATAAAACCTTCTTCAGAAGTGATCCGTTCTGTTGTTCTGTCAGTCCTGAGTAGGACTTGGTGTGATGGCAGTGATCCTCTTGGACTCAGGTGGTGGAGAAAGGCGTAACTGGTCTGGTACAAATGAAATTAAAACAGATGTATGCTACCTGGGAGACCTAGTGACAGTGTCATACAAAAACATTGTTACAAAGAAGCTTCCGAATGCAGGGGGAGATAATGATTTTTGGAAAAAGCAGTGAAGAAGAATTAGAGCTTCGTGTTCAAGGATGGGAACTTAGTCCTGCCTTTGCTGATTGCCAAACTTAATTTTACCGCATTGGAATTACTTTGCTTGATGCACTTTGACACTTTTAGTAGAAGCAATATTTTTTCCTTAATCAGTGATAGTAAAGTGACCATTCATCGGTATATCAGAAATGAGAGACCCTACATTGTTACAGTTCTGCTAAGGGGAACCAGAGAGAGAACAAAGTGTTTTGCCTCTACTTGGAGATCAAATCTCCATTAGAATAATTTTGAAATATAGCATGGTGCAATATTAAGTAAGATACTTTAGGATAATGAATTTTTAACAAAACTGTATAAATGCATTTATTTGTCAGCAATTTAAAATGATAATCACTGTTATTAACAATCTAAAAGTTTGCAGGTTTAACCAATTTTTCATACATTTCATACATTGATTTCTGATATATTTCTTGTCTATTAATTTACTGCAAATGGTATAGCAGGTATGAAATGTTAAGGAATTGCTTTCTTTAAGATAGTAGTATTTGTTTAAAGTTACTCTACATGCTCCAAATGGAGTATAAATTAGTAGACAGTACATTATACAGGACAGGCATTCCCAGTAATCATTTGTAATGTTATTATCCTCTTGTAAATAATGTTGGGAGATATTTTACAGTTTATTATCAAGTCATTCTCATTGCAGCATTCATTGAGTAAGCACTTTTGAGTGCCATGGGTTTTAAAGCAGGTTTATCCTTTCTCTAAATGTAAGGCAGACATGTTCTGCAAATGTTATATTGAAATCAATGCTTTGGCATTGTCAGTGTTTATAGCGCTGGCAGAGTCTATAGAGACACAGGGTAGAGTTTATTGATGTCCCTATTTCTGAGCAGATGCTAGTGTCAACACATGTCACAGGAATATCCATCAAGCCACTTAATGTCCCGGGAGGAATGAACAATTAGCAAAATTAATTTGGAGATCTGCTTGATTAAAGTCATTAATGGTCATGGGCAAAACAGTTGCATTTCCATAGATATGTTTGATTTTTACATATTTTGGACCTACAGCAGTAACTCAGACTTACTTAGTATTTACAAGTGCCAATACCAGTAATCAAAGTACAAGGTCTTTCATAAGCCACCAGTAATTAACAGATGTGTGAACAGAATCCAGATTTACCAATTGGCCAGCTATGTTTTCCTTCCATGGACAATAAACAATAACAAAGCATAAATGTTTGCCATTGACTTTAATAGCAGTGTATATCGATAAGCCTTGGGAAAAAATTGTTGCATACATATTTCTTTGAATTAGAGATTACATTAGCTGTGATGTCTTTACACTTATATTAATATTTGATTTCTTTAAAATGATTGCTTTCAAAGTGCAGAACTGTCAATATATTTAATAATTTGCTTGAGAAAGAACATTTACATGAGTGCATTTATCTTCCCACATAACTGTCAATAATGCATTGTTCCAGAAATCTATTTTTATGTAGATGTAATTTTCATGTAAAAATTAACCTTTCTTATAATTCCAGTGTGAGATGAAAACCATTCTTGTTCATCTGATTTTTCTCTTCATGCCATTGTAAGATTTTTTTTAGAAGTCAAAATATGATTAAGCTGAGTCATTTTTTTTTAATTGTGAGGATATATTAGCTTGTTTAGATGAAACTCCAAGATTAATTCCCTAAAAATTTTTCCTAAAAATTCCCTAAAAATTCCTAGTTCTGGTATTTACAGAGCAAAGTTTACTGGTAGTAAACTGGTAGTTTTCTTATATGAGAATAGGAGGAAATGCAGAGAAGGTCAGACCAAAACTTGAACTGGAAAAAGCAAAAATGCATTTTCTGCTCCCCCTTGGTTACCGAATACTTGATAATATGTTTTTAGGTAAATCTCAAAACAAAGTTGTTCTATAAATGACTTTTATGGATACATCCTTTGGGGCTTGGAATTAATGTAACTAAACTGAAACTGCTAACCTCCCAGGACTAACCACAAGGATGTGGTCTGGAAAATCAATGACTGCATTGAGATTTTCCTGGAGACACCTCTGTCACTACAGACAACTGCCCTTACAGTGCATAGAAGACTGTTAGAATCAGCAGGTGCCCCCAGAATAATCTCAGTGCTGCTTGGCTGTATGTTTAAACGGTACTTAGTAACATTAGTCAGGTGAGGGTTTTGTGGCCATTTTAAAACCAAGACTCTTGGCAGGAGAAAGTTGTATGTTAAGACTATTTGAGCATCCTCTCATTTTAGCACATTTCAATTAAGGTAATTTTTTGGTTGCCATAAGTTCTGTGGTCTGTTCTTGGTTTTAATTAAGGCTTCGGAGTGACTCGCGTATAGTTGTAGCTGCAACAGGTGGTGAGTTTTGTGTTGTGTGAGCTTCATAAAAGTCTCATTTCCCTGTGTTTAGAAATCACGACCATGTTGTAGTTATTTTTCTAGAAATATAAAATGTAACTGCAAAAATAAGCTGCTTCTCTGTATCTCCATGATTCACTTCTCCAGAAAAGACTTGCAGACCATATGCAGTATCTCTTGGCTCTTAATGCATTTTTTTTTCTGTCCTAACTGTCAACTTAGTATAAAAATAATTGGTTCAAATTGTTTTCCTGTAGTATAGCTATCCCTCAGGAATGGAAGGTCTGGCATTGCCTCCCCAACATCTCCCAAGGGTTGGTTGATACTCCTGATATGAATGATGCTATTTATTTCACCCTACTGGTAGATTAGTCATAAACACTCATGCCAAACCAAATTTGGGACAAAGCTTCAAATTAAAAATATATAGTCCCTCCCAAGTTTCAACATTGTTTACACACTGGCTCTCCCTTCTTTTACCCACCCTGAAGTTCTCCAGTCAGAGAACCTGTCTTAGATGGTGAAATTTCTTCATCACTAATGGGAGAACCTCTTCTCCCCCATCTTCTCCTGACCACTCATCCCTGACTTTTTCTTTCCTCTCATTCATGGCTCTTAGTTCTGGTATTTTTTCAGATCACACACATTCTTTAATCCTTTTCCTTAGTCCCCTCTCCCAGTACTTCCAGAATACTGCTCTGTTTTTTCCTCTTTTACATTTTTTATAAAAACAGTGACCCAAGGGGTGCCTGGCTCAGTCGGTTAAGCATCCGACTTTGCTCAGGTCATGATCTCACTGTTCATGAGTTCAAGCCCCACATCAGGCTCTGTGCTGACAGTTCAGAGCCTGGAAACTGCTTCAGATTCTGTGTCTCCCTCTCTCTCTGCCCCCAACCCACTCACACTCTCTTTCTCTCTCAAAAATAAACAAACATTAAAAAAAATTTTATTTAAAAAAACAATGACCCAAGTCATGACTGATGAGCATTCAGGGTCTGATATATCTGTTAAGAAAGGAGCCAAAAGCTATACATTTTATGAGTGAGCTTATATCCAATAAAAAACCAGGACCAGAAAGCTCTAGAGCCCTCGGAATGCCCTGAGGTCCCTTTTAGAATACCCACAAATATCTCCACCCATATGAAAGATAAATAATATTTGTAATTTGTTCACATTTAAATTAATCAAAATATTTCTTTTTAATTGTACATTATGCCAATGATAATTCATCATGTTGATTTGCTTGAATTTTTGTTGCACGTATGCAGAATTTTATTCCATTGTGGGTCTGGTAGACTTTTGTGAGCTAACTTTAATATTTAATTATTATTTATACTGTAGCTTATTTGAAGGAATATGCATTCTGAATTCTAAGCAACTGGCTTAAAAGACAGCTTTGCATATAAAAATCCTTCCTTTTAAGCCAAGAAACAATCTCTGTATGTATTCTTTCACTTGAGAAATATTTATTGGTT
Organism: Prionailurus bengalensis; assembly: GCF_016509475.1. Classification (NCBI taxonomy): domain Eukaryota; kingdom Metazoa; phylum Chordata; class Mammalia; order Carnivora; family Felidae; genus Prionailurus; species Prionailurus bengalensis. The sequence goes on along the minus strand of NC_057358.1, from coordinate 119,642,605 downwards.
GTCTGCTGTCTTCTAGAAATATTTATTGAATGTCTGCTTTCGTGGGGCAGGAGATATAATAGTGAACAAAATAGACAAGGTTCTTGTTCTCTAGAGTAGGTATTTAGTTGAGAAAGAGTGATACAAACAAGTAGATAGATAAATGGAGAAAATAATCTCAGGTAGTAGTAAGTGTTGTGAAGGCCATGTAACAGGTAAAGTGCTTGAGAGTTTCCTGGAGAGGAAGGGTGCTACTTTAAAAACGTGTTCAGAGAAGGTGTCCCTGAGACAGTGCCCCTCAGCCAGAGACCTGAATGCTGAGCAGGAACCAGCCATGCAGAGATTCTGGGGAAAGAGCTTCCCAGGCAGGCAAAGGGAACTGCATGTGGAAAAGCCCTTGAGGGAAGAAATGCAGTGTGTTTAGGCAACCGAGAGCAGTCCTGTGGGCTTGCAGGTCAACCTTATCAGTCATGGCAAAGAGTCTGGGTTTTATTCTAAAAACAGTGTGGAACAAATGGAGAATTTAAAGCAGAAGCGTGATTGCTTTACCTTTGAAAAGAATACACTTGCAGCTCTGTGAAGACTGGATACTACTCGGGCAAGAATAGACACAGAGAAACCACAAGAAGACTGTTCAAGTAGTCCAGGTGAGAAATGATCATGATTTGGACTGGGTTGTGGCAGTAAACAAAGAAGAGATGTGGAAAGCGTCGCAATTTCAAAGAGTGAAAAGTGTTTTGAAATTCTGCAAGTACAGGAAAATACAAAGAAGGAAATAGCCATTCTCCATAGTTCTCACCATCCAAAGTAACATCTGTTATTATCTTGGCATTTTTAAGGAAAATAATCACTGTATTATTTTTGATATTTTGATATGTGATCATAATTACTCAGGTGATGTGCACAATGCAAATATTAAAATTTTCAAATTACCCTAAATCCCACCACTCAGAAATAACCACCTGTAACATGAGACTGATAATCATGGAAGACATATTTTTTTTTTTATGGCAGGAAGTCTTTATTTTCATACAGGGTGCCACTGCAGGTAACCATCAGAGAATACATGGCTGCTTACAGATACAGAGAACTGAACAAAAGTGTTTTAGCATGCTGTAAACTGTACATAGAAAACTGGTGGACAACTTCAGACACTGAAATTAGGAAATAAAATGGGTTAACACCATCTGTTGATACGTTTATGAATCCCTCAGCAGTGTTCTAGGCTGTCTTTACCTGCAAGCACAATTACAGTCGCTCTGGTGGCATATATCGCTATGCATATATGCAAAGCGATTGATAAATAGATGCGTGAAGGAAAGAAATACTTTTATAACAATGGCAACAGTGGAATTTTACTAGAAATGCTATTTTATTTTTTAAAATTTTTTTTCAACGTTTTTTATTTATTTTTGGGACAGAGAGAGACAGAGCATGAACGGGGGAGGGGCAGAGAGAGAGGGAGACACAGAATCGGAAGCAGGCTCCAGGCTTTGAGCCATCAGCCCAGAGCCTGACGCGGGGCTCGAACTCATGGACCGCGAGATCGTGACCTGGCTGAAGTCGGATGCTTAACCGACTGCGCCACCCAGGCGCCCCTAGAAATGCTATTTTAAAAGAAGGAGGCTTTTAATTTAATTTCTTATATTTAACAGCAGAAAAAATGGAGGTAAAAAAAAGCTAAATAACTGTTGAACTTCAAATATCTCTTTACCACAAGAATTATTTCCTAAAAGATCTCCCCTGATGGTTAAGAGAAATGGTTATGAAAAATGCTAGGAGGTTTGAGCAAGAGTGAACTGAGCTTTTGTGGGACTTAAGAATTGAGAATTTAGGACTCCTCTTCAAGAAAATGGAGTATATTTCAATGGAACATTACACAGCCATAAAGAAGATGAGATCTTGCCATTTGCAACAACATGGATGGACCTGGGGGTATTATGTTAAGTAAATAAAGTAAGTCAGACTGAGAAAGACAGATACAATTTCATTCTTCTGGAATCTAAAAAACAAAACAAATGAATAATCAAACAAAAAGGAGAATCAGACCTATAAATACAAGGAGTAAACTGATGGTTGCCAGAAGGAAGGGGGTGGGGGGTGGGCAAAATGGGTGAAGGGGAGTGGGAGATACAGGCTTCCAGTTATGGAATGAACAAGTCATGGGAATAAAAGGTACAGTATGGGGACTACAGTCAATGGTACTTTAATAGCTTTGTATGGTGACAGATGGTAGCTACCCTTGGGGTGAGCACAGCATAAGGTATAGAGACGTTGAATCACTATGTTGTATCCTGAAACTAATGTGACCATTGTGTGTCAACTCTACTCAAATTTAAAAAACTAAAAAACAAAAACAACAAAGTCAGTGGTAGGGCTAATACCACTTTGGTTTGTTGTCCAATTCATGGTTTAAAGAATTACTAAGCTTAAGTAACGTTAACTAATAAAATGTTTAAAAAGAAAATAGAGTATATTTTACCAATTGTACAAAAGCAAGATCTTATGAAAGCTTTGCTGTGGAAACAACCCCCCTCCCACCGCTGGGGCCCGGGAGAAAGCAAATCACCCAAGTAGATGAAGGGCCTGGAAACTTAAGCTTCAGCAGCCGTACAGTAAACCCACCTCACAGTTGGAATCATTATGTTTTGTAAAACTACATATTCCAATTTTAAATATGTTAAATTGATTCTTTGCAATAAGATAATGCAGTCGCATTATTGCCCATCTTCTATTCTCGGCTAATAATTTTAATTACTTTATATTGACCATGTTTATAATACTTTCTTTTCTATAATCATTAGTACTAAGTTTGTTTAGTATAAATTCTTTTATTAAAACAGACCCAGTGTTTCCCCATCCTGTAGTATAAGCTCCTGACTGAATTCTTTGATTCATCTCTTAATTGCCTTAATTGCTTTTTGTTCTTATTTTAAGAAAGATGAGTGGCTACTGCATTTCTAAGGGCTTTGGTTTGTTCTTGTTTTTGTTTTAATATTTGAGTATGTCCTCTTACTACTTTTATAACTGAACAATATGTGAGTATTGATATTCAGTATATATTATATGAGTATAATGTTCTTGTATTATGCTTTGTTTCCTTTATAATTTTGCAGCCATTGTTTACTAGCATTCACTATTTCTGTGCGGTCTGAGACCACCCTTTGTAAATGATTTGCCTTTTTTCTGCCTGGATCCCTAAAAATTCTTTCTTCCTCTTCGTAGGTCAGTAGCATTGCTAGGATATATCCAGGTGTTGAATGCTCTGTGTCAAAATTTTCTGCATTACAATATGCTCTTTAAATCTGCTGATATTGTGTCCTATCTTTGAATCTACTTTCTATTGCATTTGTATTGTTATCTACTTTAGGGACATCACTTATCCTTATTTTGGATCATCTTTGTCTCTCTTCCACATTTATTAATTTCCTCATAATTTAATTTTTTGTTATTTTTCATCTGCATTCACAGTGAGTATGAAAATCCTTTCTCCTGTGTCAGTAATTCCATTTTCAGAACTGTCTACTCTGTTTCCTGATGTTTCTAATTTATTGATTGATTTTGAAATGATGCTCTTTGGTCCCTATTTGTTTCCATCAGTCTGCAGTCTCTCTTTTCATCCCATTTCATTGTTTCATCAATCTGTCTGTAAGCTTCAGTTTTTACTGAAACCATTCTTCTAGAATAGAAAGTTTGTGTGAGGATTTCCTTCTTTTTCTCTGAATAAAGTACTTCTAGATTTAGTTTCTTATGCTGTGACCCATACATTTTATTTTCTTCCCTTCCTCCCTTCCTTCCTCTCTCCCTCCTTCTTTTCATCCTCTCTTCTGCTCTCCTATCCTCCTTCCTTGCAGATTGGCCATAATGTTTTTCTTGCTGATGCTTGGGGAGCTCTGCCTAGACATGGTGTAAAGTAACCTCTTAAATCACTTCCCACTTTTTTGGTTTGCTTTCCTCTTTCAACTATGTTTTACTATCTGGGTCTGTCCACTTTCCTGAAGTCTGAAGAGATTTGAGTGGGTAGAAATTATAGAGAGAGGTAGCTCATGCTCTGTGCAGTTTGGGTTATAGATTTCCTGGGCTGTGCTAGCTCACATTTTGCTCAATGTCCTCATCAGCCTTCTTTTCACCAACTTGGGAGAGGATGGGTGGGAAATACCAAGGACAGCTTTTTTTTTATTTATTTATTTATTTATTTATTTATTTATTTATTTATTTACTTATTTGTAATTAACTAAAGGGTTCTGTAGGAGCTAGTAGCTACTCTGGAGATAACCTATGATGTCATGGGTTTCCTCATTACTGTGGGCAGCCCTGCCATCTTCGGTTCCATAGAGTCAGCTCTTTGCTCCCTTTCTCCCATTTCACACATTTCCATTAGAGAGAAGAAACCGATAAGGATATTCACTGACTGTACTTTTCTCTAAATTTAGGATTACTAGTGAAAACTTTCAGAATTTTGTTGACTCACCTCTCTAGGGAGTGAGAACAGGATTAAAAACCAAGCAACACTGTGCCCTTTTTTTTTTTTTTTTAAGTCCTGCTCCAGAATCTTCTGTTTCTTTCCTTGGATACTGTTTTTTGAAGTTTGTTCATACGTATATGCCTTTTCTCGATTGGTAACTGTCTGGTTTTTTTGTTTTGTTTACTAATGTTCATTTTCTTCACATTTTGCTAGGCATTTATTTAAGAAGGGAAGTTCTGTGAGGCAATTTAAATTTGTCATCTTAAATCAGACTCTGGTATATATTTTGGAGATAGAACATAGACATCTTGGTGATGAATTAATTTGAAAGATGAAGGAAAGGAAGGAGCTATGAATGACTCCTAAATTTCGGGTCTTAGCAACTGGGAGATGATGAACAGATTGGACTAAGGTGGGAGAAGGAATCAAGAATTCTGTTTTATGCATTTTGAGTTTGAGAAACTTGACATCCAGATGAAAATGTCAAGCAGGTGGTTGGATCAACTAGTCTGAAACTCAGAGGAAAGATGCTCAGCATATAGGTGGTACCTAAAGCCATGTGCCTGGATGAGATCACTTAGGAAGAGAGAATGTAAACATAGGGAATCCTACAATGAATATGTACTAATCAAGGTGTGTTCATGTATGAACTCTTTAGGCTCAGCATAAACTGTTCTTAGTGTAACAAATGTCTGAAATCTTTCAGTATGAACGTATCAGGTTAATGGTTGGCATGAACTAGTGAGAAATGTAGACAAGAGAACGTTTTAGAGATGGGAAATTTTATACTTCTAGATCTACCCAGTAACTAGTAACTGAAGTGTTGCCTTTCAAAGATCATTGAGACTTGCTTTTAGCTATTAACACTTCAATGAAATATAATTCAAAGTGATAACGATTTGATTTTAAACAAAAAGCTATAGATTATTCTTTGTAAAGACTCAATTTTTCTGTTTTCAAAGTGAATCTATATACATTTTTATTTAATAAGTTTTGTAATTAAAATACAGCTTTTGCTCTTAGAAGATGTGCATTGTAAAGAAGTGCTATATTTTGAAGTAATGTGCTTAGTGGAAAGAACACTATTCCAGATTAGGAAACAGATTCCAGATCCAACTCCTCCAGCAAAAATTACAATGATAAAAAAAATAACAATATCAAACACACAGAATCCTTTCACTGTGACATGCCCTGTACTAAGCACTTTGCATATATTTACTTTTTTAAGAAGTTGTAGTCACCCTGCCTCCAGCTACTTAATCTCTCTGGACTTTAGGCTCCTCATTTGTAAAGCCAGTCTTCCCTCTAGCTCTAAAATTCAGCATAATGTGTCTTCAGTTATACAATTTATATCAAGAAACATAAAAATGTTTTAGTGATATTATTAACCAAAGCAAATGGAAATAGACTCTTTTATAGTCAGGGGAAGATGAACCATTATATAACAAAGGTTAACTAGCATCAAGAGTAAATTATGGAGGTTTTGGTTGACTAAGAAGACTCCATCACAAACATCTTCCCTCATGCTTTTCCTCATGCTATTTCAGATCCTACCCTTTGTGCCAGGTCATGTCTGCCACTTTTTCCTTGCAGCCTTTCAATTAGAAATAATCCAGCCTGTCTCTGCATACCCAGTTTTTTGTGCCTTGTTTTTGGGTATTTGCATACATATGTTATATTCCCTATGAGACATTAAGCTCTTCGAGAGCAAGGACAATAACCTTTATGACATCATTCATCACTTTTTAAATTCAGTTGTCTATATATGGACAGGGTCCATATAGTGAACAAAATTTAGGCTTATTCTTTACAGAGTGAAATCATTTTATTCAAACTAAAAGCATAATATTTTACGATAGATGTTGATCTGGGAATCAAGACATGGATCCCAGCTCTGTTATTTACCAGCTTCTGTGGCCTCCCAGTGGGTCGCTGTCTTAGCTTGGATTCCCATCAATCAAATGGTGATACTGACATGGATGTTCCCTGTATTACAGAGCTGTGAGCATTGAATGAAATTAATATATGTGAAGTACTTGTGAAAAGAAAAACACCCTGGAGCCTTATAAAACATTTCCATGCTTCTCAAGCAAGATGTGGGGACATATGACCAGATATCTTCAACCAATTCTCTGAAACATTGGGGTTTATGAACTGCTGCCTTCCCTAAAAACCCACACCTCAAACTCAAACAGATAGTTTTCTGCTTTCATATTGATTTTGAATAAATATGATTTATCTAGCACATTTAATGCAGAGTACTTCTCAAATCAAAGAAGATGATTTTGGTAGTAATGTGAGAATGAGTAAAATCCAATGAAAACAGTTTAGTGGATTTCAGTACCAAGTACCTAATTTATAATTTCATTTTTTAAATTCTGCATCTTTATGGTAATTCCATGTAATCATTTGAAGAGCTTTTCTGAACTGTGTCTCTGTCCACACAAATATAAATGAAAGCATTGTATGTTATGTCAACACAGGAATGCAGCGTAAGCGGTAGGTTTGAGGTACTGTGGAGACATTGGCAGTCACAGCCATATCTGCCCACAGAACGTTCTCTGCTTGTTGCAGAGTCATCGGCATGCGGTTTCCTCTCTCTCACATGACCACCATCATACAGGCCACGGCCAGTCACCTGCGTTGTACCCCAGAGGGAATTGCTTCCACTCTGGGGCGTGAAGACTGGTCACGTGCTGCATTATGTAGACCCAAGATGTCAAATGATAAAATTGTCCCAATTATCTAGTGCTCTTACAGAGAGATTTTATGTACGGACAGTCCTGGAATCCAGATTTTTAGTAAAATTAATCCAGAACTTAGATTAGCTGGCAAGCCAGACTCCCCCAAATGATATAAATTTAATGCGTTATGCTGCTTTATGAAATGTAAGAGTAATTAGGATCCCTGACAGTGAACTAATTACTCAGAACAGTATTATTTTATTTTAAATAATCAAACATCACCCTTTAAATAAATAGAAATCTGTACATAAGCTCTTGTTGGAATTCCTGTGTCTGTGAAACTACAAATAAAAAATTAGTGATATATGGTGATTCTTAAAAAAAACAACAACAACTGTGCAGAGCATTGTTGTTCATGATCAGTTCAAATACTAGATCTAAATATTGACCATTTTCATTACTGCATGGTATTTCAAAACATAGGCCATGGATGTATCTAAAATAGTTGGCAATGGTACCTTAATGTATACTTTGGCTTTATTAATATCTTTATGTGGAGTCTTATGAACATCCTTTCTCCCTAAAAAATGAGGATTTTTTTTTTGCAGTATGGCAGTTACTTGCTCAGTTGCTAGGTAACAAGGCAGATCTCTATAGCTTTATCTGAACACACAGCACATGATTTTTTAGTGACAGTTATTTATATCCAATATATCAAAGTATGCTGTATTGATAATGATTAGATTAAACTGTTGATTTACCAACTGTGCATTGCCACAAAGTGTGCAGTGATTTGCAAAGCTAGTTTTGCTCTAACCTTTTTAAAAAGTGCTCATTAATATTCACCACTAAGAATGATCAGTTTCCTTGCAAAGCCGCAATAGCTAGATTGTTTATTTGATGATCCTTCCAACCGACTGATCACAACCAAAAGCAGCGCCGCACCTTTCTGACTAATTATACTGCACATTCTCTGGGAAGGGGTGCTTTGTTCTTCGATGTTGTCCATTCAGATGTTATAAAGTTTGGATTTTTGTGAAAATCGTTATTACTCTTTATACTGCTTGTCATTTCTCATACTATATCTTTCAGGAGATCTGGCTCTACACTGACAGGTAGCAGTTGATTTAGAAGGTGTTCTTATTTTAAAACGTTAACAAAATTTGTTGTTTTATTTTTTTGTCTTTTGGCACAGAACTGAGAAATCATAGCAGTGTGGCATCAAGGTTACATAATCGGCAATGGTGTCTTGTTAGAGATCTTTTACAAAAGTTGCCATTAAAGAAAAGATCTGCAATTTAAGAACTGTAACCAGTGAATTTCCATAGTGAGCAAGGAAAAAAATAATCCCTTTTCCACTGTGGATTTTGTCCATAATAGTTGCCTTTCATCAACGAGATTCATTTACTTAAACACTTCTTCATGTATGCCAGGAACCATGGGAATTTCTTCTTGTCATTTGTGTTGGTAAATTTAAATCGTATTAGATAGATTGTATATATTGAATTAATAGCCATTTGTCACAGTCTTTTTCAAATAAAAGTCAAAATGCTGTTTTATACTGTAATGGGGAAAAAAGTTATCTATTGAACTGTGCACTTTTGTGGTAGGATGACTGTAATAAGCTCATCAACCATAGGATAATTAGAAATCATGGTACAGTTTCCTTTATAGCATAAGAAATAACACAATAGGTATTGTTGGTATTCAAGTTAGTCTGACAATATTTAGTTTATATAGTCAGCCATAAAATAATGAAATCTTGCCATTTGCAACAACATGGATGGAGCTAGACAGTAGCAAAATAAGCCAGGTAGAGAAAGACAAATATCATATGATCTCACTCATAGGTGGAATTTAAGAAACAAAACATGAGCAAAGGAAAAAAAGACAGAAAGACAAACCAAGAAATAGACTCTTAACTATAGAGAACAAACTGACAGTTACCAGGCAGGGGGTGGGTGAGGGGATGGGGGAAATAGGGGATGTGGATCAAAGAGTACACTTACCATAATGAAAAAAATAAAATAAAATGATTTTTTACAAAGCATTTAATTTATTGGACAGTAACATAAGAAATATCTTGGAAAGGGGCACCTGGGTGGCTCAGTCAGTTAAGTGTCTCTTCATTTCAGCTTGGGTCATGATCTCACAATTTGTGAGATCGAGTCCCACGTCCAGCTCTGTGCTGACAGCACAGATCTTGCTTAGGATTCTCTCTCTTTCTCTCTCTCTCTCTGTCCTTCCCCCACTCTCTCTCTCCCTCTCTCTCAAAATAAATAAGCTTAATAAAAAAGAAAAATCTTGGAGAATATTTGTTCAGAAATTATTTTTTGATGACAGCAGAAAGAATGCATTCTTCTATAGAATCAGAAAACAGAGACAAAAATGAGTTATTACCTGTTCTATGAACTGACAATAACCTGTCTTTACAAGTCAGCATCCAAAAAGCTAGTTTATATAGAAAATAGTTTAATGTGGAAATTGCATTTTACTACTATCTACTAATTAAATGCCTGCATTCAACAAAATACAGTGCTCACTGCCTGGAAAGCTATAAAAAGCCACCTGGAATGATTGATTATTCTGAATTTCTGTGGTCTTGAGTAAACGAGAGACAAGGTATATATTTTCTTGACTACAGACTGAAGGCCTAAGTAATTTACAAGGTAATTTACCAATAATTTGTTTGACTCTTTGCACTACAGTGTTCAGTTATCACTATGGCATTTAAATACCAAAAGTAAAATGGAAATCAGCCTTCTGGTTTCTTCTCCACTTTTCATATCCATAGTGACATACAGGTTTGCCTTGTTTTTAAAAAAATATGCTGTTACACTCTCTCAAAAATAAATAAACATTTTTTTAAATCTAAAAAAAAAAGAGGGTGCCTGGGTGGCTCAGTCGGTTAAGCCTCCAATTTGCTTTTGGCTCAGGTCATGATCTCACAGTTCATGAGATCGAGCCCCATGTTGGGCTCTGTGCTGACAGCATGGAGCCTGCTTAGGATTCTGTCTCCGTCTCTCTCTGCCCTTCCCCTGCTTGCTCTCTACCTTTCTCTCTCTGAAAAATAAGTAAACATTTTTAAAAAATCTTTAAAAAATAGAAAACATGCTGTTATACAAATCATCACGTATTATACATTTTTTTTTTTAACGTTTCTGTCAGGGAATCAAAGCAGATGTCTGTTTGCCATATAACAGTATTTCTCTCCTTATACAGGAATTTACTGGAAGATATTAATAGTTTCTCTCTCTTTCTCTCTGTAATTATGGGAGGAAAAAAACTGTATTTATACAGAACTTTTTAGGAACCTATCTATCCTGTGAAGCTAGGTATACTGGGTGTTCCAGTTAAGGTTGATTTACTTTGTATTTCTTATTTCCAGTTGGCACATTGTTAGTGAAACACGGCTCCATGTGACTGCTGCCTTCCTTTGTGTCTTGTTGTAAATGCTTGTTATTTAAGTGGACTTTCATCATCATGTGTGTCTTTTGTGTTTGTTGCTAAATCATTGTAAATGATTCACGGAAATCTTTCTTTTCCCTCTTGATACCTGAGCCTATCCCCTGTAGAGAAACCAGGTAATCCTCTATATGAGCTGTTATTGTCTCACGTTTAGGCTCTCCTGTTCTAAAAAGTCTCTATGGCCACAAAAAATACAACTTGCAGATTTGTTGGAAGGTCAGCACCCCAGGATATGAAGTCTGCAAAGCACTGGACATGGTTTTACTTTGTATTATTAATATATATTTTATGCTTTTAATCATTATTTATCATACTGTGCAGAAAAAGAAAATAGCCAAAGAATCTCAGTATTGAACTCCTTTTTTGTTTATACAGGCATTGTGGAAATCTTGGCTGAGGTGTGAGTAGTATTGAATAATCATTTCAAAAGCAAATTTCATTTCTGATTGAAAACAAATGATTCTGTGTGTGTGTGTGTGTGTGTGTGTGTGTGTGTGTGTGTGAAAGAGAGAGAGAGAATGAATATTCCAAGAAAATCTGTCTAATATTCAGGGTGCCTGAAAGCCTAAATATATTTATCCATATTATCAATATTATAGGGAATAAAAATTATTTGTAAGTATTTAAAGATTATTTTATGGCACTTTTTCTCAGAAGACCTGCAGACACTGTTTAAAGAATTTTTAGGTGTGCCTGGGTGGCTCAGTTGGTTGAGCGTCCAGCTTTGGCTCAGGTTGTGATCTCATGGTTTGTGAGTTCAAACCCCACATTGGGCTCGCTGCAATCAGCGTGAAGCCCGCTTCAGATCCTCTGTTCCCCTTTCTCTGCCTCTCCCCTGCTCACGTTCTCTCTCAAAAATAAATAAACATTAAAAAAATTTTTTTTCAGCTATGGTTTATCAGATGCCACAAAAACACAGGAAGAATAAGAATTGAATTTGGGGTAGTGTGGGGGCAGAAAATAAGTAGGAGAAATACATAAGGTAAAATGAGGAAGAGCAAAAAGGTTAAATTTGTATAATAGAATACCTAGTACATTTCTTTTTTTTTTTTAATATTTATTTTTGAGGGCAGGAAGAGGCAGAGAGAGGGAGACACAGAATCCAAAGCAGGCTCTAGGCTCTGAGCTGTCAGCACACAACTCCATGCAGGGCTCAAACTCCTAGACCATGAGGTCAGGACCTGAGCTGAAGTTGGATGCTTAACTGACGGAGCCACCCAGGCGCCCCCTGGTACATTTCTTCAGAGGAATGGGGAGGAATGGGATTGTCAGACCTCTGGCTGCACCTAAGCCCCACTGTCCATTAGCTTGGCACACTTTGGGAAAAATTACCAATCTGAACCTTTCCGACCCTTGTTTCCCTCATCTGTAAAACGGTGAGGATGTCCACGCTGCACAGTTTGTCTGAGGACTAGATTTAGATAGACTGATGGACCTCTGATGTACAGTAGGTGCTGAATAAACCCTAGCTGCTATTTTTTTTTGACGTTTCCTCTACTCACTACAGACATTTTTCTTTCATCCTTATCCTCCAGATATTAATATGTCACCAAAGTTAGGACCATGAATAGTGTTTTCAAACCAACAGATCCACGAATGGTAGCCAGGACAAGAACTTAAAGCCTGAAGCAAAGCTGGAGTGGCAGGTTGTCCTCTGTACCATGCCATGGGCCACCACTCCCACAGACAAGATCTACAATATCATGCCTGAGTTATTAGATCTTCGTTAGTCTCTCCTTTTAAAGAAACATAAAAAGGCATGACAATGTTTTCTGTTCTTCTAAAACTACTTACTTAGATTTTGAAAATCCCCTTGTATAAATGAGGGTATAAAACAACTTGCTTCCAGATTTATTGGCTAAAGCATCCTTATATGAGCCCTCATCTCTCAAGGCAGTGCTGTGGACAACAGTAGAGTTGATTGAACAATAAAAAATATTGGTCATCATATCAGTTATGTCTCTTCATGCCTCCAGTCTGTTTAATTGATTTTGTTTCATCAAAATGGTTACATTAACTGTTTGGATTTTTTTTTTTTGAGAGAGAGAGAACCTGAATGGGTGAGTGGGGGAGGGGCAGAGAGCAAGGGAGAGAAAGAATACCAAGCAGGGCTCCACAGAGCCTGATGTAAAGCTCAGTTTCACAAACTGTGAGATCATGACCTGAGCTGAAATTGTGAATTGGATGCTCAACCTACTGAGCCACCCAGGTGCCCCATTAACTGCTGGTTAGCATCAGAAACATTAGCCTTCAGGCGCACCTGGGTAGCTCAGTCGGTTAAGCATCCAACTTCAGCTAGGTTGTGATCTTACAGTTCATGAGTTCAAGCCCCGCATCGGGCTTGTACTGACAGCTCGGAGCCTGGAGACTGCTTCGGATTCTACTTCTCCCTTTCTCTCTGCCCCTCCCCTGCTCGCGCTCTGTCTCTCTCTCTCAAAAATAAATAAACATTAAAAAAAAGAAACGTTTGCCTTCAGCCTTTTTCCCTCTCTTCCTCCTCTCTTGTCATTGAGTCTTTTTCCCCACATATTTATCCTGTATCTATGAAGTGCCTCAATCCATATTAGGCATTAGTTCTAACAACAAACAACATAGGGTCCCTGCCCTTAAGGAGCTTCCTCACTGCTGGGGGATAACCAAATAAGTAGATAAGCAACTCTAACAGATTTGGTCATCAACAAAACCCTCGGTTAGCTCTTCCACAGTTTAGGCAGTGGGGCTTTTTAAGTGTCCAAAAGAAGGAGAAGATACAGAGCTATCCAAATTGGGATTTTCTTCTCGTCTTTTATAAAATAAATTTTTTCTCCTTTTTATGCAAGTAATACATTCTCGTTATTGAAAAAAAATTGGAAAATACAAAGAAGCAAAAAATATAATTTGCTATCCCTCTACCAGATGACATTTCAGTATGTATCCTTCCAGGTTCTTATGTATGCAATTTTAATTAAAATATTACAATATATTGTATATACTCAAGCCATTTTGAATTGGAAGATAAAGATTGGGTGATGGATTTGGTTCTTCTGGTGGACTGAAAGCTGCTTAGAGACAGGTACTGAGTCTTGACACCCTTTATATTCCCTCTAAGGCCTATTAAATTTATGGTCAGTAAATATGTACAGAATAAGTCATGTTGGGGATTGAGGGATGGGTTTGTGAATAAATAGCTAGATTGTTTGGTTTTTATTTTTTACTTTTGAGAGAGAGGGTAGAGTGAGCCAAGGGCAGAGAGAGAGGGAGCAAAAGAGAATCCCGCGTAGGCTCCACACTGTCAGCATGGAGCCCAAAGCAGGGCTCGTGCTCACCCAGCGTGGGGCTCAAAATCATGAACCGTGAGATCATGACCTGAGGTGAAGTCAGATGCTTAACAGACTGAGCCACCCAGGTGTCTAATAGCTACATTGTTTTATTTCTTAAATTTAAGAATAAAAATGTCACATTGGCAAGTATGACATTTGTTGGATTCTTCTTGATAAGAGTAAGGGTAATTTGACAATTCTTAAAGGATTCCTTCCTATTCCTAGCTTGAATCCTTTGAAATGTTTCCATATTTTTTTTAAATTTTTTTTCAACGTTTATTTATTTTTGGGACAGAGAGAGACAGAGCATGAACGGGGGAGGGGCAGAGAGAGAGGGAGACACAGAATCGGAAACAGGCTCCAGGCTCTGAGCCATCAGCCCAGAGCCCGACGCGGGGCTCGAACTCCCAGACCGCGAGATCGTGACCTGGCTGAAGTCGGACGCCTAACCGACTGTGCCACCCAGGCGCCCCTGAAATGTTTCCATATTTTAAACAAGCAAACAAGACTAAAACCACCCCCCTAAAACAAAACACAATAACAAAAAAACTTTGATCATTAAGAAAGAAATAGCATTTCTTGTTTGTGACCTTATTAATTCACTCAAGCTTGCCATATATAAATCATTGAAGAAGAAGGAAGAAAGAAAATTTGGACTTCCTCTGTCACTAGTTTTACTTACTAAATATTCCATCTGTTGAACCACCTGGGTGATAGGTCAGAAAGTATTTCTTCAAGTTGACTAAAAATAAGCTCTGATTAATGTTGTTTTCCTATTATTTCTAGTAATGTAAAGTCAACCTGATAATGTTGACAGCAGTATGTTTGTAGAGATTTCCTATCTTTTTAGGAGTTTGGAATAATAAAAATCAAGATGACACCTCAGCTCCTTCTTGGGCAGAATTTCTAGTTAATCTGCCCCATCTGAGACCTCTGTTTCCATTAGCTCTGTAGTCACAGGAGAGATTCATTACACTGTAGGTAGACCACAACTCAGTAACCTTGTAGGCTGCCTATCCCTTAACTGTATAATATTTTTGTGAGTCACTCAGACCCAAATTGGCCCCATTAGATTGGCTCTGTTGCTATTCCGGTTGATTACATGTCATCTAATTGCATAATTTATGCTATATATGCACTTGGCCTTAAGGTCACTATGCATGATTTGCTGTATATGTATAGTGACCTGAAGGCCAAGTGCTTTTCTTTATTGTACAATAAACTCACAGTGAAAATAGAATTTAAATACCTGCTGTAAAATACCACTTCTAAAAGGCTCTTTTAGGCTTTTTACAGTGCTTTGATGCATTTTTAAAGAAAGCAATCTAAAAATATCATATGATTTCTACCTGTACCCTAAAGCCATTAAACATTATTTTCTGTGATTGCCCTTGTTTTCAATTTAATTAACTACAAAAATTGGTATCCCCATAGTTTCTGGTTGTGAAGGTCTTTCTGCACATTCATGATCATTTTATTTCATTCTAATGATGTTCCCTATTGTCAAGTGAAACAAAAAGATTAACCACCTTAGCTTTTCAGGCTTTAGATCAGTGTTCTCTTCCATGTGAATTCAACGAATTAAGTTCAACATGTAGTTTATTGAGTTCTGGGATGTGCTTTATGCTAGAATCCCAGAATATAAAGATGTGTAAGGCTGCGATGTGAGGAAGGAACAAGCATGTGAACAGACAGTCTGTTCAGTTACATAGTAGATGACAGGTTCATTGGAGGCACTAAGGAAACATACTTAACTTTACCTAGAGAGTTCATGGAAGACTTCTCAGAGGAAGCAACAGTTGAGATGAGACGTTAAGGATGATGAGGAACTCACCAGGGAAAGCCAACAAGAGGATGGAGAGGAAAGGGCATATTCTGTAGAGAAAATGGCAAATGCAAAGTCAGGTATGCACCATGTGGTGCCTGGTGGGAACCACTAATAGTAGAGCATGGATGGGGGGTGAAGAGGAGGAGGAGACTGATGAGTCTATTGGACGTCAGCCTGCCAGTGAAGAGAAGCCACTGAAGGTATCTTGAACAGAGGTGATGTGATTATATTTGTAGCTGGGAGAGGTCATGTGGTACAACGTGCATTCCTCATCCACTGCTGTATTGTTTGTGTTTAAAGACCACCCCGTCCTTCAGTTTCCATTGTTGTTCCTGCAGGGCTTGATCTAAACTATCACATTTTCTAGGCCAGTGAGCTGAGGAAGGCTGAGTTTAAGGGTCACAGGCCAACAGGTCACCCACTCCTGGCTTGTTATAGCAATGTTTAGGTTGTGTCATAACTGTAGTCCTTTTATGGGCTACTTCTTCCTCCTGAACACTGCTCACAAAACCAACGAGCTGTTGATCATAAGCCTAGACTTGCCTTAACAATGGATGCAGTCCCTGAGTATGTTCATGGTCTGGTGGTGTGGGTCCACTCACTGAGACACCTGTGGGTCTGCTCTGTGTCCCAGGCTGGCATCACAAAAGAGTGAGACGTGCCTGCCACCATCTGCAGACACATAAACAATTCCAAAAGAGTACAATAAATATCACAGTAGAGAAACTAAAGGAACAGAAAGGAGGGAACAGAGACCAGGAAGCCCTCCTGCAGGAGATGGCATCTGTGTCTCCCAAAGGAGGAAGCAAAGAAGGGCAGACAGGATGTCAAAGTGCAAGGCAAATAGACAAACAAGCTATTGAGAATCACAAGTGCTTCAGGCCCAAGCATGGAGAAGGAGGAGAGAGCTGATAAGGGAAGGAGCTGAAGAGATCGCAGGGGACCTGGGCCTCCAGGGCTTGCACACTGTGCCACCAGAGGGTTTTGAACAGGGAGAGTTAACACAGCCAGCTCCACAGAAAGATTGTCATGAGAGCAGAGTGAGTGTGTTCGAGAGGGACAAGATGGAGACAGGAAAACTACCTCTGTTTCCCTCTCTTACTGAGCTCGGACAGTGATACCAGCAACAAATAAAGAGTGCTGGGGGGCACCTGGGGGGCTCAGTCAGTTGAGTATCTGACCCTCAATTTTGGCTCAGGTCACAATCCCACCATTGTGGGAGCAGGCCCCATGTTGGGCTGTGCTGAGCGTGGAGCCTGCTTAAGATTCTCTCTCTCTCTCTCTCTCTCTCTCTCTCTCTCTCTCTCTCTCTCTTTTCCTCTCTCTCCCTCTCTCTCTCTCTCCCTCTGCCCTTCTTCCTCTCTCTCTAAAATTAGAAAGGAAGGGATGAATGGAAGGAAGGAAGGAAGGAAGGAAGGAAGGAAGGAAGGAAGGAAGGAAGGAAGCACTGTAACAAAGTTAACATCTATGGATTGAGAGACAAAGATGGGTCTAAAGAGAGGCAAAGAGGCAAAATTGCTGGAGGTTGGAGATTCAGTGGATGTGGAGATGTATAAGAGGGCGAAGTCAAGGATGAAAAAAGATGGGCCATAGTCCACAGATGGCAGAGTTTTTCAGTGGGTGCCACTGTTGTGAAATGGAGTTACACTTTTGGCTGCATTTGAATGCCACGTTGCTGTTGTATTACCCTCAATGTGCCTTCTGCTCCTTGGCTCATTTTTATACCTGGTCAAAAAAATGAAACTCCTTTTATAAGCCCTGTGCAGTCCTGCAAATTATTTTCACCTCTTTTTTCCTTCAGAACCTATGAGGAAGTTTAGACAAGTGGCAACATTCTCGTTTTATAGATACAAATCTGTCATGCACAAAACACAAAGCTAGTGTGGCCGAGTGGGGTTGGAATCTTCACCCTGTTCCCTGCTTCTAGCCTGCATTGTCGGCTTTGAAGATACGTTATTAGATGATGCTGTTCCCAGCAAAATGGAATTCATTTTTTGGTTTTCAACAAGCAGCCATTGATGACTATCTACGGCCAAATGCAAAGTTTTTCTTGGAAGCTTGTGTCTTTTAAATGTGTTGTCTGCTCACAGTGGCTCTATTTTGGAATAGCTCACATTTATGAAAGGCTCACTGTATGCTTCATGTAGTATTAATCCATTTAACTATTTAATTCTGTGAGATAGCTACTGATGTTATCCCCTTGTTAGACAAGTGAACTAAGGCACTGAAATGGTAAGTAACTTGCCCAAGGTCGCCTGGCCACAGGCGTTTAAGCTGGAGTTTGAACCGAGGCATAATGGCTTCAGAGCTTCTCACTTAGCTTGGAGCAAATACATGAAGAGTGGACAAGTCTAGGACATGATCATTATTTTTCGAAACTGCTCAGGAGCATTTGTTTAAAGGATTTTTTTTTTTTAACTTTGAAAAGAGATTTCTGAAAGCAGCAACACCTTCACAGTGGCATTCCAGATCCTTTTAGAATCGGTCATGACCACACTGGAGAGAGTTCATTTATACAGAAATAGTTACAGTCAAGTTGGACCTCATTGAAGATGGCATCGGAGAGAGAAAAACGGAGAGAAACTGTCCCTACCCCAGAATAGTTCACCTGTTTTAATAGTTTTATTACTAAATTTGAGGGTTACAGTTCGTTAGGGCAAAATCCAAAGATGAGTAAAAATCAGCCCTTTTGCACCTGAAAAATTATTTTGGGGCAAGGCATATAAGTTCTCTTCATTATGACATGGTATATAAGTCATTAAAATCTCTGTTTTGTATCAGTATTACAGTTCACATATACAGCAAAGGGCTTCTAGGTACTTTTCAGTGTTACTAATTTCTAGATTCTTTCTCCTTTTATGTGTGTATTTTTACAAATATTTTCCAAATGTATTTCCTTTTCTAGATATATGGAGTCTTATCGGGCACCTGGGTGGCTCAGTTGGTTAAGCATCCAACCTCGGCTCAGGTCATGATCTTACAGTTTGTGAGTTCAAGCCCCATGTCAGGCCCTGTGCTGACAGCTCAGAGCCTGGAGCCTGCTTCAGATCCTCTGTCTCCTTCTCTCTCTGCCCCTCCCCCCACTCATGCTCTGTCTCTCAAAAATAAATAAATGTTAAAACACTTTAAATATATAAAAATATTTGTTAGCTTTTATTTTTCTCTGTATACAGATCATTTTAACCAAGTTTCTCATTCCTTTGTCCAATAAATCTCCACATTTCCTGTCTGCCACTCTCATTCTTCCTTTTTCACACAACATTAAAAAGAATATTCTGTCTACCATAAAAGCAGGAGCCTTTGTGTCACCTCTTAAACACCTTCCTCCTAATGAGATTGATTGCGGTGTATTGTTACCCTTCATTTATTATCTCCTCAGTCCATGTTCAAGCCAAAGTCACTTAGTTTTGTGAAGGAAATTGTGTGAGACATTCTTCCAAATGCTCCAATAAAATTCAAATATATCACATCTGCTTCATTCCCTTAAACTAGTAATCTTGTAATTCCATCAGAAAAGCAATCAAATTTGGCATGCCTTTTTTTTTTTTTTCCTTCACAAAGCTCAGCTTCTTATTACTTTTGGGTTTATTTCCTCTGGATGTTAACAGATTTTTTATTACTCTCACGATATTGCAAACTTGCCAAATTACAATTTTCAGGGTCACTTTCATCGTTTGAAAATCAGGGCTCTCTTTTCCTTTTGCCTCATTTTGTGGTGCATAAATATTTGGATTTCTGTTGATTCTACATATCTTATATTAACCAGACCCATTACTTACAGAGGATGGCAGTAAACATGAGGAGAAACAGGCAGAGGATGACCTCCCTGCTGCCAGCTGTCAGAAGCCACCTTCCCACACCATTTCCAAGTCATCCTGGCTGACTTCATCATTTCCCTCTTACTAGCCACCAGGTCTCAGCTCCATTCCTGGGTTCTGTGATCTATACCCTGCTTTCCCCTTTACATGTTCTATTCACATTAGCTCATCTGCTTTTGCTGCCCTTTAGAAGAGAACTCACACCTAGTTCAATCTGCTTGTTTTTTTTCTCTCATGTTTCTGTTTGTTGACAAGTAAAGTTATTTTTACCTCCAGGACTATGACTGTCTTTCAACCACCCATAGAGTATTATTTGAATTTTTGCTTTTTCTATTTCATGATGCGGGCGTTGTTTTCAGGTTGGATGCTGTAGGGCCTGGTTCAGAACAGCAGCCCCTGTGATTCCTTCTCTTGGGTCTAACCAGGCTACACCCAGGTATAGCCCTACTAGATTGTATTATCTTGTTCTAAGGTCTCTGCTTCTTTTTTCCATTTTCTCATCCTTAATTACTTTCTTCACTGTTTATAAACTCATCAATAGGTACTTTATTTCTGTAGATTTTATTATGTTATTTTTTAGCTTTGTATCACTTAATACTTTGCTTCCCTCAACAAATACAACTATATCTCAAACTGTGTTGGGGACTTAATTATCTCATGCTTATTCCTGGAGAGTGGAGATCTTTTTGTTTCATTTATTCATTCATTTGTTCATTTATTAAACCAACATTTTTTAATGTTTATTTATTTTTGAGAGTGAGAGAGACAGAGTACGAGTAGGGGAGGGGAAGAGAGAGAGGGAGACACAGAATCTGAAGCAGGCTCCAGGCTCTGAGCTATCAGCACAGATGCAGGGCACGAAATCACAAATCGCGAGATCATGTCCTGAGCCAAAGTCGGACGCTCAACCGACTGAGCCACCCAGGTGCCCCTATTAAACCAACATTTAATGAGTAAGTACCTCCTGGTGGTCAAGTGGTCAGATACTGGGCTACAAAATGATGCCTCCTTTGCAAACATTCACAAGATCAGGAAGGAGTCAGCAATGGAAACAATTCTAATGCAGTGTGATGCATACTGTGATGGTGGTATATTTACAAGGTCCAATAAGGGTGCCACCCTGAAGAGATGAAGCCTCTCAAGAAAAAGAATCTAATTGTAGTTCTGGGGGAATCGGGATGAGTTTCATAGGCAAACAAGAGAGAAGGGAAATGGTGTTTCATGGGAAGATGTAGTCTTTCAAGATGGGTACTCTCAACTTACTCTGATTCCTCTTTCCATATCTGCCCATCTTTATATTATTGGCAGATCAAGAAGAAACTAAAAGTCTGTGGGAAACACAGGCACAGAGGCCGAGGGAAGAAAATAAGTACTATATTTCTGTATGAGTTTATAAGGGCTGCTGTAACAAAATACCGCAGACTGGGTGGCTTAAGCAACAGAAATTTATTTTCTGACAATTCTGGAGGCTTAAGATCAAGATCAAGGTGACAGAAAGTTTGGTTTCTTATGAGGTTTTCTCCTTGACTTACAAATGGCTACCTTCTTACTGTGTCCTTACATGGCCATTTCTCTGTCTGTGATGTTTATGTCCTAATCTTTTCTTCATATAAGGACATCAGACATACTGGATGAGGACCATCCTGACAACCCCATTTTTACTTAATTACCTATTTAAAGGCCCTATCTCCAAATACAGTCACATTCAGAGGTACTGAGGATTAGGGCTTCAGCATAGGAATTTGGTGAGGGTTTGGGGAAGAGACACAATTCAGCCCATAACAGTTTGTATTAAGTCTGTAGTAGTGTTTGAACCAATGGTATAACTGGTTTTCAGAATCACTGGACTTAACTAAAAGAATATATGATGAGCTGTTATCTGCTGAGCAAAGCTGTTTAAATGTTTTAAATTTATTCTAAGTGTTACTATAAATACCCTAGATTTCCCATGTAGCTCCATTTAGAATTAAAATATTACATAAGCCATACCTCATTAAACACTAAACTTTGTCCCTAAAGGCCCAAGACACATGACAGTGTATGAACCCTTTCAGTACTGCTGTGGAAGCCATATCACGCTTATAATCACTGATGAAATGACTATGCTTTAAATTGCTTAATCTAGTAATTTGTTCCCACTGTAGAGATAAATTCATTTATCTTTATTTAGATGGATCATTATATAGAATTTCAGTGTAGATAAGAATATAGTTTGAGAAAAAAAACAGCTTCTCAAAAATGTAACTGCTTCTTGGATCTCCTTTATGGAAAAAAAAAATTATATATATATTTTGTTAGATATGAAAGAATTTGAAATGTCTTTGCATTTTAGACACTCACAATTTTTCTAGTGTTGCCTGTGGTGGTCTGACAGGAAAGCTGTGTAATGATCGGAAGATGTCAATTCTAATTTTCACTGGGCCACTCACTCCTTCATGATTTGTGCAAGGCATTTAATTTTCCTAAGCTTTTGTTTTCTCCTTGGTCAAAAGCATGTGATTATATATATCAAACTTATTTCATATTTTATACTCTTGTGCATTTTTCCAGTGTAGGAATTATGTTGTTGAATTAATATGCAAGACAATGCTTAGATTTTAAATATCAGAACTTAGTTTTAAACGTTAATATAAATCTTGCGTTATGGTAGAAGAGAGAAAATTGTGGATGATAGTATTTATATGGGCAGAAAGTAAGAATGCCTTGCCAAGAAGGAATTGATTTAGAAAAAAATTTGAAATTCAAAAGGTGTCAGATATAAGAAACCTCACAGATCACCTATATTACATGAAGAAATGGTTTAAAAATTAGACCATTAAAGTCATTCTTAAGGTAAAGTGAAAAAGATGTCTTTGAGGCAAATTTTGAAAGGGAAAAAGACCTAGGCCCAGTTCAAAGAGGTAGGAGGAAATTTAGATCCATTGAGGAAGGAAGAAATGAAATGGTGACACCTTCAGTGCCCCTACCCCAGGTCTGAGTCATCAAAGGAAGGACACAGGTGAGCACAGAGGAAGTGTCCTCTTATAAAATCTCCCATAAGGGACCATTGTTGTTATCGTCATGCACAAGTATTTTGTAACCACCACTGGCTCCAGCACGGAGTTGAGCGCAGCACAAAAGAGGTCAGAGTCCTGCTCCTGCCTCCTGGATGCTGACGCAGATGCTCAAGGGTGTTATGGCTATCCAGACTGGTGGACATGGACAGCCAAGTGTTTGCATTTGTTGAACAAGCCTTGTTAATAGTGGGAAGTGGAACTCGGTTAGGGGACCACCACTTCCATTTCTAGTTAATTGGGGAAGATTGAGCGGATGGGGTTGAACAGCAGGGCCTGAGCCTGTTTGCTCATCATCTCACAGCTGGACTCACAGCTGCCCTAACATCTCCTCCCAAGCGCTCCTGAGCTCTGTGGCTTATTTAAATAGGAAAGAAAAAAAGAAGGAAGGATAGAAGGATGGAAGAGAAGGAGAAAAAGAAAATAAAGAACATATATCCCCCAAAAGCTTTTCTGTTTGGTTCCTTTGTGTCTGGCAAATGACTTCTGGGATAGCCACCTTTATTGGATTGTAGACCTGGCTCTGCCCACCCCTCACCCCTGCCTGCCCCTGAGGACAGTTGCCAACAGTCCTTTCTACTGCTGAGGAAGCGTGGAACTGGCTAGAATCAACATTTGTATGCTGACCCTGAAAGCAAGCAATAAAACAGTTAACATTTTTTTTTAGTATTTCTCACATGCTGGGTTTCTTCTAAGCGCTTTAGATGTGTTCTCATTGTATCTCCCTACCACCTCTAGAAGCTGGGGGCATTAGTACCTTTCTGTTACAGATAAGGGAAACCAAGGTGACAGCTCTTATAAACTCCCTGCAGAGCACAGGTGACCAAGCGAGGGCTGGGGCCCAGAGTGTCCTTCTTACTTACCTACACACAAAGTGAAAATGATAGGCAGAGCCCTGCTGTTGACAAGACTACTTTCTGGTTTTCTGGATATTTTAGCATATTCCATCATGAGCTCTTCACATGAAGCAGAAGGTCTCATTATGCCCATTTTACAGAAAGAAGTGATACTCAGAGGAGTTAAATGGCAATGAGTGGCTAACTAGCCAAACTATTAGAAAAGAAGTAATGGACAAGGTTTCTTTTTTGTTTTCAAACTCAAATTTCCCACACAAGACAAAAGTTGGCAAATAACCTATTTATTTGTGTGTGTGCATGTGCATGTGTGTGTTATTTTGTGCTATTTGTAGCTCAGAATCAGAATATTGTGGAACTTTAATTGGATTGATGGTTTTTCATCCTATTAAAGATGGTTGTCACAATTCTGGAAACATCTAGATATCTGGGATTTGGGTTATTTTAATTTTTATCAGAACTGGGAATTAAACACCGAAAGATTGGGCCCTGGATGTGTATCTTTGGGACGTAGCTACATCCAGGGATTCACAGCTCCTTTGTCATCCGGGTTGACACAAGTCTTGTCCTGACTCACAGTCCTTAAACTCCTCAGTCAAAAAGTTCTCTTCCCAGGAATGTTTGGATCCGTGACTCTCTCTTGCACGGATGAAAAGTGGGGCCAAAGGCAGAAATCTCCTCCCCCAGGCCTGAGTCTAGTCACTTCTCAGTAAATATTTATTGAGCACCGTGGAAGGCACCGAGGATATAACTAACGATGAAGAAAGCATGAAAATTCGCATCCTCGTGGGCATACACTCTGAGTGTCCTTGGGGACATGCCACGGGAGAAGTGGAAGGTGCAAGAATTGCTCTGCAAGAGAACACGCCACTGGAGCCACTGTGTTGTACACCTGAAACGAAGGTCACATTGTATGTCAACTATACGTCAATTTTTTTTTTTTTAAAGAGAGAGAACAAGCCTCTCTGGGACATGCTGAGTGGGGCTCCTGACCAATCATCTTTGTGCCCTTGGACACACTTAACATCTCCAGAGTCTTTGTGTTTTCCTTCTACAAAAGAGGTACACAATATGTCTCTGAAAGGACTGTGTGGAAGATGAAAGGAAAGCAGCACATCAAGCTGACAGAGTGCCTGAGACATACAGGGTATGGAGTAAAGGTTAGTTCTCTTGCGTCACAAGAATGTTTTTGTTCCAGTACAGAGGACTTTCCTATCACAGTGCTCAGTTGGTAAGAGATTGGATAACTAGCAAGAAGTCATCGTAATAATTGCCCCCATTTGTCAAGCATTTATCATTCAGGACCAGGTCACATGCCAAGTGTGGCTACTATGTCAGCCCATTTTGCAGACTTCTGCTCTGCTTGGGTTCTTCTCTTCCTTCCGAAAGATAAGCAGCACATTCAGGGAAGTCTGTTTCCTGTGTATTTGGTATTTTTTTTCCCAAGAGACAATTAGTCATGCCATCAGTATTTGAGATAATTTGGGAAGCACTTTGTCTACACAGCCAAAGATTAATATCTGAATGCTCTATGTTCATTTAAAGCCATGAGATGGGGCACCTGGGTGGTTCAGTCAGTTAAGCATCCGACTTCAGCTCAGGTCATGATCTCACAGTTTGTGGGTTCGAGCCCCACATCCACCTCTGTGCTGACAGTTCAGAGCCTGGAGCCTGCTTTGGATTCTGTGTCTCCCTCTCTGTCTCTGCCCCTCCCCCAATCATGCTCCGTCTCTGCCCCTCCCCCAATCACGCTCTGTCTCTCTCTTTCTCTCATAAATAAATAAACATTTTTCAAAAAAGCCATTAGAGGGTTTTTTTTGGTTGTTGTTTTTTGAGGACTTCTTTCCTGACATGTGCATCCTGCAAAAGATTTTGAAACTATGTCTCAGCAATATGCACCATCCATGGATTCTTCCACCTCCAGACAGCTGGATTCCTAGTCTGGAACATGAGGCAAGCCACTCCTGGGACGTTCCAAGCAGCCCACACCTAACACCAGTGTTCCCGTTCCATGCGCAGCCCACACTTGGCGCCTCTCCTCCAGCCCCCTCGGGCCCAGGGTGTGCTCTGCCATGAATTACAGTTTTATTTATCTGAGCCTAGGCCTTTTTCCCTCTAGAATCAGAGCACCCAGAGCTGCTGGAACATCAATGCAGAATGCATTTTAATCAGTGGTGTGAATGGAGACAAAAGGAGAAGACTGTCAAACTGAGGCATCAGGGGAAGATGTTCTAGCAGCTAAGAGAAGGTGGGCCCTCGGGAATAAAACACCCAAGTGGGATTCAGAGTCCGCTTCTAACTCAGGGGATGCAGAGAAGGCTTCACCTCCTGTAAATGGCAGCAGCATTGAGAGGTAATATCCAGAAAGAGAGCTGACTTACAGTCCAGGAGACATAATTTGCTTTACAAAGTTTATGGAAGGAATGAAGATGACAGCTGCCTTTTTCCTACTGGTAGTCGCTGATTGCATTTGGTCGTATTTCATTTTGATTCAGCTCCTTCCTGTCTGTATGATATTACCGTTACATTTTTATGCCATTTCAGATTTTCTTTTGTTGTCACATGTTGGAAATGGATTACATTCTGCTTGTCTGTGAAACCACAGAGATTGTTTTGCAGGGAGATGGTCTCACACTGTGTGGACTGAAGAGTACAAAAGAGATCAGGTGCCAGAAAAGTCTGTTCTTGAGATGAGGTTTATTGTAATGGCTCTAAGAGGGATCAGGGTAATCCATTTGACCCGAAAGCTCATCCTAACCCGTAGTGACAGGAACAGCACAAAACATTACCCGGCTTCTCTGGATGGCTGCCTTGTGGTTACAGATCCTGCTTCTGTAAGAAATCCCTTTTCACAGGAAGTCATATGCAGTTTCTACGTTTATTTTTTCCCTATCTAATCCACCTGTATAACCTCAACTTTCCACATGGGGATTATTCATAAATTCAACAAACGTTTGTGTAGCGCCTCCAATGTGTCTAAGCCAAGTGCTATATAAATATATATAGAAAAAAGCATGCACTCCACCCTTGCTTTAAACCTAGTGGAGAGACCAAGAAATAAAGAGACCATGGAGCCACGGTATGAAATTGCTGCAGCTTTGGTGGAAGCGTAGTGGAGGGGACCTCAACCAGAGAGAGGAGGGTCAGGAGAAACTTTCTGTAGGAAGTGACGCTATAGGGAGAAAGGGAGACAAGGGTGAGCTGGCCAGACCATACTTCTTCCCAGGAGGAAGGTTGCACCTAGTGGCGAAGGAGGATTGAGAGAATGTTCCAGGCAGAGGAGCAGCATCCATAAAGGCGCAGGGGCCAGAGAGAACACAGTATGTTCAGTGAATCTCAGGTCACATGGCCAAGCACCGAGCATAGGTGAAGCATGGCAAGAGATGACTCTGGAGCAGTGCACGAGGAGAGGGTCCCTAAAGCCTGCTTGAGGACCGGGCTCCTTGTGGAAAAACCATCATAGGTACACTGGGGGAGCATCTCACTGGGGAAGCAGTAAGGCCAGGATAGTTGCTTCCTTTGAGCACCATAGAGTGTGGGGGAAGATACTGGCTTTTATGGCTACCAAAGTGAATAATGCTGATGGTGTAAGCTCAGCATGCTTCCAGGCTACCTCCAAGAATATAGACTTGCTTTTATGTTTAAGATAAATCTGGTCCAATGCATGCATGGGTAGGCAATGAGAATATTAAAAGATATTTACCCAACCCTTTTGCATCATCTACATTACAATTAGCTTTCTGTCAAGATGACCATGGAAACAGAATTCACTAACATATGTACCTCAAGAATTTCTCCAGTTACCCATTTAGCATTTTATTCCTCACTTGCTAATGGGCCAGTTTGTTTCTGTTCTGGTTTGTTGTCAGTGGTCCATGCTTGATATGAAAAAACAACACATTTTGTTTATCTATCAACCAAGTTGACATGACAAGAAGAATGACAGATTTTATTTATATAGAAGAATGCCCCTTCCCCTCCTCCTCACAATGTTGAACCTATACAACCAACACACTTTGTTTCTCACTTGGCTCATATTCTGAGCCATTTGGGTTTTACAGCCAATAAGGAACATCGGCACTCTAATTTGCATGGCTTGTGTCTCCTATTCATCTTGCCTGTGGAGAGCCCATTAGCAGCAGAGGTCACAGAGGCTGGGGTCCCGCAGAGCTGCAGGAAAACCCAGCTGTTATGTTCTTCTCAGGTGAGAGAGGACAGAACCTCTTTGTTATGGTTATTATGGTTAATAAATATTTTCTAATAGGATGAGGGGGGTGAACTACACTCTCCCGAGCATAAAAACTATTACACAGGGCGAGACTGGAGTTGCTTGTATCCTTGAAGGTCTTTGAAAAAGCATATCTTTATGACGACACAGATAAGTCAAGGACCTAAGAGTTTGGTGAAAACCCGCAATGTCGTGAATGGCTTTCAGACTGCATTGGAGGTCATGTTGAATGATCTGTTGGTTTTCATGTAGGAACTATGTTGGGTCATTAAATGCAACTGTCTGTGGTCAAGGTTATTATTTTGTACTGTGGCCAAAGAAAGGTCTTTGGGAACATATTCCTATAAAAAATCTCAGTTTGCACGTCACATTTCAGAACTCTAAATGAGTCTTGAATGTGTATTACTGTATGTAAATAAGATGTAAAGCAAGATTGTTCTGAACAGTTTTTTGGTGGGGAGCGGGAGAGAAGGGGATGTACCTTATTGATTCATGCTTGAGACTGAGAGCCTATACTCTTTGGTTATATATTTTTTTCAATAAACGGGTTTTTTCAGACTGACAAATTTGTTCCTATTAATCCATTTCCCCCAATATCAAAAAGTCAGTCATTGCCAAATGGCATTATTTGAGCAAAGGATTTTGTGTAAAAGTGTCTGCTCAGTTTTAATGATGAAATTTCATAGTCTTGTGGTTGTAAAGCTGAGTTCCTCCTACTAAAATAAACAACAATTACATAAAATGATCTCTCAGTTTTTCTTTTTGAATAAGGATCATAAGGATAGCTGCTAGCTGTCTTGAGCACTTACTCTGTGCTGCTCACTGTTGAGATGCTTTGCCTGTATCAGCTCATTTGATTCTCCTCCAAACAGTCCTTTGAGCTAGGACTTCTGAGTATTCCCACTTCACAGATGAGAAAACGATAATACAGAGGGTTCCAGTAACCCTCCCACACTGCTGGGAAGCGGTGGGGCAGAGTCTGAACTTGGTCCGACTGACCCCACGGTCTGTGCTTTTGCACCATGCCGAGACCAAGTCATCAGTCTTACATTAAGAAAAGGAAACTTCGATATCAGCATAACCACCCCAAAATCTTATTACACCAAGGGATGATTCAAGCAATTTAGAATAAAAGAGAACTGACACACATTCTTAACCTTTAGAAATTGATACAGCAAATTTGTCTCTCAAAAATCATTACTGTATTTTTAAAAGAAAATTAAATTTAAAATATTGATAGCATTTTAAACATGTGGAAACAGGAAGGTCAGGATTTTTTTTTAATCATCTGTCACAGTAGAAAGCTAACCTCAAAATGACATGTTATTTTATGTCACTCTTTTTCAAAGTGTGAATCTCAGATGCTGTGATTTGCAAGAAAAAAAAAAGTGGCATATCAGAACTCAGAAAACCCAAGATTCACTACTGGCTTTTCTGTTAACTCTGGGTGACCTTGAACACATCACCCTCTGAGTTTCCATTTCCACAAACTTAAAACCTTTTTCTTCCAGTAATCAACAGAGTTTGTGCCAGCTCTAATATTTTATGAATATCTTCAGACTAGAAATTAGTGCAGAACTTTTACATGCTGTCTTCGAATCAAAACTAATTATGTTCTTTTTTAAGATGATTCTTGTGGGTTTTATTTTTTCTCTTGATGAGATCAACAGCTGGGCAGACATTTTTTTTCAAACATTGTTAATTGGTCACATTAACTCTACCATCACAGTAGATCTTTGGTCATTTGCTGTAGATGGTAAGGTCTTCTCTTCC
This sequence comes from Prionailurus bengalensis, assembly GCF_016509475.1. Classification (NCBI taxonomy): domain Eukaryota; kingdom Metazoa; phylum Chordata; class Mammalia; order Carnivora; family Felidae; genus Prionailurus; species Prionailurus bengalensis. The sequence continues at coordinate 119,613,156 of NC_057358.1, read as the reverse complement.
TCCTCCAGAAGACACTGTCAGATCCCGCACATAGTACAGAGCCATATGGGAACCATTAGAACAACAAGCAACAAGGATGTTCCAAGAAGGTCCTCCCAAAATTAGGCTCCAAGAAGGTCCTCCCAGAAAATTGATAAGAGAAATGCCAAAATCAGGATATGAAGCCTGATACAATTATATTAACAACATCTCCACTGAGAACTGGAAATTATGAAATAGCATAACTCCAAAAGAGAAGCTGTGTTAACTTTACTGAGAATTTTACCATAGCTATAGAAATGTAATGAGACTCTAATGTGAAGATATGGGATCCTTCCCACCTAACCTAACCCTGGAAATGAGAGGGGTTGGGAATGGGAGAAACGGTGAAGTGAGTCAGATCTGTCAGTGATCCTTTTTTTCTAATATTTATTTATTTGTGTGAGACAGAGATTTAGAGTGCCAGCAGGGTAGGGGCAGAGAAGGATGGAGAGAGAATCCCAAGAAGACTCTGCACCATCAGTGTGGAGTCCAACGCAGGGTTCAAACCCATGAACCATGAGATTGTAACTTGAGCTGAAGTCAAGAGTCAGATGTTCAACCAACTGAGCCACCCAGGTGCCCCTGTCAGTAATCCTTTTATGGACTTAAAACCATTCTGTTCCATTGCCCCTTCACCTCTGGAAAAAAATAAAAATAAATAAACAAATAAGTAAACTCATGTCAATGAAAGGGAGATGAAAGCAATTTTCATTGTTAGGCCCTTTAGTGGATAAGCAGCTTGAGGAAGTCTTTGCCAATGCACCATTGACATTGTGGTTTTCTTCTTCCTTTGATAGGCCTACAGCATCCTGCTCTTTCTTTCCCCTTCTAATTCTGTGCACATTTTAAGTGCAGGCTGTAGCATGCTTCTTTATCAAGGTGTAATTAAGACATTAGTATTCATTCAGTTAGCGCAAGGTGTGCCTGTATCTCCGAGGAGCAGAGATAGACAACAAAGGGTCAAACTTACTGAAATAAAAGTATGGCATCTTTTCTTAAATTTCAAAGGCCCTGAGTTTGGCATTTATGTGAAGAGCGGACATAGGACAACATCAGCATACAATGAGAAATCCATGGTCCCTTTCAACTTCCTTTGTTCATAGAATATATTTCAGTGTGTGTGTTCAGCATCCAGGTGTATTAGGACACTCAAGACTGTAAAAACTCATAGGTTTTTAAATCTTCAAGATTGCAGAAATTGCATGCATACATTAACAGAACAGGTTTTCAAAATCATCTTGGAATGAAGGAAAACGTGAGTAGCCTACAAGAAACATATGGTTCGAGCTGTTCATTCCATTTGCATTTGTTTCTGAGAGCTGTGCTTATTGCAGCTTATAAAATCAATTCAATTTAGCTTTTGCTTCTCTGTGCAATCAATTATTTTCTTTGTAATAAAGAAAATATGAGCCAAAAATATGGATCTGAAAATGTTTTTATCACAAGTCAAGATGTCAGTATATTGACCTAAATATAAGCAAGACTGAAAAGTCTCCTTACAGAAAATCCAGGATATTAGGGTGCTTTTTCCATTTTGCTTATGCAGATCTTAAGAAAAATGGAATATGCAAATGTCAATTGTTTAGAAGACTACACAGCCTATACTTTTACATCTCCTGGGCTGTATTGATCTAAATGTCTCATACATTATCAATTTGAATTTGGTCAACTACAGTGCATTGCATAAAAGATTTATTTTCCCTATTGTTGCCACTGGAAACATTGAATCAACATCCAAATTATACTTTTCTGATAAAATTCTTAATCTAACAAGTCTTTTCTGTTTGTTGTCATTCATAGCTTTACTTCTGATTCATGATTAATCACAGCTCATGTGTTCAATCGCTATAAACTGTTTGTAATGGCTTCTTTGTAGCTCTTAGGTTTCTCTAATCTCCCCACAGTGAATTACAGTAGAACTCAATTCATTTGTTGGCATTATTAAATAGTTGATTAATGCCAGGTTTTAAATTGTTAGTCTTTTCTTATTTTTATAAAGAACTAAAATCAGGATTTGCTGTTCTTGCCAGAAATCAGTGAAAATTTTCAAAATATTTCTCTTTGAAGCCTTGGGCTCTGATACCCTCACATATGTGAATGTTTTATTGAAGTCATTTTTGGTGGCTTGAGCTCCATTCTTACTTGTCAGGTTAGAAGTTCTGGCATTAGACCCAAAAGCTCTTCCAGAACCCAGCCCTTCTTTTCTTCAGGAACCAAATTAGTTCACAGGAATGAGAATGTCTTCAGCAAAATGTATCACAACAAACTAGACCCAACATTTTTTAGTAAACAGAAAGTCCACGGAAATATGCATTTACTCACTTGCTGGAGATCCCAGAAAGAGATGATAATCCTACAAGAAGCCAGAGTCTTTTTAATATAATTGGGTAATATATGTTCCCCTCTTATTCCATGGGAAACAGATGCTGCGCAAGACTCACTTCCTGCAGGAAAACTAGCAGAAATGCTAACGCTGCGTTTCGTTAGATCTGCCAGAGAGCCCAGTTAGATCTGCCAGAGAGCCCAGATAGGACATCGCAGTTTTCAGTGTGAAAGAAAAATCCCATCCCTGTTTCGTGGCCGTTTACTGCCGCGGTAGAGGGAAGGTCGGATTCCCTAGCAAGGATTAAGACACAGTCCAACCCCAAACTGTTCTAGCCTCACTTCTCAAAGCACTGCTAAAAGAACCCTCTCTTCCATTCAACTGGCCAACTTTTCCTCTAAACACACCATGTACAATCCAGCCACTCTCTTTTACTCTGAACTATGCCTTTTTGTTGATCCTGGAGCTTTCTTTCTCAGGCCCTGGGGATGGAGGGAGGAGTGCAGGGAGAAGGTAGGGGAGTGCCTTGAATTACTAACACTGCCCAAAACTGTCTATGCACCAAACACTGTCAGGAATCTGAATACAACTTAAAGTGTAACTATTGTCAGGTAGGTGGGCTATGATATTTTTTAACATTAAGAGGGGAAAAGACCATAGTGTTACATTACAAAATGTAGGTATAAACTTGTTTACCTACGTTTCCGTTTGAACACTCTCATTTCATGAACCATTCATTTAACTTTCTGTTTTTAAAATTTGTATGATATTCTCACATATGATGTCCTTACACGTGTCCTCAACTGACTTGCAAATACCTTGAGATCAGAAGCCACACCTTCATTCATTTCCTGTGTACTGATCCCCATAAATAGCTCTTCAGCTTTTATTTTATGCTTACTAACCCTCTACCCTAGTCAGCTTCATTCATCCAATCAATCAGTGGCACCGACCTTCACCACACCAAGACCATGAAGGTAACTAGGCATTTTCTCTTAGAACGTACTGCCAGAGGGTAGGAGGAAACTTTTGGAGGTGATGGATAGGTTTATGGCATAGTTGTGGTGATGATTTCACAAGTGTGTACTTATTTCCAAAGTCATTAAGTTATGTACATTAAATAAGCACAGCTTTTTGTATGTCAATCATGCTTCGATAACATAGCTTAAAAAGAAAGAATTTACAGTTTCTCTATCTCTAGACATAACCAAGTAGCACCTAGACTTACCTGTGCAGAGAAACATGTGTCTCTCCTTCACTCCAAAGCTAACCATTCTGTCTGTGCCCCAGGCCCATCCCCATTCTCCCTCTCCAAAACCAATCTGTTCTTCTCTCCTTGTAGCCTCATGGCTTCCTGCAGTGTCACCCCATCTCCCCGTGGTTGAGATCACTGTGCTTCTGCAGTATCACAATAACGGCAATTGTCTAGGCCTGGCTCACAGTGTATCCCATTTCTGACTCATGCAGGTGTGTCAGTACTTAACATGCATCCCTTTTCCCTGTGGACATCCTATTTCACCTCCAAAACCTAGCTTAATGTATCCTTGCCTCCAAATGTCCTTGGTCCTCTCAGAAAACTACTTTCCATTCTGTGCTCCCAAGACCTGTTGTCTTTGAATATAGTACCAATCACAGCCTGACAGGGTGGTGTGTTAGGTACACACATGCTTCCCCATTAGATTGAGAACTCATTGCATGCAAGGGTTATGTCACCATGACTCATTCTATCTCCATTGCATGGCTTTCTCATATAATTGACATTTAACAAATGTTTGTGGAATAATTATGCTTTCTTTCCTCTCACCAGGTAGGACTTGATAAAAGTAAATACTCATGTCATATCATGTCATTTGTGTTCTCAGACAGACTTTTTCTCTTGATAATGTGCCTTCCCAATGGTTCTTCTAGACATAGAAGAAAATATGCTTTAATAAGTCTTTTGGCTTTTCTTCTTTGTCCCTAGCTAGTTGCAATCATCTGTCCTCCTAGGCTCACAGAGATTATTCAGTATCTGCCTGTGGCTACCCTTCCCCTTATCCTCATCTTACACCACCCGACCCCATGTAACCTCTAGAAGAAAGAAGCAAATAATTGCACTGGCCACTGACCTCACAGTCATATTCAGTAGTAAAGCATAAGGAAAGGACAATATTTATTAATCCTGCACCAAACACATGCACGCATGTGCATGTTACACACACACATATAAATCATCTCGTTTTGTTAACATCAGTTTATATACATATAGTCAATACACTATGTGCTTTCAGTAGATCTATGAAGGAGGTATTACTATCATGTCCATCTCACAGATGCAGAAATGGAAGCTGGGAAAGGTGAATATCTTCCCCGAGATCCAGCTCTGAATATTGGAGCTAGGAATTAAACTCAGGTCTGCCTTGCATCAAAGCCAATTCATTCTGTTATGCAAACTGCTTCAAAAATAGGGAAAATCGATTAATATTAATGATTGTATGGCTTGTATGTGTGACTGTGTAGATTATTCATAGCTACACTGTATATACATCATAAAAATATAAATTATTTATTAAGCCATGATGTATAAGACCTCACATATGTTCCTAACTGCTGATATATGCACCTCACAGAAGAACATTATTCACTGGGGAGTTATTTATGTTTGTAACCTTCCTCTTAGAGGACACTCCATGATTCAGATAAGAAAATCAAGGCCCAGAGAAGAGCAGACCCTTCCCAAAGGACAGAATTCTAGAGTTCCAGAGCATCACCCCATCCTGGACTTCAAAGTATAGGTCTGACTAACTCCGCTTTTTGAAGAAACACAATACATCAACCAGTTTGTCTTTCAGGAACAAAGTCGACACTCCCCATAAGGATCCCAAACAACAGAGTAATTTGGAAGGGACACCACGCTCATACAACAATGCCAGTTGTAAAGAGAAGACGGGAAAGACAGCAAAGGCATTTTGCAGATCAAAAATATTTGAAGACCTTGTCTCTGAAAAACTCACGGGCTGAGAGCCAGTTTTGAATTCCATATTCCCCCCTTCCCAAACTTTTCATACTGATTATATATTTATATAAGCAGTCCAAGATTTTAAGCCACTAGAATCCTAGAAATTATATACAGGTAGAATTATGGAGAAAAAAACTGATTATTTTAGCTTTCCTTAATTTTCTTCATCTAGCAATACTCTACTTACTGAGCACCAGCTATGTGCTAGGTATTTCATATAGTTTGGGTGAAGAACCAGAAGCAATAATTTTCAACATCAAAAAATTAAATATGTTCCAAAATATGCTTCTACTTTCAAAAATTGATGAATAATCACATTAAGCAGCAATAAATGACGTGTGGGGATATTTAAGGCACTGAAGCCCTTCAGAATGAGCAGATCAGCAAAATGCAACACAGAAGAACAGGTTTGGGTACTATAAATATGGCTACTGCATATTTCACCTCTCTTGACAACCGTAGCAAGGATGTAGAATTCATGTACCTATCTTTAGAATTGTCAGGGAAGGTATTTACTGAAAAATAAGTAATTTGCAAGGAGGGAGTCTGTAAAGAGATTGTTTCTAAAGGGTAAGAACTGTTTAGTAGGATTGAAATAACTCAGTGGGAAATGGGTGAAATCCTCAATGACTATCACTTTAGTTAACACTGAGGAAGTAAAACAATTGTTCCCCTCATTCTGTTTCCAAATGGAATATGCACCCCATCACTTTTAAGCCACCATTTTTACAAGGCTCTTGTGCCATCCAAAGTGTATTCCTGATTTCTAAAAGGCATGTCAGAAATACGTAAGAAAAGCCACTGCAGTATGGAACTTAGAATTCTATTCTAAACAGTCACCTGGCTTTGGCTCCATGGTAAAGAATGTGCAAGTGTTGAAATCTAACAGACCTCGTTGCTTGCATAACCTCCCCGAACCTGTTTCCTCATTTGTGAAATAGGGGATAATATCACTTTCCATACAGGTTGTAAGGATCTGATGTGATAAATTATGCCTAAAGCGTGGCCTGTAAACTAGTTTTATATGGTTTTCCAGCCCTATCACTACATATCATCTACTCATTTTAAGTCTTAACAATTTATTTCGGTGGTAGAACTACAGGGAACAAATGCAGTTAAAGCACCTCTCCTGCCCTAAAATATGTAAATTGTTTCCTACAGTACCGTTTCCTGGAGTAGTTTCTCTTCCCACCCCCTGACACATTCCTGATTCCCCTGGCAGTCACACCACCCACTGAATGGTTCAAACACTTTCCTGGTCTACTTTGAGCAACTGTGAGTCCTTCTGTCTGCACAATTATTTTTACATGCCATACATATTTAATTAGGAGAGCACGGAAACTACTCCAGGGCTGAGGAATAGTGATGTTTGTGTGCTTCTCCTGTGGGGCTTGCGTGTGGACCAGTTTGGTTGACGTGTCTTGCTGACGAGACCAAAGAGGTGGCCTCCATCCACATATGAGCAAACCCGTCGCTTCATTCCTGGACCCGGATCATAACTCAGACTGCGCGTGGAATGAGATCCGCCAGGTGTTAGGTCTTCTGTCTTCCCGTCACTTGTCTTCACCATCCCCAGGTTGGCATTATCTGTTCGTTAGAACAACAAATAGGTTCTACCAGCCTGCAACATGCCAAGCCAACATGCTAGCATGCCAACATGCTAGGTGCTGGGCTGAATCAAGTCGACATGTACCCCTGCCCTCGTGGGGCCTGCAATCTAGTTTGAGAGGGAGACAACAGATAAGTGGACAAGCAAATATAAATTCTAAAAAGAACCATGTGAGAAATGAACAGAGTATGGTAAGGGGAGTGGAGGAAGGACCTACTTAAAGAGGGTGGCCATGAAAGGCCCCTCTGATGAAGCATATCTGGCTGAGTCCTGAGTGTATAGAAGGACCCAGCACTGGGAAGCGTGTAAACAGTGTAAGTTTCAGCGACACACAGGGAGCCCTCCATGCTGGGTGCTGTGGCTACTGCAAGACGTGAGAACGTGGCCTCTGCTCAACGATAGGACCAAGACACATTACCATACTCTCCCTGGGTCCTTGGTGGTATCGAAAAGCTTTGCCCAGCACAAGGAGAAAGCACATCCCACCCAGTGACCACTGGTGGGGTCACTCTCCATCCAGTGACCACCCCACCCAGTCCCCAAGGGAATTTTGTAGACACAAATGGTATGAATGTAGGCTTATTCAAGAACCACACCTCTCTGAAAAAGCATTGGAAGCAGTAAAGTTGTAAACTGTGACTTTGGAAGGCAAAACTCATTCTTTCCCATACTTCACATCCAGATCTTCATGTTTTAGGTAAATTGACCCAGAAAGACAGAAAAACAACTCAATAAGCTCTCTCAACCATGGTTGAAAAGATGCCTTTGCCGGTCAAATGGTCCTAATACAGTATCCAGCTCCTATCACCTTTTGCACTTTTCTAGAATTCCTTAACGAGAATCTGACATATTTTCCTCTTGGTTTTTTTTTCGTTTTTTTTCTTTTTTTTTTTGAATATATGAGATTTATTGTCAAATTGGTTTCCATACAACACCCAGTGCTCATCCCAAAAGGTGCCCTCCTCAATACCCATCACCCACCCTCCCCTCCCTTCCACCCCCCATCAACCCTCAGTTTGTTCTCAGTTTTTAAGAGTCTCTTATGCTTTGGCTCTCTCCCACTCTAACCTCTTTTCCTCTTGTTTTTTTTTTCTATCACTTTGTTTTTATAGAATGGTTTATATTTTTCAAAAGACTTTCACATCTTTTTTGGTTCCTCATAAAAACTCTGTGAATGAAGAAGACAGGTTTGAAGCATTAATGAAGCCGAAAGTTAACAGAACTTCTGCTTTGGTTTCTTTGCAAAGTATCCCCCCTCCCCAGCCATGAGTTTTCTGTGGAATACAGAATATACCTTTTTTGTTTTTTAATATGGAATATGTCTTACTCCAAATGTTCATTTTAACAGGGTAGGCAATATGATGGAGTGATGAAAGATACAGGCTTTGTGATGAAAAGGGATGGGTGTGTGTGTGCACGCGTGTGCATGTTTAATCAGGGCACTGCCCCCCAATTAATATGCCATCTTAAGCCTCAGCTTCCGCCACTAACACCCTGCCCCCCTACCCCTGTAAACAGTGATAACAACACCAAACTTGAAAAGGATTTTGGGGCAGTAAATGAGGTAACAAGGAAAGCACCCAGCTCAGTGCCTGTGTGAAGGTGCTTTGCCCTCCCTTGGCCACTTTCTTTTTCCTCAACACTCAGGAGAGGCTGAGCCCAGCAGCTGCGTAAAGAGTAGTACTCACAGAGGCTTGCCTTCCCCGCCAAACCCGTTCCTCCGCCTTTCTGCAACACCATTCTCCCAAGCCCAGTTTTCTGGAGTCATCCTTAAAAAACCTCCCTCTCCTTTACCACCTACAAATGATACTCACCATCCCTGCCCTTTCTGCTGCCTAGACAATTCTCAGATCCGCTCCTTCCTCTCATTGCCATTCATTTATTCATTCAGTGACTGTTGAGTACCTACTACCTGCAGCCACTACACTGGACTCTGGGAAAACAGGAGGGAACAAGCCTGAATTCCTGGCACTCATCCTCACTCAAATTATTTCAGTTTACTCGCCTACAGACAGTGTCTCCTTACTCCAGTCCATTCTCAGTATTGACATCAAAATTATTGTCCTAAGCAATACTGATCTCTGATCTCCTCAATTCTGATATCATCCTTTGCCTTCTTCACAACCGTGACTGGTTTCCCAAAGATTTCAACGTGGTAAAAACGGCCCGTATTTACTGAGCCTGTACTATGGGCCAGCGTTTTTTTAAGCACTTTACATGTATTGTCTAATTTGGTTGGAAGACCAAATGCCTTTAGAATACCCTTAAATCTGGCCACAGCCCACCCCCACCACTCCCTCCCCTGCCACTCACACATCCAGTTCTTCTTGCCAAAATCAATCAGATGTTAAAACCATACACAGACATGTCATGTTCTTATGTTCTTGCATGCCTCTGAGCTTTTGCATGGTATTTCCTCTGCCTGGAATTCCCTTCCCTTAGTTTTCTACCTGGAAATCCAACTCATCCCTGAAAGTCTTCCTCCGACACCATGAAATCATCTGCAGCTCCCCCTGGATCAGGTCACTTCTGACCCTCTGCTTTCATAACACTGTGTGTGCCCTACACAACCTTGCATCACTGACACAGTCAACCCTGGATGCGGATTTCTGATGAATACCTGAACACTACAGGCTGCATTGTTGGGGTCTCACACCACAACGTGACTCTCAGAACAGAACTGCCAGTACAGACCTGGAAGTGCAGGAGTGTAACAATTCTATCAAGGGCACAGGCACCAACTTTTATAAAACGTGCCGTGACTCCTTCATAAGCTCTCTTTCTTTCGTGTTTTGCACTTTAAGTAGCAAAAGTAGTAGAACTCCATGCTTGGTTAACATTGTTCCCTTATTCCGTGGAAGGTTAGGTCTTGGCTAGCCTGGGTGCTATGAAAATGGGGGCATCGGCAAGCCAGGCAGAGAGAGCTGGAGAGAAGCTTTGTTTTTCCCCTAAAATGTTGCCTCTCTGGTGTCCATCACTGCCGTTATGTGGAAGATAACTTACAAGCCTCCAAAGGAAGCCTCCTGCCCAAATTTAATCAAAGATCAAACTGACCTCTTGGAAAAGGAGTATTTGCTAAAGGAAGACCAGGCACTTATAATATTTGATGTTTAATGTCCAATTATCCATCTCCCCAAAAGTCACCAGTTCTGGGAAATATGACAGTCATCAGGAAGTATGGCAATGAGAAGCTCTTCTATTTCCTGAGACGAAATTCAGCAAAGACATAAGCAACAAAAGATGTTTAATGCTGACCTTTTAAAAATTGATTTTTTTTTCATTTAATTAAGATAGGGTTCTAAATAGTAAGTATGTCATGGAGTGTCTGTCTGTCTCATTTGGAAGTCCAGTAAATTTTCTGAAGGCATGAAGATTTAATCATCAAGTAAACTGAACTAATCAGACAAAGCTCATTTGTTCTGTTGTCTTCGTGATGCGTTCGGATTCCCCGGCTTCCTAATAAATTGCTTGGCGGTCAATCCAAATTAACCAGAGACATACATCTGTTTGACCTTGCATATAGACAAGATATTAGCCATGAAGCCATTACAAGTAATATATTCAACTTCTAACTTTAAACACTCTTGAATTTAAGCCCTTTTATATTGAGATGAATAGTTTATAGAACCTTTTCTCCCTGCAAAAATCCTCATAAATGAGGGCATTGTTACTATTTTAAAATTAAACCCATCTTCTTCAGTTTCTACATGACTAGAGCTTTTGCAAATAGCCATGTAAATGATTACAAAATAGAAAAAAAATGTTTGAAAAGTTGCATTTTATTAAATTTCTAGCTAGATGTGATTATTTTTTCTCTCAAATTCACAATTTAAATTATTCAGTTTTTGGTTTGCCCAAATGCAGTCTTTTTTTAGGAAACAAAAAATAAGCTACACTTATGTAAGATTCAAGTGCTTCATAAAGCACTATGTTAATAATACTTGTTTTTTAAATGTTGTGTGTGGAAAGGTAGCGTCTCTTTTCTCCCAGCCTCCTCAATTAGCATTTCTCATACGTGACATTTTCCTAAGAGACACTGCAGTTAAGGAGCAAAGAATCCTGCAATGATTTTTACGTCTGCTCATCGTTTTCCCTCAGGGAGCCTTCAACATGTTCTGTCCATGTTCATGAGATATAAATCTCATTTTTTATGAATCTTGGTAAGAGAAGAGATTAAACCTAAATAAAAACAAATACTGGGGCAAGGAAGCCCCTTTCATCTCAAAGAATTAAAATATGAGGGGCTCCTGGGTGGCTCAGTCAGTTAAGCATCCAACTTCAGCTCAGGTTATGATCTTGTGGTTTGTGAGTTTGAGCCCCGCATCAGGCTCTGTGCTGACAGTTCAGAGCCTGGAGCCTGCTTCAGAGTCTGTGTCTCCCTCTCTCTCTCCCCCTCCCCTGCTCGCTCTCTCTCTCACTCTGTCTCCCTCAAAAGTAAACATTAAAAAATTTTTAAAAAGAAAAAGAATTGAAATACGAGGTTTTAGTAGTTGAAACATCTTGCCTGAAATAAAGTTGGGAAATTCCTGTAAAAGTTGAGATTAGAAAACAATCATTTTTTATAGACTAGAAGTGAACTTTGGCATTTAAAGTCTTCACCAAAAATCCTAAATTACTTGAATCCTCTAAAGATTGAACCAGGGATTTCAGGAAGATTTAATTTAAGCATGGTCGGAAAAAAAAGGTGACATCAATACATATGATAATAACATTGAGGCATTTTCATCATTAATTATGCATTTCATGGATTTCAAGTGTCCACTGTGTGAATAACATATTAATTAATTAATGATATGCCCATACTCTCATCATTCTAGGGCAGCATAAGAATAAATTACCAATTTTTCATCATATATAGTTTTTGTGTCCAGCTTAATGTTGTAATTATGTTGAAGTAAAAGATGAGTAATTCCTCACTGTGTGAAGGACATTATATGTAGGTAATGAGTTCAGTGACAATTATACATTAAACTATTTTATACCAAATACTAATTCACTGTTTATTGCTTGATTTTCATTGGAGGCTTATAAATTATAATGAATTATATTGGCAAGTGGGGATATTACTTTTGCATTTGATAGTTCATCATCTAGTTTTTAGAAAGCATTGTTCTTTTTTGCTTTTTTGTCTTGAGCTCATAAAATTGATCAACAAGCTTACAAACCTTATACAAAATAAATATACTGTAGTTCATTTTTTATACAGTATACCAAGTAGTTTTTTTTTCTCTTGGCGCATCACTAATTTGATGCTATCATTTAAAGGTCTGTTGCTGTTATTCGTTTTGAGATGTCTTTGTTTTAGTCTGGTCTGGTTTAGTTTTGAACCACCTTCTAATATACTACCTGCTAGGAATACAAAGAGAATAAGGCTTATTGCTGCCTTCAAGGAGATTTTTGCCTAAAGGAAACACGTAAACACCTAGCTGTAGCTCAATAAGATAGGTGACAGGGAATAGATGACAAGGGTGTTGGTAGAAGTTTCATCTTTCACAAAAGTAGTATTTGACTTGATCTTGAAATATTGAAAGATGTGTAGGGGTTCACCAGATAAAGAAGAGGTGACAGGCATTCAAAAAGAAGGTGTAGCTCATACGCCTTAAAAACCTGAAGGTAGTGTCCCACTTTATCACAGATTAAATGCTCTAATCCCCAAAGAATCCTCCATCCCCAGAAACATCACTTCTTTACATATCTTTACAGACAGCGTACAGCAAAGGTTCTCAGCTTATCCATGGCATGGTCAGCCTGGGCACTCACCATGACCATTCCTCTTTGTGCCGTATGGGAGGACAGGACCAGCACCATCAGCAGCTAATGACTCCGTCTTTTTAATGACTCTCTGTTCTCCAGCCTTGCTGATCATGGCTGGCCCAGGCAGGGAGAAAATTAAAAGGAGTTTGCCACCCCCCAAAGGGTGATTTTTTTACAGTAAACACTCCATTAACTGGAACTTTTAGATAGCTGATATTGTCAGCCCTTGCTTTCAGTGTGAGAGACAGTGACAAACAATGAATCCTAGGCATGTATTAAAAAGAGCAAAACCTTCTGGGATGTCGCTGGGGCCAGTGTGCATTCCTCAGCCACCTTCTGTGGCAGCACTGTGGCCCAGTGACAAATTGTCTTCACAGAGCCTAACTCAGACACCATGCAATATTCCAAGTATCCACAAAAAAATTAAGGACAATCAATAAACTGAACTTAGGCAAGGGAGGAAAAGACTGTGTTTATATATATGTATTAGACATATATAGATTATATATATATATTACATATAATATATATTTTATGTAATATTTAGAATTCTTCCTAAATATTTTATATACTATATATATTGGATATATATATACACATATATATTTAGGAAGAATATATGTTATATATTATGTAATATTTGGAATTACAAATATTATATAATGTATATAAAACATTGTGTGTGTGTATATAGATAGATAGATAGATGAATTTCAATAGGGATTCCAACAACGGTGAGGAAAAAAGTATCATTTGGCAATAAGGTATACTAATTTAAAAAATTGAATTAAGTGAAAATTTTGTATATTCTATATGCATATCATTTTACCAAGGTTACTTAACACACCACCTCATTATCTAAAGGTAATTGCGGCTTTATCTTGTAAATATTGCAGTATTGAACCACTAATGCAGCCCTTGGAAATTACCTTAACTAAAAAAAAAAAAAATGTTTTCATTATGTGGGAATCATTACTGGCTGACACAGGTTTCCAACTGCCCTCAAATTTCCCACTACCTTTTACTGGCCAGAGCTTCCGCTTCTGGCATTAAGGGTTTTGGAACAAGAGTGAGAGAGTGAAAGGAATAGAAGAAAAATAGAATTGTTCCTGTGGTGGGTATATTAATGGATAGACTTGAAAAGACTAAGACAAACCATAGGGCCCATACTGTAATAAATAAAATACCAGTCACTTAGAGAAGCTCACAACCTTATGGCTAAATGAGTCTCTGAGAAAAGATGAACAACTTTTGAGCAGATGTGGGACAAGCACCATGCTAGGCACTTCTATTAAAATTATCTCACTTGGGCCTCATGACAATTCTGGGGGAGAAATGGCAGCCCGATAGAGTGAATATAAGGAGCATGAATTTTTGAAGTTAGAACTGGATTCAGATCCTGGCTTTGTCACCTACTTTGGCAAGTTCTTAAAATTCCTCAGCCTCAGTTTATTCATTTCTAAAATGAAGATAATTACCAACCTTGTAAGACTGACATGGTAAGGTAAATGGGCTGGTCTGTATTATATGTGTGTTCTCTGACCCTCAGTCTTGTGTTTTCTACCAAACCTCCTCTTGTGTTCAGCTGAAAACTCAGATATTTCTTTGAACTGTGAAAAAGTGTTATCTTCCCCCATCTTGAACTTGCACAGTTGATTTCTTTTGGAACCTTAATGTAGAACATTACATTTGTCCCTGTTAAGTTGCACCTTTTTTATGTCAGCATGGCCTTTGAGCCTGTTGAGGGAATTTTGAATTTTGCATCTGTCTATTACTGTATTAAATATCCTTCATGGCTTTATGGCATTGAGAAATCTGATAAACGTTCCTCGTATGTCTACATTGATGCCATTAATAAAAATATTGAATAGAGCAGAATCCAGGGGCAGAGCCCTGTGGCATTCAATCAGAGGTCCCCCTACAGACTGTGACAGAGTCATTCATCATGTCTCTTGGGTGTATATGTACAACCAGCTGTGAATCCACTTAATTTTTCTCTCATAGAGCCCACCATCTTATAGATAATGAAAGACTTCATCAAGTACTTTACTGAAATCAAAGACACTGTGTCCGTGGCATTCTTCTGGTCTGTCAACCTCATACTAATAACCCTGTCAAAAGGGGGAAATTAAAATAGTGCAGCAAAAACTTATTTTCAATGAAACCAATGAGGTTTGGAAAGAAGAGTGGCTGATGGCTCAGGGGTGGGTCCCAGAGGAAGGACACCTGGCCAGCTGCTGCATGCTTCTAGCTGTGGCGTTGCACTGAGAACTGACCACATGCCAGGAGCCGGCTCAGAAACTGGACTTAACCAAACGCTAAACAAAGTTAGTATTTATTGAGATGCTTTTTTTAAAATTTTTTTAATGTTTTTTTTTTATTTTTGAGACAGAGAGAGACAGAGCATGAGCAGGGGAGGGGCAGAGAGAGGGGGAGATGCAGAATCTGAAGCGGGCTCCAGGCTCTGAGCTGTCAGCCCAGAGCCCGACGCGTGGCTCAAACTCACGGAGTGTGAGATCATGACCTGAGCTGAAGTCAGATGCTCAACTGACTGAGCCACCCAGGCACCCCTATTGAGATGCTTTTTATGCCAGACACTGTACTACATGCTTTTCATATATCTCGTTTAATTCCTATATTAAGAGGTAAATACTATTTTTAACCGTATTATTTTGACAAGTTAGTTAAAGCTGAAGGGGTTGAATAGTTGACCCAAAGTCATAGATAGAAAGTGCCAGAATCAAGGCTCACACCCACATCACCCTGACATCCAGTCTTGGCTCTTAATCACTGTGCCCTCTTGAGCGATTCTTGTGCCTCAGTGGTGGTGATAATTGATGAGAGAACAAAATTTCCAATCTGTTAACCGATGGTGGGAAGAATTCTCTAACTATGATCAAAGTCTCCCCACCACCTATCTTCAGCCCTTCCTTTCCTGGTATCTGGGCATCAAGAAAATGAATTCTATATATAATTAATAATTTATTTTGAGAGAGAGCAAGCACAGGATGGGGTAGGAGCAGAAAGAAGAAGAGACAGAGACCCAAGCAGGCTCTACACCATCAGCGCAGAGCCCGATGTGGGGCTTGAACTCACGAACCGTGAGATCATGACCTGAGCTGAGACCAAGAGTCAGACGCTTAACCAGGTGCCCGAGAAAACGGATTCTGATTGTGCTACCTGTTGCATGTGGAGTTGGAGGAAAGGGAGTTTTGAAGGATAGCTCAAGTGATCAAACACGAGGTCTGATGAAATAGCCTCCATCCAGTGGCAGAGAATACCTCTTAGGTAATCAAGGAGCCTGCCTTCTCTGGAGTCAAGCCCTCTCTCCCAACAGTGCTGTCAAGGCTGGGCTTTCTAGTTGTCTTTTGTCCATTGTTTCACTGTTTGAATCTGCCGTCTATGCTTGTTTCCATGCCCGCCCTAATCTGGCACACACCTTCTTTGTTTAGCTGGGTTTCAGTACCAATGATTAAATGATAGTCCAGTTGCCAGTCTATTTCATTGGCTCTTTCTGGGCCAGAAAGCCATTCTGTCTCCATTCATATTGTTGGTGTGATTAATTGAGTGCTTAGAATGCAAGCCTGGTCCCAAGTGCTTGAGGGAATCTCATTATCACCACCTGTTACCCCTACAGAATCTATTTGGGTTCCTAGTGATCACTGCCTTCTTTTCATACCTGCACAAACTCTTGTGGTAACCATTTAGAAAGCATGAGCACTTTTACCAAACTGTCATGACTAGGAGAATTAAGACTCTTAAAATATATGTATGGTAAGTCATAAGTACTAGTGTACTAAACACATATAACAAAGAATATCCTACTCACCAAGCAGCCTATAGGACCAGCCTTGTGGTCACATTTCCTTTGAAATATACTGGACAGCATGCAGTTTCTGTGTTGCCTACCCTTTAGTCTAACTGGTAACTAGTCTGTTCCAGAAGAACAGTGGTTTCTGTCTGGTGCATTCTGAATTACAGCCTTCAGGAATGGCTTTATTTATATTACACTTACTGAATACTGAATACTGACTGCTTTCTCCCAGTGTTTTTCTTTTTTTAACACCTTTATTGAAATATAATAACAGATCATAAAAGTCACCCATTGGAAGTATACCTTGCAATGAGTTTTAGTAAATTTATACAATTGTCCAACCATCAATGCAATCCAGTTTTAGAATATTTTCATCACTCTAGAAGGTTCTTTCACGGCCATTGCTGTCATCTTCACTCCTGTTCCTATCATAGGCAACCACTGATCCGCTTTTTTTAGAAACATTATATAAGTGGAGTCATACAACATGTATGCCTTCTTTCACTTAGCATAATGTTTTTTGAGGTTCATCCATACTGTAGCATTATCTGTAGTCTTTTCCTTTTCATTATTGAGTAGTATTCCATTGCATGAATATACTAGATATTACTTACCTGTTGGCTACTTGATGGAATATTTGGATTGCTGGGTTTAGCTATTATGAATAATGCTGGTTAAATTTTCATTTACAAATCTTTGTGTGTACATGTAATTTTCTTTCTCTTGGACTGCTACCTAGGAGTGGACTTGCTGGGTCATATGGTAAGAAACTGGGTCATAATGTGAGATATTGGCAGTTCTCCAAAAAGTAGATGTGTCCCCTTGATATCTCTGCTAGCAATATGAGATTTCTAGTTTATCCACATCCTTACCATCACTTGGTATTGTCAGTCTTTTTTATTTCAGCCATTCTAGTGGGTATATAGTGATTCCGAGTTGTATTCTGTTATGTGATTCTCTAGGAGATAAGGAAGCAGATGGGGTGAGGTAACAAAGGAAGTAAGTGGATTATTAAAAATCTGTCCCTCACTATCATCCTGCTTTCTTATCCTGAGCCTGTCTTTGGGACTAACAACATCTGCTTTCCTTAGAAATACTTTTTTAAGCCCCTGACATTCTTTTTCCCTCCACACATGGGCTGAAATGCGGCGAACACCTGACTCTAAAGTGCAGTAGTAGCTAGCTGGGCTAAGTAAAATCCATGGATGCACTTTTTAAACCTTAATTTTAGCTAGTTTTCAGTAGATTTTTACCTCCTCCCACACCAAATTCTTTTATCAGAGCTGCTGACAAGAAACAGAATTGATTGCCTTGAATTCATTGCATCTTTCACTATTCTACCTACCCACTGATGTAGGGTGTTATGTCATTAAAGTAGCAAACAGCACAAAGGAGGTAGCAAAAGAGCAGAAAAGAAGACCATTTATAACCCAAAAATTGAATAACCAGGCCCTTACTTACCTAAGATTGTCTCTTGGAATGCAATTTGTCTTAAAGCTTCTGTTTACAAATATGTGTTTAGTCAAGTACTTTGCATATTCCGTTTAATTTACAATATGTGGACATGTTAATAATGAGCTTTCTTAAACATAGTATCATTTATAATACTGAGACCATGGGTCATACAATATAATAGATCATAAGTTTTATGATCTCAAAAACTGAATGAATAAGGTAAGTTGAAAAATACCCTCAGTAGCCATGAATATCCCCTATGGTTAGCAAAAGATAAGCCTAACTGTGGCCTCTCTACTTCTTAAGATGTAGAGTATTTTTATGTATTAATAATACTGCAAAGAGATTTGCGGTTTTCAAATGCTTTTAGCTCATCATCACATCTCCAAGAATAACTTCAGATGTGGGATATAGCGCATATTTCCCATATTCTTCTGCAACAAATTTTTTCTTCAGTAATCCCAACGATTGGGTTATTGAGCAATGCAAACCAAATTTCTCCTATGAAAACCTAATTTGCAGCAAGCTGTACTTTAAAAGTAACTTACAGGGAAATTAGTTAGGAACTGATTGGTTGGTTGGTTGGTTGCTTGCTTGCTTGGTTTTAATCTTCTGGAGCAATGTTTATGTGAAAATATAATCAGAAAATTAGTACCTTCATCAAGAGGTAATTCAGAGAGCTTTACAAATAAACCTAAGATTCTCATTGATTACAAAAGAAGGCTTTCTACTTCCAGAACCCTTAAATGCTCAGAAGCAATTATACCATTAAAATCTCTCTTTCCATGCAAAGATTATCTCATTTCCTCCTAATTAGTGTTTCCTGTTTTTTGAGACAGACTGTATTGAGAAAACCTACATTCCCTGGGACCCCCCTCACTCTCGCACTGTCCTTTGCTCTCTCTGGGGCCATAGAACTTGGAACCTCTTTTCCACCCCATAGGTTAGCACAGTTGTATTTTGGTCACATGTATTATACAAACTGGTGTTTGCTGATTATTTGGTAGTAGTTGCTATGAAAAGTAATAGCAGAAGGAAAAGAAAATGTGGCAAATCTTGTCAGAGGGATTTTTTAAAGTGTTAGAGGTAAAGGGAAAGAGTTACAGATGGTAGGAGGTAAGCCAGTTTTCCATCACTCATGGCAAGACTGTGTAAAGGAATCAGGGGCTAAGACTCAGAAAGAACAGAAAACTAGAGAGTAGAAAGGAAAAAGCAATAGGACACGAGTGTTCTCTTTGCTTTCAGAGATAGTTCTCCTATGTCATTTGTTGCCCACAGCAGAAGTGATCAGATCTGAGATTTTAGGGATACCCCTCTAAAATGTCCTTGTGAGCTAGATGCTATGAGGAACTCTAGGACTCAGTAACACTGTACCTACCTGACTTCCAAAGCCTGCAGTCAGGTGGAACAGGTAAGACACAGACATGTAAAAAGAGAGCTAGCAGTACAAGCCAAGATACATCCAGTGTTACCAGCCCACGGCAGCCCACAGATAACACAGAAATTCAGAGAGAGAGGTTGCAGTAATCCAAGGTGAGCAAGGAAAACTTTAGGTGGATCTTGACTTCATCCTTCCAAGATTCTAATGAAAAGGAGAGTGTGATATTTATATCCATATTTATAGAATATGCAGAAGTGTTGTATATTTAAGTCAAAGAAATGTCCATGGCACAGTTGGAGACCTGGAGGAGATTTGGCTGGAGTTAAAGAAATTTTAGATTAATAGGAGAGAAGGCTGGAAAAGTGAAAGACAGGGTTCTTGATCTAGAATCTACCCAGAGAGGGGCGCCTGGGTGGCTCAGTCGGTTAAGCGTCGGACTTCAGCTCAGGTAATGATCTTGTGGTCCGTGAGCTCAAGCCCCGCATTGGGCTCTGTGCTGACAGCTCAGAACCTGGAGCCTGTTTCAGATTCTGTGTCTCCCTCTCTCTCTGACCCCTCCCCCATTCATGCTCTGTCTCTCTGTCTCAAAAATAAATAAACGTTAAAAAAATATTTAGAATCTACCCAGAGATATCTATAGTAACACATTTAAATAACAAAGATAATAGTAAATTTTTTGCTGGTAGGTTTATTCAAGGATAGGATAAAACAAGTTTAAAGTTTCTGTTATACTTAAAAGAGAAATCATGCCTTAGTTCAATGCTTCATGGTTCCCAGAGCAGCTTCCTAGTCATTCTCATTCAATCCACAGAAACCCTTTTTAGTCTTGGCAGGCTGTGTAGACACATATATTTAGATAGATGGATGGATGATATATAGGTAGATGGATGGATGGATACATGGATACATACATACATACATACATAATAGACAAGAAGATATACACACCTGTTTTTTAAATGTTTTTTTTTTCCAACTACTATATTGAGAACCCTAGAGGACTGAATATTTTTTCTTCTTTGTGGCTCACAAATTGCATAACATGGGTGTTACATGTGAAAGACATCCACTAGTTTGTTGTGGAAGATTATTATTATCTCTTTAATATCACTGCTTAAAGATATTAAAGATCACCTAGCTGGGTCATCAGTGTGGATCAGTCGGTTGAGTGTCCAACTCTTGATTTCAGCTCAAGTCATGATCTCACGGTCATGAGATCGAGCCCTGTGTCAGGCTCTGCACTGGGCATGGAGTCTGCTTGGGATTCTCTCTCTCCCTCTCTCTCTGCCCCTCCCATGCTTGTGCACACATGTACACATGCTCTCTCCCTCTCCCCCTCTCTCTCAATAATAATAATAATAATATTTAAAAAGATCAGCTAGCTGGAAGAAGAATCAGAGGAAGAACAAAATGTCATGATATTCTGCTTCAGGGGTCCTTCTATCCACCATATTATGCCAGGCATGGATTATTACAGCCCAAAAAATCAGAGAGAACATGTCACAGTCAAAAATCAAATGCAAGTTCAAACGAGGACTTCTGGCATTGTGGGAGTTGAAATTGGATGACACACAGGCACTTTTGCCTTGATGCTTCCAGGTGGAAAGTGTTTAGAAATTACCAGAGAGGGGGGAAATCTTTCTCATTTAATTGCAGAATTTAGTTCTGCAGATGAGAACAAAGCAGATAAATTTTTAGCTCAACTTCCATTCTGGGTCTTTAAGAACACCAGAACTCCTCAGAACACTTGCAGTTTTGTTAGAAGAGGCCACTGTGAAGCCAGATGCATGCTCTTGAGTTGCTCTCCGTAGTTAGCAAACATCTAGAAAAGGGAAAGGGGAATTATCTACCTTGTTAAAATGGAAGGAGGGTTCCAAATGCAGGATAAAGCTGTTTCATTTAAGTACCATTTAAATAAAAATCCCCCTCTAAATAAAAAAACTGGAAATAAAAAGGATGCAGTCCCATGGTGGTGATGACTGGAATCACTCGTGTGCTCAGTGTTGCTGCATGTGTAGTCTCTGGAGTATTCAGCTACATGTGTTATTTCACGTCTGTCAGCTAAATCTGAACTCCAAAATATAACAAATGCAAAATGTGACACTGAGGAACATTATGTGGATTTGTGATTTTCCCTGGAGGACTTGGTCCAGCCAGCAATAAATGGATTGAGATTTCATGCGGAACATGGAGACAGACTGTCGCTACATGACTTTTCTTTGTGACTCATGCACATTGTCGCAGCTTTTTCCAGTGGTTTTTTTTCTATGGTGTCTATGCAAACAAGGCAATGAAAATGGAAATTGTAGGATGATAGGATTTTTTTTTTAGTCCATGGAATATTTGATATCCAGAAAAGAAGCACAATCTAAATTTCCAACAATAAGGGGAATGGTTAGTAAATTATGCCATGCTTCTCTAAAGCAATAATATGGTAATATGGAGTTACTTAAAATGTCTACTGAGAGTTGGATATGTTAGGGAAGTATTTTAGCTTTAATATTGAGTGAAAAAAATTAAGGTGAAAATTGAACTTATGTTACAGCTTCTATAAAATATAATCATGGGGACAAAATGAAAGGAAGCATATCTATATGTTAATAGCCTACAGAGAACTTGTCCCCTTACTCGTTTTTCTGTATTTTCTGTCTCTACAGTGGGAGAGCAGTATTGTTACTACAATCCAAACATCGTTTAATTTTAAAAGCAGATGAAGAAAAAACATATTTAATTTAAATCATGTTAAATTTAACGTTTAACATATATCACGTTAAATTTTAAAAGAAAAAAAAAAGAAGTCTAAGTATGCTGACTTTACCTGGTGCTGTGACATATATTCTGATGCGAGCCTATTCAGTGTGAGGGTAATGGCATGACATTGTCTAGCAGAATTCCCACAGCCAGACCCAGAAGCATAAAAGACAGTGACATAACATTGCAGCATTGTCACTCCACAGTTATTCTCCTCTTGGTGGGATCTGTGACAGGATTTCTGAAGATGTCCTGTTCAATTGATGATACTAGAGAAAATTCCTAGAGGCAGCTACTGGTCTGATGAATGGGTCCCAATATGAGGAAAGCTCATGTCGGTTCAACCCCACTCCTTGCCTTTGGCTCACATTTCTCATAGTAGTTGTAATAAAAACCGTTAAGAAAATATGCAGTAACTTTTATTTCATATCTGTTAGAATTCAGCAGCTGGAACCACATTCTTAGGCTCATATGTATAATAATTTTTTTTCTTAGTTAATGGTTTGACTGTGTAGTTATTCATGTCCCGTTTCTCTAAGTTCCCTCTTTGTACTGCCAAATAATCTGTGGCAGAAACTCAATATCAGTGTTTGAATTGAGCGGAATTGGCTCAATATCTTAGAATAACTAAATCCCCAATATATTACCATTACTTTACCTTTTATACCCATGGGGTTTCTTTTATATGCAGTTCACTTCCACTCACACAGGAATGAAACCCGTACAGAGTTTTTCTCTACTACAGTAATCATTGCTCTGGCTTTTTAAAAACCAAAGGTTTGCAGACTGACTGGTCATCAGTTATGGTGCCTAAAGTGATAGGATTCCACTACTTCCCTGTCTGCTTCCAATGATGACCATATGTTAGTTAAGTTGTTCTCATCCAAGGCAAACCCACTTGCCTTTGGACTTGACTTTTTCATAGTGACTATCTTTCTTTGGAATATTCTGTTACTGTGGCCAATTTGATTTCTTATTGTTGACTTGGGAGTTTTGAAGCCAAACGTCACCCCCCACCACCACCACCACCACTCTAATATTAGCCAACTTGGATTGAATCTTGGATTGTTGAGGACTTCCTATCCTTTGTCTATATATGCATTTCACAAGGAATTCTTTAAGGTACCCACCTGAGCTTTTTTGACCTGAAGCTTTAACACTGCTTTAGCCTTGTCCAGAATTGAAGCTATAGTATTTTAATGTTTTCAGATGATCAAAACCCATTATAAATGTTTTGAACATAACTCAAAATTTACAAAACACCATTTTAAGAAGCCTCATGACACGTGATTTATAGTGTAGCTGAAGCCAGACGGTGTAGAGATTGATAGCAAGAAGAGCCTGGTAAGTGGTAAAGAGCAGGTTAAGAATCAGGTGCACATCCCTGTCATGATGCCATTAGCAGTGTGACCTTAAACAAGTTACTCAGTATTTGTGTCTCAGGTTGCACCTCTAAAATGAGAATGAGAATGTTATTATAAGGATTAAATGAGATATTTACACATATATAATGTACTTGGCACAGTTTCTAGCACAACTAGACCATAGCAAATGTTAAGTAAATGGTAATCATCAGTATCTTCTGT
This sequence comes from Prionailurus bengalensis, assembly GCF_016509475.1. Taxonomy (NCBI): domain Eukaryota; kingdom Metazoa; phylum Chordata; class Mammalia; order Carnivora; family Felidae; genus Prionailurus; species Prionailurus bengalensis. The sequence continues at coordinate 119,589,464 of NC_057358.1, read as the reverse complement.
AATGTGGGATCATTTCTTTTTTTTTTTTTTTTTAATTTTTTTTTCAACGTTTATTTATTTTTGGGACAGAGAGAGAGACAGAGCATGAACGGGGGAGGGGCAGAGAGAGAGGGAGACACAGAATCAGAAACAGGCTCCAGGCTCTGAGCCATCAGCCCAGAGCCCGACGCGGGGCTCGAACTCACGGGCCGCAAGATCGTGACCTGGCTGAAGTCGGACGCTTAACCGACTGCGCCACCCAGGCGCCCCTGTGGGATCATTTCTAATAAATGAGACTTACCCACATGTTTTTGACATGACTCATCACTCTGTGTTAATTTGTTCCATCTATCTATCTATCTATCTGTCTATCTATCTATCTATCTGGACTCTTTCGGAAGGTTCTGTAGAGGAGGCAGCAGTAGAGCTCCAGTGTAGAGTGCCTCAGCTTACCTCCTTTGGGGATTAAATAATGTGCATGGGAGAATAGCATGCATTCTTTTAGATTAGGTCTAGGAATAAATTTAACAGCTAGAAACCAGACCCCTTCGTACCAGTACATGTCACTTCAGTGGGCACTTTTTCCAAGGTTAGCCAAATCTCTGCATGCAAAGCACCAGCAGACTTGTTTGATGTGATTAACTTTCTGAAAATCACATAGTCCCTGTCTTTCGGGGTCAGGATTTGCATACATCCTTAGAGCCCACTAACTGCAAGAAGCAGTGTGAAGGTTGTATCTTCTCTACACCAGGCCCTGTGCTGGTTATTCTCATAATCTCGTTCTTCATCTTCCCAACATTAGGATTGGCATTAACTTCCTCACTTTATAGGTGAGAAAATGGAGATCAGAGACTCAGGTATCTCGCCCCAAATTGAGTTGTTGGAGAGTAAACTGAAAGCAGCAGTGGAGGGGACACCAGCTCAGTTTTACCACAGTTATTTGTTGTTTAGTGTCAGTTATTTGACAAAGTATTTCTGAATTCATTTATTACGATAAAAACGTTACTTAGCAGGACCCAGGGGCCCAAGGCAGCAGCAGCAGCAGGTCCAATTAGCTATTGGGAGGAAGGCAGTGGAGATTTTATGGGAGGAATTTATATTCAATAGAAGCATTTGGCAAAGTAATTGAGAATAAGAATAAAAGAGAATGAGAAGAATGTAGTGTTTTTTAGACTTGCAAATACATTTGAAAAGGTTAATGTTATATTTCCCTGAAATGGAGGAATTCTTTGATCTTGATACTGTTTAAAAAAAAAAAAGAAAGAAAGAAAAGAAACAATGCAAAAATATAAGGGCATTTCTCTGGATCGTGTAAACAATATTGCCTGCAAGTCATGGACATTGGGACCATCCTTATTAAGCATACTTCTAAATCATCTGAGGAGTGTATGGTGAAATTCTAGATTTGCAAAACTTGCTAAACTCCTCCAGGTAGTGAAATGCCACACCGGCTAATATACATGCAGGAAGATAACACAGGGTTATATGAGTATGGAGAAGGACGGCAAATGGGTTTCTGCATGGACGACTGTAGGATAAGGAATTTAGGGAGAAGTAATACAAGCCCTCCTTCCAAGATTAAAAGGCTTTGAACTATCAGCTGTAACAAAGTTAAGAGGTTTTACAGCCAGTGTGTATTTTTGCCCCTGGTTTTTCCTCCCATGGCTGAAAGGCCAGCCAGAATCAAGAGTACTTAGAAAGGGACATTTAAAAGGGTACATTCAAAGCAGAAAATAGTGTACTGCTCAGATGTAAAGCCATGGTTCACTTACACCTGGAATGTTGTAATTTGCTGGACAAACCTTAAGCAGCTGTAAAGGGGTAGGAGAAGGTACAGAAATTGACTAGAATGATCTGTGGGGAAGAGGAGCTGCTTTATGGGGGTGACTGCAAAGATCAGGATGCATCAGCCAGGCAAGATAAAGGTTTACAAAATCATAGGAAGGTGGTGCATGTGATCACTCACCTTGATGAACATTTGCTATCCCCGTCATCAGCAGACATGGATCAGAGAGTAGATGTGAAAGGAATAGAGCATACTGCTGGTTTAAAATCTGAATCAGTGTGGGCAGAAAGTCCAATAGGCTAACTGACAAATAGGCAAATAAAAATTCAAGATAGTGCAGGAGGAATGCCAGAGAATGCCCACCTCTCCTCTTTAAAACTTGAAAAGAGAGATTTTGTTTAGATCACTTACACTATGGGTATTGTACTTGAGGAACTAGTGACCCAAATAGTTCTAGTTCTGTCCTGGAACTACACGTGGGCAGAGAAGAGGTAAATGCATTTCTTATGAATGGATTTATAATATGCTCTTTTAAAACATCAGTAATATTTGGAGATGTGCCCAAACTTTGCAGTTTACCTTCAAGTAAAACAAATTTTGGAGTCAGGCAAACCTCATTCAAATCCCAGAGCCACCACGTACTGGCCCTTAGATAGACTACTTAACCACTCTGAACTTCAGGCTCCTCTTCAGTAAAGCAAGAAGAACCCCTTCCAGAGAGGGATGTTGGGATGGTTGAAAAAGTAGCATTTGCAAAGCTCCAGGAAGAGGTGGGAACTGAGACAGTCTGCAACTCTTGGTTTCCTTTGTCACCTCTTCCACAGTGTGCCTTGTAGCGCCCTCAGACTCAAAATCCCATCCTGGGGAGACTTTGAGTCTTCCCCCAGGTAGGTAGTGCTTGACTCCAACCCTCCTCTGCTACCTTCATCTACATTAAAATTCATTCTTTCATATTCATTGAACCCCTATTATTTCAAGCATTGCTTTAGGCATTTGGGAAATCATAATGATAAAGATACACCAGAGCCTTGCCTGCAGGAAGTTTACCTAGGGGAGATGGGTACACACACACACACACACACACACACTGAACCTATAAATAAAGTTATTTCATAGAATGATAAAAAGAGGATCATGCGGTAGAGTGTGATGGGGGTTGAGGGCATGGTTCTTTTAGTGAGAGGAGGGAGAAGGCTTTTGTGAGGAGATAACACTTGAGCCCCAGAAGGATGAGAAGGCATCATTTGAAAATCTTGAGGGGACCATTCCAGGCAGATGGACAAAAGGGATAGAGGCCCTAAGGCAAGAATGAGTATGGAATGTTCAAGGAACAGAGAAGGCCAGTGTGGACATCCTGAATGGAGGGACAAGAGGGAGGCAGAGGGCAACCAGCCCTGTTGGGCCTTGGGGCCAGGTCAGGACTCTGATTTTATTCTAAGGGCAATAGACTCTGTATGGGAGAGTTTTCTGCTGGTGCAGGTTAAAGTGACTTATCCTCTGGAAAGGGTGGTGGTTGATGAGAGGAGATCTAGACTCCAGGGCAGCACCAGCAGGAGGAGCCGTGTCTCTGCTCTCTTTTCCAACCCCCACTCCACAGCCACATTGGACTCTGCCCCTGCCATTCCCATCTTTCTGGACTTGAGGGCCCACCCTGATTTCACACATCTCTCATGGTGCAGAGGTAACTGCACAGATCCCTTCATTTTTCATCTTTTAGGACATCTTTTTCTCAGATGAAATATTTAACCCAAATATATGTCGTTTCAGGTTTTAAAAATCAATTTGATTGGCCACAGGAAACGTATTTTGGCATCTCTGGGAGACAGGCTGCACGACGATCCACCACAGAAGCCCCCTCGGTCCATCACCCTCAGGGTAAGTGCCCAGCTTGTTCGTTTCCGCCTCCACTCTTATCCTCAGAAGTTATTGTGTGCAATAAAATGACATGATCGAAGCAATGGATCGAGAAGTACAGGCTGTTTTCCATGTGGTTTACCTTATTTATATGAAAACAATCTCAGTTTTGATTGTGTTTTGTAAGATGAGATTTGTTTCTCTCAATTGGTTAAATGTATACTTTTGAGATTTAGATGTACACATTACAAACCAGCACTTTTAAAGAACCACTCCCTCTGCCCCCTTCCCACATTCCCACCTGCACCAAGTGAGAGGAGATGAGTTTTAGGTCAAACTCCTCAAACCCACAGAACGAAAATCATTCAAGGACCACAGTTAAGGAAAGATAAATTGAAAGTTAACCTTAGGGTCTCCTGTTTTTTTAGGAAGTACAAATTTGTCAGCTTTACTTCCTTCAAAAATTATGAATAGAGAATCCAGAACATTAATAAATGATTGCAGCTATATTTTAGAATTCTGGGGCAGAAAAACTAGAGAGAAAAGTATAGAATGGAGACAAAGATAACGTGGAAGGAGAAGGAAGGCAAGAAGGGCAAAGCAGAGAGAACAAGAAAATGAGAGTTGATTGCTGGCAAAATGGCAGTGGGAAGGAGCAGCCAGCAGTCACTGGTTTCCATGAGACCCTGTTGGAACTTCTCAAAAACTCATCAAAAAGCCTGGATCTCCATGACTGGTTAGAGAGTTCCAACTCTGTTCTCTTTATTTCATCCTGCACTGGCTTCTGATCCCTTTTCTGCACGTGTCAGCAAAGGCAGCAATAGCAAACAGTACACCCAAGCATGGTGCTTAGATGTAACTGCCAACAATGAAATGCAGTAGAAAGCCTCTTATCAGTGAACTTCAGAAAACAGCAAAACTACTGCCAGGACAGCAGAGGGTCAGGTGGGAGAGAAGCTGGTAAGACTGTGAGTCTGATTCCATTTTAAAGAAGAAGATACACGATGATTTCAGGGAATACAAGAGATGTGGCTGGAGGAGGGAACCAGCAGGAAAATTGAGCACTAGGGAAATTGGGATACACTGAGACATTTGGAGACCAACCAGCTGGGGGCTTTGGGAGCAGTGAAAGTAAAAACAGGACGTGTTTTTCTTCCCAGTAAGGGAAGCCTCAAATAAATTAGGGGGAAAATAAGACTAGAAAGTGATTATTGTCTTACCTTCATTTCGCTACACAAAAGGAGGTAAAGATGTAGGTGCCTTCAGTGTAAACATCCTAAAATGCCTCTTTAGACGAGTAACTTCCTCCTACTTACTCTGCTCTCTTTCCTTCCCCTCCTGAACCTCTCCCTCCGGCTCCCTGGAAGAGATTTAGGAGAACAACAAACAGATCAAAGACAGAGATTCCCAAGAAAAAGTGCAGGATCTTAATCTGTCACAGGAGGCCCAGAACATCTGGGGGAGAAGTGGCCTGGAGACTCAGCACAATCCAACCCTCCTCTGACTTGCAAACCCTAGAGCCCAGCCGTCTGCCACCCCTTATCTGACTTCTGACCAGTTTCCCTCAGCTTGAGTCATCTTTGCCGTTGAAACACGTCCCCTGTCATTATATGCATTGCTCTGCAGTCTGCGTGTGACATGCTGTGTTTCCATACTGTGTCCTCTTCCCTGCCTGATTGCCAGACCACCCTTTGATGGAGAATCAAGACCCATTAGGTCCTACTGGGGCCTTCTTGTCATGTGTCACTACAGTGAGGACACTCTGTCCACAAGGAGATGCATCTCTTCCCTTGTAAACACACCCAATCGCATCAGGGGTGCCCAGCATACGGGTGCCTCTCTCCTGAGCTCCTCCGTAGCACTGGTGTAGGAAAACCGGGCCTGACTCATTATCCTTGAAAACTTTGACCTGAAATACTTAGGGGGGAAAGTATTGCCTAGAACACGCCATTAATAAAATGGTAGAATGTCACCCATTCCTTAGCAGGTGATTCAGAAATGACTCCCCACCCCTGCAGTGTGTCTTGTCAGTATTTCACAATTGTGAAACCAAAGGTTAGCCACAAGAACATGGTATTTATTTCATGATGTATTTCCATTCAGGATCCCAGTGGTAATCACACTCCTCCTCAGTTGTCTCCATCACTTAGCCAAAGCACTTACACCACTGGTGGCTCCCTAGACGTTCCTCACATTATCATGCAGGGCGATGCAAGGAGGAGAAGAAATGAAAACTACTTTGATGATATTCCCCGATCAAAACTGGAGAGGCAGATGGCCCAGGTAAGGTGTTAAAAGCCTCTGTGATATTTTTGCCTTTCACCCATATCGAGTAATGCATTCTGATATTGAACACTAGCTTGCAGTGAGCCAATGGATGCCTGTTGTCCACCCAGCTGGAATTTTACCGTCTTATGCTATGGCCTTCATTCCCTACTCGCTCAAACCAGACTGAAAACACACCTTCCGGGAATGGCTTGTATACCCAGGTCCTTGTTATCCATTCTTATGGGAGAAGTTGTCTGATCCCATTGCACCCAGAAAGTCTTTGTGCCAAAGGGAATCATCCCGCGTAAGAATGAAATCATAATGAAAATGAATAACAAAAGTCTGGGTTATAAAATGTAAATTGGTTAGATGACAGAGCAGAAGTTGGGGGGAAGTAGTAACTCCTCGTGATGTTGTTACTTTCCTTCCGGGTTAACATATTTGAACAGTATCACACTGTCGGGACTGGTTGCATCGTCTCACAGTGTCACCTTGAGTAGTTGAAGGTAATGATGCTGCATGACACAAAGAACTGAAAAGAGAGATCTTTCATGCTTAGCCCTCTCTGTGGTTTTGGTAGAGGTGTCCATGCCTCACCTGCCCTCAGACTGCCGCTCAGAAACATGAGTCAGCCATACCCAACAGTGGAACTGTTCTTAACACACGTCCAGGGGGGCAGCTAAGGCTCTAGCGTTTGTCCTCGAGATTCAAAGATTTGGATTTGTTGACAACAACTGGCAGAATCAACTGTTTTCATCCTCCTTCCAGGTTCAGACTGGTGTGTTAAGAGTTTTCTCTCTGCCTCCCACACCTAAGATGAGAATCTTGAGGTGAAAATTCGACTGTAATTGCTTTGCTTTGCTTGTTAAATATTTTTCTCAACTGTTTGGTGAGATTCTGTTTTGAAAAGCCTTTGGTAAACATTCTGTGCTGCCGCTCATGAAAGAAAAATGTGGAGAGAATGTTCTGGAAACCATGACTTTTCTGCTTGCAGATGCCCTGGAGAGAGAGAGAGTCTGGTATATTGCAACTCCTTTTAGTTCTCTCAATATTGAATTGTTCTCTGGGATCTTTGTGCAGGGAATGGCAATGTTAGGATTACGGAAAATCTTTTCTTGAAGGGAGATGAAAATGTACAAGTTACAAAAAATGAATAATTTTCCTTTTCTCTCTTGTTAAGTATTATCTTTTAATCCTTATTCTTGTTTTCACTGATGTTCTTTTAGAGTCTGAAAGCTTTTTTCCCCCAAGCTGTTCATATATTTCCTGCTACTTGTTAGTATTTGTGGATCACATATATGTGGTTAAATTTCTGTAATGACAGCATTTCAGAGACATGATTTGTTTTAAGTTTGACCCATGTAGTCTTTATGTATTAGTACCAACTGGGTATTTTCTGAAACTTTCTATTTCCTGGGTAAAGGAGGATCCTTCCTTAAAGAGCATTAGCTACTGTTGACTATGCCAACTTCAAAAACAAAATCACCTATCTGAGATCCTCCTATAATTTATGACATTTCTGCACACAGCACAGTTTTTTCAAAGAGGAAATTAATTACTCCTCTGCCTGCGTGTGAACACTCAGAGATAATCTAGCAAGATTTCTCCCTTAGGTCCCTCGTGAGATTCAAAGGCTAGTATTTCTTGTTGAATAGCCCAGATGTTTTTCCCATCACTCCGATTGGAAGGCATCCCTTTCAAGAATTGTCCTATCCTTGAGAAAGTTGAATGAACTTGTATCTGGCCAGGTGAGAAAGGCCCAAAAGCAGAGAGAGGATAGATAAAAGGGTGGATGGGACGTGGTGAGCCACAGAGGGTCTGTGTGGATATGCTTGTTTTCCTCACGTGTACTGCTCACAGCAATCGAATGACTGATGTAGACATAGGCCAGGAGCCAGGAACATATTAGACCTTTCTGAAATCCTGCCGCTCAATACAGCACTTTGGCTGCAGAGAAAGCAGAGAAAATAGGAGATGGCACTACAAGAAACTAATCAATAAGAAAAAAGAATTCTGGGATTGCAACTCTTTCGGTTGTGTTAATTGCAGTTTTTTGTTTGTTTCTCTTGAGAATGTTTCCTAGTCTAGAAATGCCAGAAATCATGGAGAAATGAATGTGTACCTTTTAAAAATAGTCTCAAAGCTTTAACCTGTCAAAATATGAAATACTCTGTGATTTTGTTGTTGAACAGTTTTTTGTTTTTTTTTTAAAGTGCTTTTCTATCACTCAACCACTCGGTGTTTTTTTCTTATCCTTTCTTTTCTGGTCATTTGCTAGGATGATTTTTTAAATCCATTTGCTTTTTTAACAACCTGTCATGCTCTCCCCATGCCACATTTCTTCCCCGAGGCTATGTGCTTAGCCAATAAAGTTGGGTCTTCCTAAAGACTTGGATTAGAAGTTAAAATTTCGGTAGGCAAGCAGCTAGTTACACCTCCATCCAACCAGGAGCCTGGTCCCTGAGGTTCTTTCCCAGGACCTTTCTCCCAAGGGACTTTCGTTGCATGGGTAAGGCTCACCTAACCAAACAACACAAGTCTGTCTTCAGGCTTGCTAATTTACTAAAAGAAAGGAAAATGCAATTAAGAGAAAAATCACCAGGTCAGAAAATCTGTTCTCAGCAGAGACTCCACCAGAGTGATCTGGAATTCTAGTCATAGGCCAGAAACCTCAAGTTCTTGGTGGTTGCAATAATTCATAGGAGTGTTGCCCTCTTAAGATCTACTCAGTAGATGTTTGGAAGTGCTTTGCTTAACCTAGAAAACCAATGCTTACAGTTAAATTGAGATACATTTAATGTCCGTTCCACTATGAAATTTGTTCATTGGCAAATGATTTTCAAAAGTAACACTAGAGTGATGTTTAATTATCGGTGTTCAGGTTGAACTAGTATGAAAAATACCTGTCTTGGAATCCAATGGCTTTTAAATACTGTGGCTATTGTTTGCTTTTATTCTGATATAAGTAATATTCTGGCATCAAATTGTCTTAAATGAATATGTGAGAGATGGAATTGAGTTCAGTACTAATAACATTTTTTAAACCACTGAACATAATGATATAATCACATCTAGACAATGGGTTTCTGTCATGCTGAAAACATCACTTTTCTGGCCTACAGTTCTAAATTGGACTCATTAGCTCAGAAGCTCTGAAATGCTCCCATATTTCCCTGCCTCTAATAAATGAATGTCACACTCACATTTGTATAATAATAACTTAATGCCCATAGAGCTTTTAAATTTTCAAAGTACTTTCACATCTATTATCTCATTTGAGTACAAACGAAGTATCCTACACAATTGCTCATGTGCACATAGCATGTGGCTGATCAGCTTTTAAGTCCGAGTTCTGTAGTGAGTGAAAATAAAGTGAAACTATGGAAAGCCGATCAGAAGGGGGATAAATATTTCCAGTATTTAGGGCCTACTCGCCATCTTTAGAAATGTTCTCAAGTGATATTTATTTAGAAGTCAGAATACTCTGAAAATGAATAATAAAAGAGAGTAATGGGGCTAATCAAGTTAAGGGACCACAGTCTCCAAAATTACTAAGAAACAAGAAATTCCCAATGTGAAACTTCCTACCATTTATAGAAGGCCTTCATTTACAGAAAATACTTATGGAAAAATGAAACGATGCTTCTAGTTTCACAAAAATAAAAAGGACTCCTAAATAGTAAAAGAAATACATATCTTTGAACAAATTTTAGCTTGATATTAATGAGGAAAATCCATACTGTAGAAGTCGTTAAGGCTCTCATCTAAATAAAAATACCAGTATTTGGGGGCAGTTACCTTATCTGATGCACACAAACCTGAGAAACAGGCATTATCCACATTTTGAAGACAAGGAAACTGAGAAACCACATGACTTGTGTGGTCTGGGTCACATAGCCAGAAAGTAACTGAATCAGAACTCACCTAGGGCGTTATGTAAGGCACTGCAAAGGCTTGGTCTGAATTGCTCCTAAATCAGTACTGTTGATACCGTTGAAATGCCAGTGTTTCTTGATCCAAACAGTATCACTTAATAAGTATGACTAGACCAATTACTTCTTTTTTTTTTTTTCAACGTTTATTTATTTTTGGGACAGAGAGAGACAGAGCATGAATGGGGGAGGGGCAGAGAGAGAGGGAGACACAGAATAGGAAACAGGCTCCAGGCTCTGAGCCATCAGCCCAGAGCCTGACGCGGGGCTCGAACTCACGGACCGGGAGATGGTGACCTGGCTGAAGTCGGACGCTTAACCAACTGCGCCACCCAGGCGCCCCTAGACCAATTACTTCTTTATTTGAAAGCATTTAACATATTAGTTCTACAAATGTTCATTCTTTTGATACTGTTAAAAGAAGAGAAATGGAAAGGGAGTCAGATAGAAGCCCCGCCACAGCCAAATCCGTGCCTGGGATTCCATGTGCTTTATCTTATCTGATCCTCACAATGTCCGTCCTGTACTCGAGGAACCCTGGGTGGGTAAGAGCTGTGCCTCATGGCTTGAGTCAGCACTCAAGCTCTGTCTACCTGACTGTATCCTGGTTCTTCTATGGCTCTTGATACCTTGTGGTATCTGTTTTAAATGATATAAGTATTTTTTTAAGTTTATTTATTTTTAGAGAGACAGAGACAGTGTAAGTGGGATAGGGGCAAAGAGAGATGAGAATCCCAAGCTGCCAGCGCAAAGCCCAGTGCAGACCTCGAACTCATGAAACCACAAGATCATGCATGACCTGAGCCGAAACCATGAGTCAGACACTTATCTGACTGATATAAGCCCCTGAATGGTATAAATATTTTTAAATGACATAAAACATTTTCATAACAGTTCAACAAATACAAACTTATATGCTGTAATAGATTATACTTATGTGGGTATAGCAAGAAGAATGACGATAAAATCACTAGTAGTTTAGTGGAAACTTATTGAATCAGGTTTTAATGAATCATCATAAAACCCTTTAATGCAAAACTATAATGGTTATTTGTTGAGCCTTTTGGTGGAGACCCTCTCTGCACAGCTTGGTAGAACTCTGCCCTGTACACGTGTTTGTGAAAGCTTTGTATGTGGCTGGGGTTTACTGTGCATACAGAGAGGTCCTTGTTTGTGGTTTCTCCAAACAGTAGATGCTGTTTCCTTAGTGGCTTCTTCATTTGGAGTTCTGATTTGGTTTCTTTCTGGCTGTGTGACCTGTACCAAGTCATGTGGTTTCTCTGAACATCAGTTTTCTTTAAAATGTGGATAAATCCTGCCTCTGGGATTTGTGTGTATCAGATAAGATAAGTTATGTGAAAGCATATTTGTATGTATCAGGTAAGAAATTTATGTGTAAATACATAGATGATATGACTCTCAATTCAGATGTATCACCCGTGGGTCCCTGGTTCATCAAAGGGCCAGTTAATACCAAAGATATCAGAAAGGTAAATGCTCACTCAGATGGTTGTAGCATTCTATAAAGGCCATCTTTTTGTTCTAGTATTATCCATGCTTAGAATATATAATATACAATGGAATTGGAATTTTTCTCTTTATTATTTTAATTATATAAATATGAAGGCTCCCAAGAAGTGTCTTATGATGGAGAAGGGATCTGTGTAGTGATCACAAAGCCAGGAGAAGCAGAAGATAGATGGAATAATTCTCTACAAATTCAGGTTACAAAAGTAGGTAGCACTCCTTAATCCCCATCACCTGTTTAACCCATTCCCTCACCCCCCCCTTGTGATGAGCACTGGGTGTTGTATAGAAGTGTTGAATCACTATATTGTACACCTGACACTAATATGTGAACTAGCTGGAATTTAAGTAAAAACTTTAAAAGAAAGTATGTAGCAAAGAATATCTTACAGTAATGGCATGTTATTATTTTAACATGGTGAGGTAAAAACATTAAGTGACAAAGAAGGGACTATTTTTCTCTTAAATGAAATTTACAACTTGCTTGAAATGTACAGTACACAAAATTAGCTAGAGAGGCATGAATATCTCAAAAAGCCATGAGGCACATTCTTAGCCATCTTTGGGAAAGAAGGAAGATGGTAATTGATTCTATCATACTTTTCCCTGGGAGAGAAAGTCTATTGTTTCTAGAAATACTGCCCACTGCTCTGGCATTATGGGAATTTACAGAATCAGCCTTTAGAAAATAGCACAACTATGTTAAAGGAATAACATTTTACAGAGTGATTTTTCCCTAAAACTAACAAGTTTTCTTATTACTGTGTTAACATCAGATTTTTTTTTAATGCCCATAGGTTAATGGCTAGTTTTTAATTTAGATTCTTATCACCTAGCCGCTACTCAGAAAGGTTCAGCCTGTCCATGACTTCAGAATTTTCTTCCATGAAGGTCTAAAGAGCAACTCCTGATACTTAAGCACAGACAGATAACATATAACCAAAAAAAGAAGGTGAAAAATAAACTTGGTAGGCTCTTCCATCAGGAGCTTCCGACTTGACAGCTTGTCGAGTTGATAAGCTGACATACCAGCTTCAGAGATAACTTGGGATGTTGATGATATCTGTGCCCTGCTTCAAGCCAGGAATTCGAGACCACCAGCCATCTATTCCCAAAGGCATCACACCAAGCAAAAGTGGAAAACATTGCTTTCATAATTGGAATTTAAACCTGATGTGTGCACCCTTTGTTTATTAACGTGGACAGCTAATTGTCTCTTCTCAAAATATATACTGCTCTCCCTGTCACAACTTTGGGGTTAGAAATTCCAATGTGCTTAGTGTCTTTTGGGAAATACTGAAGTGTTACCGTCTATCCTATACCTCAATTTAAAAAAAAATAATGGGAAGAAGTGGGAAAAGCACTCAGATGGGTTTGTTTTCAGATTTTGGTACTCATCTTACAAGTCTGGATTCTTTCATTCTCTGTCAAGTCCATCAGTGAGGCAAATTAGACGACCAGGAATTTGTTCTGACAGACTCCAGTCAGACCTAAATAGCTCCGTTCATTTTGCTAGAGAAGCTTTGATGCCTCCACCTTCCCTCCATGTCCTGGTCCTTAACCAAAGGGAACGGTCCCAATTAAAAACAGACTATGGATTTTTTTTAAGAGAAAGATCAGTATAAAAGATCCTATTTTCAACTGAATAAATAAGAAATCTGACAATATATAAAAACCCTATTTCAGTGGAATTGACCTCGTGATATTTAGTGGTGCCTTAGGCTTGCTAACAGGGAGCAGCTTATTCACAAAGAGCCACACCAGGCTATTTTTCCACTTGTTAAATCTTTGGAATGTTTCTCATTATATTCAGTCCAGTTCTTGGGTCCACAGGTCAGAGTTTTGGCTTTTCTGATCTGACCTTGATAAATTTTCAAGGGTAGGAGAATCTTCTTATTCTCTCTCTCCCTCTTCCTTTTCTTTTTCCAATGTAAAAAAAAAAAAATGAAGACAACATTTTTTAGAAATCTGGCTGATTATGCGGTCCTGTCTCAGTTAATTCCATTTGTATATGACTAAAGTAAAATTCCAGTAGGGACTCTTCTATGTACGTGCAACTAACAAAAATCCAACTCAAGGTGTCTTCAGTTAAAAAGGGCATGTGTTTGAATTATTTCACTGCCAAGTCCAAGTAGACCTGGGTCCAGATGCTCATATGATGTCTTGCTCTTTGGCTCTTCGTGTCTCAGCTCTGCTTCCTCTGGATTGGCTCTTTTCCCAAACAGTCTTTCTCTGTATGAGGGAGTTTCAAATCCAATTCCTGTTCAACTGGAAACTATGAGAAAGAGGGCCTATCTTTCCAAGAGTTCCCCCCAAAGTCCCGTCATTGGGTCCCATTTGTTCAGATCAGCCTGTTTTGGATCACTTATCTGTCCAAAGCTAATCACAGAAGAAGGGGTGTGTGTGTGTGTGTGTGTGTGTGTGTGTGAGAGAGAGAGAGAGAGAGAGAGAGAGAGAGAGAGAAAGAGAGAGTTTGCCTGGAGGTGGTTTTAGCTCCACATGCACCACACAGATTGAGGGGTGGAAAAGGAGCCCCCTCCCATGGACAGAGTGCCATGACCAGAAATGGGAATGTCTTCTATGCAGGCAGAAATAGCAGTAGTAGGCACCTGAATAAACCCATTTTGACATTCTGAGAATGTCTGGCAGAAAAATTGTTTTATTACATAAGTATTGATTTCAGTGTTTCATACTAAACTTGATGAGATTTTTTTAAATTTTTTTTTTAACATTTATTTATTTTTGAGACAGAGAGAGAGCATGAACAGGGGAGGGTCAGAGAAAGAGGGAGACACAGATCTGAAACAGGCTCCAGGCTCTAAGCTGTCAGCACAGAGCCCGACGTGGGGCTCGAACCCATGGACCGCGAGATCATGACCTGAGCCGAAGTCGGACGCTTAACCGACTGAGCCACCCAGGCGCCCCCGATGAGATTTTTAAAATACCAGATTTGGGGTTGCCTGGCTGGCTCAGTCAGTGGAGCATATGACTCTTTTTTTTTTTCAGTGTTTATTTATTTTTGAGAGAGAGACAGAGAGAGAATGAGCAAGGGAAAGGCAGAGAGAGAGAGAGGAAGACAGAGGATCTGAAGCAGGCTCTATGCTGATAGAAAGCCTGATGCAGGGCTTGAACTCATGAACCGTGAGATCATGACCTGACCTGAAGTCCGATGTCCAAACGATTGAGCCACCCAGGCACCCAGAGCATGCAACTCTTGGTATCAGGATTGTGAGTTTGAGCTCCACATTGGGTGTAGGGATTTCAAAAAAAAATCTTTAGGGGAGGCTGAGTGGGTCTGTCAGTTAAGTGTCCAACTTCAGCTCAGGTCATGATCTCACAGTTCATGAGTTCAAGCCCCACATCATACTCTGTGCTGACAGCTCAGAGCCTGGAGCCTGCTTCAGATTCTCTGTCTCTTCTCTCTCTGCCCCCCTTCTCTCTCTCTCTCTCTCTCAAAAATAAGTAAATGTTAAAAAATAAAATAAATATATAAAAATAAAATCTTTAAATAAACAAATTGGATTTGAAGTCATGAGATCAGGGTTAAAAATCCCATCTCTGTTATCTATTACTTCTGTAACCCTGAACAAGCCTCTTAGCCCTTCAAAGTCTTAGTTTTCTCTTCCTAAAATGAAATTAATGCCCATCTCACATTATTGTTGTGAGACATATAAGTAAAGTGGCAGCTGTCAAAGTATTTTATTTTATTTTTTTTTATTTTATTTTTTTTTTATTTTTATCAAAGTTTATTTATTTTTGGGACAGAGAGAGACAGACCATGAACGGGGGAGGGGCAGAGAGAGAGGGAGACACAGAATCGGAAACAGGCTCCAGGCTCTGAGCCATCAGCCCAGAGCCTGACGCGGGGCTCGAACTCGCAGACCGCGAGATCGTGACCTGGCTGAAGTCGGACGCTTAACCGACTGCACCACCCAGGCGCCCCTCAAAGTATTTTATAAACTCTAAAGCTATATGTTGGGGTGGTTTTATTAGAAAGTATCATTATTTTGAGATAACTTCTACACTATGCTTTTTCAAAACAACTGGGAATAAATGCACTGTAGAGTAAAGCTCATAATATTTAACTTAGTTTTACAAAACTATTTCTATTTTCCAACTGCTAAGCCCAAACTGATACCCCTCCAATGATATGGAAACAACAGTGCTTAGTTCGAACAAGAAGTTCCTGTCTATGTTATAACCCAATTATTATTGGAGCCCTTTGGAAAGGATTTATGGATGATATCCCTATTTAAATACCTTTAAATACTTTATGAGTTAGCATATATTAAAATCTATCATTAGATTTTATATTTTAAAAAATTATTTTTCTTTTATAATGAAGTGTATGTTGACTGTGTAACAGCAAGCCTGACTCTTCTTTCACCATTTTAAAATTCACTATAATAAGCACTCTGTAAATACTTGTTGCCAGATTAATTTACACAAGGTTATAGGCACCACAAAGCCGCAGGTTTCTAGGACTCCAGATTAGACACATATTGGGATAGCTTCAAATCTTTTAGAGAGACTGTGTGGAACAGTAGCATGCCTCCTGCCTAGCTTAGATCTGGTAGTTAGCTCATCACTACTATCGTCAGAGGCAGTACCAATTAATACAACTTATAATGAGGAGACTGAGGCATGGAGAGCTTATGTTGCTTACCCAAGGCTTCATAGATTGTAAGAAGTACCGGTAGGATTTGGACCCAGTCAGGCTTCACAACCTGTGCTTTAACCACTGTGTTGATTAACACCCTGTGCCATCTTTAACCAAACTGAGTACCAGCAGACATAACACATTCCAAAGTTCTAGAACCCCAAATGGCTCTAGTCCAATATTTTGAATCCTTGACAAATTCTGTTAATGATATTTAATGTTTTATATAAATGCAAGGTTAGTAGAGAACTGAACCTCTAAGGGAGCATGGATAAACTTTGTAAAGAAAATCCTTCGCTCTTGACATACATTCTTTACAAATCAGGAGTAGCAAACAGTTGCTTCATGTAAACAGTTATAAAATGACATGACCACTTTTTTCTCTTTTTAATATTTGTATATTTATTTTGAGAGAGAGAGAGAGACCCATGTGCAAGCAGGGGAGAGGCAGAGAGAGAGAGGGAGAGAGAGAATCCCAAGAGGCTCCATGCTGTTAACACTGATCCTGACACAGGATCATGAGATCCTGAGATCATGACCTGAGCTGAAATCAAGAGTCAGACACTAAACCAACTGAACCACATGATGCCCTGACATGATAGGGTCTCTAATGAGGTTTGAATGCAGCATCACAAAAATTTGAAGTAACTTGTGTTAATGGCTAGAAGATTCTTCTGTACTTCTGTTAAAGAAAAACAGAGAAACTTAGAACGGGAAGGGGCCAGAAAATGTATCTAGTCTTATAACTTACTACAGCACCCCTCCTAATACATCCTTAATAGACAGCCACAAGTTTCTGCTTAAATTTGTCACTGGAAAGGTGGCCCCCACTTTGTGAAACAGCCCTATCAGCATCGTAAAATTTCTAACTGGTAGAACTTTTGCCTTATGTTGAATTGAAATAAGCCTTTCTAAAACTACTACATAGTTAGTGCTATCTTCAGAAAACATGAAGGATAAATCTGCTCCCTCTTGCTGAGAATAGCTAAGACTACAGACAATTTGATGTTTTCCCCTTACTCTATTAATCATATCTAGCGCCTTGCCAATATCATTCTGATAGTGGGATATGGGCCTCACAGCATCCTGATTCCCCAGCTCTGGGCACATCTGCTTCCTTGATGTTCATGCTCAACAGCATTAACATATCGTTAACTCCTACTGAGCTTTCCTTCATGAAAATTTCCCAGCCTTTACCAATGGCCACGAGCTGAGCCGTGCCTCTTTTCTCAGCCCTCGGTGGTGGTGGTGGTGATGGTGTGTGTGTAACCTTAATGCAGGACTTTACATTTACATTACTCCTTTCCAGCAAAAACAGTTTTATCAAGTTGTTTATCCAATAGTCCTAGAGTATCAATGTTTTGTAAAGCTTGGTCAACACTCAGTGTGTCAGTGATCCTTCCCAAGTTTGTAATGTGCTAATTTAAAAACCTTACCTCGAAAAAGTATGCCTTTCAAGTAATTTCTCCAATGTGTTGATTTCAGTGTTGAACAGGCAGAACTGAAGAAAAAAAATGCAGTCTTCTGCCAGGGACCTCTTGGATGGGCATCATTTAAGATAATCATTCAACTAGACCTCGTTTGTCCATATTTCGCATAAGGATAATATGAGGAGATAGTGGGGTCTCAACGTTGGTGAATGAATGGCTTTATCCAATACATCTTTGTTACCAGATGCAAGAAGCAGTGTTGAGCATCTAGTTAATAAAGGGGTTTAAATAAAGAAAATGACAGTGTCAGTTTACAAGAAAGGAGCATAATGTATAAAAAGATGTTACAGGCAAAGAACAGTATTACTCTGCAAAATCTAGTTCCTTTGCAGCATTTCCTGTTATGATAAAAAAGCTGATTGCTGCTTTTCTGAATGAGTTATTAATATTTCTGGTTTTTAGGTGTTTAGTTGTTCTGAAAGATGTATCAGTAATGGTGGCATCCAAAGTCTGAGGCAGAACAAATAGCCCATATTGCAATAAGCTGCATGATCCCACTTGACTTAAATTCCCTACAATATCCAGAGAAACTGGGACAATAAGATCTGGACTGTGCAGTGTTCCTTTTTTCTTGCCCTGCTTTATTTTTTTTTGAAGAGATATCATAAATAATTGTGTATTGTCATTTAGGGCTACAACAGTCATATTAGGGAATGCGGGTTATACATTATCTCTACGAATGAATAACAGAAATCATAAAGCCTATAGTTCTCTCCTACTCTGGTAGCTGAGGGCTGATTTTATGTGCTGTCAGTAGCAGAATCAGTTAACAAGGAAGGAAGGGAGGGAGAAAGGAAGGTAGGAGGGGAGGGAAAGAGAGAAACCTGTAAATTTGGGCAAGCAATAGGAATTTATAATCGGAATCTCTATCGTACCAATGGACTTTTGATGGGACCAAAAATGGCATTTAGTCCTTCCCACTTTTGCTAGATGGATTAATGCTGACACCAGCAATAGTGGGTCTCACACTGAGAACAACTGTTGGCCTGACTTTTCACTTCCAGCAGGTGATCTGTCCAAGAATTTCCCTGTGGACACAGGGGAAGGTCATGGTCATGAAGGTTTGATAGGACTGCTCTTCAGAAAGGTGGAGAAATGACAGGAAGCAGGATTTTCTCGAGTCCAGCGTCCCCTGCAAATGAAACAGTCCATCTGAAAACTTTTAGAACAAGCGTCGGTGGCAAATAAATAGCAAAACAAAACAAAAAAACTTGAACTTGAGACATTCAAGTATAGTTGAAAAAGAAGAATCACATACAGTTGAGGGCCATGTGCATGGGGCAGAGGAGCACCTTTTCTGTATCAACAGCAGAGGGACAGAAGTGATCCGAGGCTGCCTCACGGCCTCTGGACAACTCTGGAGAGACAGAGGGTTCCAGTTTTCTGATTTCCAGGCAGCGTTCCGTTAGTGCCCCTGGAGGAAGGGGCTGCAGGGCTGTCACTGCTGGAAGAAAAGACAGAGGTGTTTGGTGCATTAATCCTTGCCTGAACTGAGTCCCTTTGACTCCATCTTTTGATGGATCTCATTTTAGTCTCTGCTCAAGGAGCCGCCAAGTCCGCTGGCTGTTGCCCGAGCCTTCCTTTGTTAGGGTGCCCTTTTTTCTTTTGCCTTTGAAGCTGTTTTGTTCAGTCTTCAAGTTTGTTTTTGTTTTATTTTAGAAGTGCTGGCATCCAAGAGAAGGAATGGGCTTCATTATACCTTTAGCTTTCACCCTGAACCTTTCTTATTTCTTGTTGGATTCTTTCTGGTCAATTTCTGAACAACCCGAAGTGTGAAAGAATTATGACAAAAGTAAGGGAGAAACCGAGAAAAAAATGATTTTCTCTTTCAGGGCTAGAACAAGGCAGGAAATTTCATCTCTGGTAGAATCTGACCAGAGGGCTCTATTCACACACTTTTTTTTATTATTATTAAACTAACTACACAGTGTTGGCAGGTTTTCAGAGCCTAATTGGTGTTGGTGGGTAGACGGAGCTACTGTCAGCTTGCTCCATTCCAAGACCCACCATCAGCCTCTGAATCCCAGTTTACTACGGGTCCTGACAGTGGAAAAGGGATTGTGTCTGTAACAGTCGGCATTCCATAAACAGTGACAAAAAGCAGAACCGTTTCCTACTTACTTTGTGACCCATGCCTTGCGCTCAGAAGATGCAGTAGCTATCCTGGAATGATGTCAGGGTGCCAGGGAGACAGATTCCTATGCTGTAAACTTTTTTTAAACGTTCAACTTCCGCTTGAAAGAATAATCTGTTTACAGTGTGGGAAACATAGACTTAATTTGGATATAATATGCCAGATGCTCAGGGAAGTCTTCTCTGAGAAGGTGACATTGGAGTAGAGCCTGCGGGAGATAAGGGAGCTAGTCCCACAGTAGCTGGAGGAAGAACATCTCAGGCAGAAGGGGAGACACATTCAAAGGCTTGAAGCAGGAGTGTGCTTTGCTGTCCAGAACCAGCAAGAAGAATAGTAGGAGTGGAGGGTGGACAGATGAAGCGGAGATGGGTGGCAGAGGACGGAGATGCTTGCAGGCCATCGTTAGGACTCTGGATTTTCCTGTGAGTTAAATGGAGCAGAGCAGCACAATGCAGCTTTCATTTCAAACAGGTCATGGTGGCTGTTGTATTGAGAGTAAGCACTAAGGAGGCAAGGGTGAAAGCAGTGAGACCAGTTTGCAAGCTCATGGAATAATCCAAGTGAGAAAAGGTAGTGGCTTGGATCAGGCAGTGATAGGATGAGAAGGCTGTAGAAGTGGATTCAACAGGATTTGCTCCTGGATGGGAAATGTGAGCAAAAGGATGATTCCCACTGGAAGAAGGGATTTGCCATTTGCTAAGACAAGAAGGCTTAAAAAAGAAGGTGAGGTAAGCAGGAGCTTGGTTTGGACATTTAAGGTTAAGATGCCTATTAATCATCAAAGTAGAGGTGCCAAGAAGGCAACTGGGTGTCTGAGTCTGGAGCTCAGGAGAAAGGTGGACTCAAGTGAGGACAGGAAAAGGGAACATGGAGACGGCATAGGCACCTCTTGGGGTGTTGTGCTTCTTAAAGAAGAGCAGAAATTGAGTAGGTGATCAAGGGAAGGAGTCTGTTGGCTTTTAGTAGAAGATGTTATAGCACTGTTTGAGAATGCTCCGGTAAAGAGGGGGGAAATAGATGAGGAAGAAGAGAGAATATACTATAAACTACTGGATTGCTACCAGTTGAGCAGAAAAGAAGTCCACCTTTAGGAAGAAAACCTTGAAGAGGGAGAATGTGCTTTCCATTTTGTCAGTATATTTGAATGCAAGTGTGTTGTATTTTCTGAACTGAATTCCTGGTAACCTGAGATACAGGACGGTGACAAGAATGAGTGAGCTGTGTGTTGTATTTTAAGAAAACATTTCCAGAGTGAGGAGAGAGGTCTACACTAATGATAAAATTATATACCTTCACTTCATCAAGGAAATCAACATTAAATTATTAATTATATCTCAGTTATAAGACTACTACACATCTTTCCTTAATCCCCATTTATTTGGATATCATGGTAATTCAGGTTCAGATAAGCTAAGTTAGCCTGAGAAATAAGCAAATGAACTTGCAGAGGGATGTTTAACGTCCTTTTATAGAATTGTATAAGCTGGCCTTTAACATAGAGGTGTACTAATTACAAATGTTCCTTCTGTCTTCAACGAAGTGAGCAGCCCTTTGTCAGCTTTTATCAGGAAAGATGAGAAGTGTTCTAATAAAAAGTCTGCAAGGTTAATTTCTGGTGCCTCTTACCAGAAATACGTCAGCAGTGACATCGTTGACGGAAGGCACAAGTGTCAACAACAAAGCGGACCAATTACAAATGATAACGAACAGCAGTAATTAATGTTCCTGTAGTAGTTTACTATTTGCCAAGGAACTTTTGAACACATTCTATGATTCCACTGATTCAGTAAATACATCTGACGGCCTTCTACTTTCCAGGTCCTAGAAATTTAGCTGTGAAAAAGTTCCGTCTCTCATGAAGCTTAACGAATTACAGAACAACCTGATGAAATAAGTGGGTCAAATACTATTATTGTTCTTCACAGATGAAGACATTCTAACGCTTAATCGAAGCTTAGATTTAAGTTATTACTGTTCTAGGAATTTGGGCCCTAGATGAAATCTTATCACCAGTATTTTCTTTCTCAGAATTGTTCAAAACTCAGCACTTCAGTACAAGTTGTACCCCGAAATATTATCTTCATCAATGTAGTGAAATTCTGTGGTGGAAACTCTTTTGCATTTAAAAAAATCATTCTGGCACTCAGTCTAATAACCATTGTGTCTAGAAGAAGAGCCATTTTATATTATGAAGACACCAGTTACAGCTGATCCCCCTGAAGTAACTGCTCTTTGAGCCTGATGAATTATTTATTGCCAACAGAATTACTGCGGTACCTGAAATTATCAGCTTTTTCTTCAACAACCTCCATAACTAAAACTCAATTAACTGCATCTACTTTCAATTCTTTTTTAAAAGTCTGACTTTTTACCATTTGCATTGAGTCAATTGTTGGAAATTATAGAAGTTCTATTTTTTCTAAGTTTAAGACATAGCTTATACATGAAAATAGTTATTGTAACGTCTTTAAAATGTATATAAACCATATACAAAGTCTCTTCAGTGTATGTGACTAGAGGTAGGTTTTTTTTCTTCATTGAAAAAAATTTTATATGGATTTCTAAAAATAAAATAAGTGATGCATGAGATGGTCTCTTCCCTCCTTAACTGTGGTAACTTTCTGGGACTGTTGGAAGATGATATTCGTGTAACAAGATGTTAAGTGGGAAATTTCATGTAGGTACTAAGTACCAAACATTCTCAAGAGAAAGCTGCTGAGAATGGAGCCAGATACCTTGTTCAGGATTGACCAAGAGGTAGTGAGTCCTGCCCTGCCCAGTCAGCTACCTGTCTGCACAGGCAGAAGATTGGTGTTGGGAAGGGCTGAGAACTGTCTGAGCCATTGAGGAGAGCATGTGGCAGAGGAGAGAGGTGTCCCCGTGCCCTCTAAGCCTAGTGAGAAGAGCTCTAAGAGGAAGGTCTATCCAGAGTGGGGGAACCTACCAGAAGGGGAAACTGGCATCTCTTTCCACAGTTGGAATTCTGACAAGCAGATACACCAGCCTGAGCTGAAGAAGAGGGAACTGGAGGGACATCTCCTGGCAGAGAGGGGAGTGGTCACAGGGCAAGCCCGTCCTGAGGAGGTTGGGTTATACCCTGTCCCCTGCGTCCCATCCAAGGGGCCAGCATGGACGCTAGGAGGGCTGAGCAGAGGTTAGAGGAAGTCAAGCTGGGGACGTATTTCTCACATCAGGAACTGTGCAGTGGGGACCCACTCCCCTTCCTCAGCAGAGCCCTCCAAAGATCTCACAGGGGTACACAGCAGAACCTGTGTGGGGGTGGGGCAGGGTGGGTGCACCAGCTACACAAGGATGTCACCTGGAGAAGCACCAGCTACACAAGTGTCACCTGGAGAAGCAGTGCAGCTGACGGAGAATCTAGCCATAGCCAGATAAGAAAAGAGGCCCTTGTCCTTGTCCTGTGCTCTCCTCCCCAACACAGGGCATGAAGGAGGTAGAGCTTGGGTCCTGGGTTTCCAGGATTGACCATTCCACCCCACTCCTCCCTGCTCCTACAGGAAGAACAAAGGAGAAGAGGACCAAGTACAAATCAAATCTCTTTTAGCCACCATGGTTTTTTAAGCCTCAAGACTGGCCTGTGGTAAGGGAAGGCAAAGTTCGAATCAGATGATACTGGAGTTGCATACAAAATGGATTCTTAGTGACTCACAGTGACCAGGAAGTTAGGAGATCTGCCCAAAATGTCAAGTGGCCTGATGCCCATCAGGGAGGGGAGACTGGGCTGGCCCATTTGGGAATAAGGATTGGAAAACAATAAAACATTCAGGTTATTTGAACTCCAATGGAGTTGAGACTCTTCGCTGAACTGGTTACGTTTGCAGACACTTGTTCCAGGATCAGTAAAACAATACATATCTCCATATAACTGGAGACTCCCTTTGCCTTCCTTGGCTTCCTGTGAAGTCAGTACCAAGCTGGCACTCCTTCCCAGCCATCCCCACAGGCTGACTTGTGACCCTCCCCTGTGTGACCTGAGCAAGCCACTTACCCTCTCTGAATGTCAGTTCAGCGCCTTCATCTGGCAGATGACAAAAGGTCCCTGGGTTACTTCAGAGACTAAAAGTCTCTGAAAGTTGTAAAAGAATTAGCTCAGAACTGTGGATGATAGTACTGAAAAGGTCAAGGATATCCTAGAAGTATGTTTTATGCCAGTTAAGATGGCAGTCCCACCAAAGCATGGAGTTAGTATATTTAAATCAGATGGCAGCTATTGTAGATGAGGCTGGGAGGTTAATGGGCAACACTTAGCTTGCTAGAGTTTTAATTTTTGAAAGGTAGGAAGAGGAAGATCCCCTGTGGAGGAAATAGCATGGAGTTGAGAGAGGGAGCTGAGAGTAGCAAACCTGGTTAAACCACTTAAAGTGGGAGGTGGTTGAAGTTGCCTTTGGTCAGGCCCCCAGGGATCTTACTTCCTTAAGGAAATGCCAGTTACCTAACAATCCGTCCCCAGCAAGTCATCCAGATGACAGAAGGGATGGAAAGCAAAGATGTTTGTGTGTGGGTGGGACATGCCACTGTAACTGGACAGAGAGATGTTAAATTTCTGGTGAGCATTTTTGGGAGGGTGGAGGTAGGGAAGACATTTAGCCAGGGATAAGTTTCTTTTCCATAATTCATTTGCTGATGCGATTGTTCTTTGCTGGGCTTCTAAACCATATTGTGGTTATGTTCTTATCTCCTTCCTGCATGATCTTTGTACGGCCTGCTTGTGAATTCTGGGGATGTTCACAGTGCTTACTGAGTAAGTTTAGGCATGCTGCCATTTTCTGTGATTCAATTTCATGGTGTCTTTTAGAATGATGGAATTCAGGAAAAGAACTCTATAAAGATCAAGCCAGGAGTCTCTTCGCTTTATTTGGTGATTCTGCTGTAATTCCCGGGAGGGGACTTAGTTTGGCATTTGGTTCTAAGCAAACATTATTGCCTTTTAATAATTGTTAATTATTTAATTGTTAATGGTGTGGTGGAGAGTTGAGATCACGGAGCTGACTCATTAGGCTCCCCAGTGCTGTTCACCAAAGCGTCTGCTTCAGTAACAGACCCCGGCTTCCTGGCCCCAACCCCTCCCTGCTCTAATCTCCTTCCTGCCTCCCCCACCACACACACTTCCACTGCTGAGTGGCAGACTGATGCTTCTTTCCATGTCAACCGCAGTTTTGCCCTTGAGAACTCCGGAGGGAGAAGGATCTTCTAGGTTTATCAAGTGGAGCAATGACTAAGTCAGGAAAGTCATTTTATTGCATTGTTTGCTTTTGGTCATTGAAGATAAGAAAATAAAAACATTTATTCTGCGTTAAAGGCTTTTTTCCCCATCTTGAACTTCATGAAACTATTTATCCTCTGAAATGAATGATGTGAAGAGGGAAGATATTTCCGTTCTCTTTGGCAAATGTAAAACAGTTTGCTTTTTCCAAGATGTGCATTTATTGGTAATCTCCCTTGATATAAAACTAATGCATAAGTGTTTTTTTTTCTTACCCCCCCCCCTTCAGCCAACCCAAAATGCCTTTAAGCAAAAGAATGACTTGGAAGCCAATTATTAAACCTGGGCATCCTAAAACATTTTTTGAGTTTGTGTGTGCGCGTGCACGTGTGTGTGTATGTGCGTGAGTCAGTGTTTAAGAAATGTGATTCTTTGCTTTTTATTATGTTCCTCCTTCCTTTCCTTGATTCTACCATGGTAGCTGCCATGTTCTAAATATTGACAAGATGAGATAGTTTTCTGTTTATATCAGCAGTCGTCTGTCTGTGAGATATGGACGAATCAGAACGCTGGATTTCCTTTCTCAGCCATCCATCAGGTTCATAATGTAAGGTTACAAATGGTTATTTTCTTTCCTGAACTTGCGCTCTGTAATGTGTTGCAAAGTGTTGTCAATAGCTACAGGTACTGTGTCCTGGGCAATGCAGAAAATTCGTGATGTCTAATGACTCCTGAGATCTTGTCTATTATATTTCATTCACTGTGCCTTGTGACTAGTTGACGTGCAAACATTGTCCTAAAATGAGAAACATACTTGGTTTTAAAGTCTGCAGTTAAAATCTGTCCCATGTGAGTTTTGACTTTCATCCCAGGTGTCTGTGTTAATTTGCTTTTACAGGAAGAAGGAAAAGGGTAAATTGATATATATTTATATATATATACACACACACATGTATATATCGGTGTTACTCTTCTTCATCTTGTACTTCCCCATGTCCATGGGCTATTCAACCCATTGTGTCTAACAGTTCTCAAAGGTTCGTGTGCTTTACTTGTGAGAAATATTGGAGTATGATTTGCATGATATTCTGTATACATTTTATGCAAGTGTGGGAGTAGTATAGCCAGGAGCTGCACTGTTACGGCTACAAAGTGGTTCTCAGCCTTTTTCCATTTGACGATTCTGAATTGATCTTTGGAAAGTGTTGAAATCATGACCCATTTTACACTGAGCTCAAATATTCACATTTTACCTTTGCATACTTTAAAAAAATCACTTTTTGTTTGGAAAGTAGACATTTTCATGTTTGGTCTTTTCTGCTTTGTATTTTAAAATACAATCCTGTTTTCACATCCTGTTGAATAAATTTTTGCCATTGGATAGCCTGCTGTCTGAGCTGTCTGAGAGGTTGAGACATTTGGTTGAGAATCACTAAGCAGAGCTCTCGGGGTGGCATGTGAGGGCCTTTTTAGGGGAGCCACATCAGGCACACCCCTCCTGTGCATGGGACTTCTGGCTCTTGGGATCTTGGGGTCTCTACATTGCCTGGTACTGATGCTTCAGTGAACCAGTGGTCCCTCCCGAACCCGTAAATGCTAACCAGTGCTTTTTCATGTTCAGAAGTGGCCATCTCTGCTCTTTATCATCAAAAGGAACAAATTTAGTATAACCAACTGCATTTGACCAAACTAGCATTCTTTATTCCTGAAGATTTTTAAAACAACTGTTGTGGCATCCTCCTTTTATGTGTGTGTGAATGTTTGTAGGAGGCCTTTCTTTACATTCACATCCAAATATATGTATACATATTTATAAGCATAGAGCTCTATGTAACATTCTTCAGAGCCTTAGAGATGACAGAAAATACATGTAATCATGTATAACTTATGAATGTTTGGGTAGCCCATCTCTGATATTTGTCAGAATTATTGAAAGTGAAACCTTAAAATAACAGTTGTCATTTAAAATCATTTTAGTTTTTCATTAAGTGTTCTGAAGAAATAGAGAATAATGTTTGTTAATATTCAGAACTAAATTTATAAGCAGGTAGGTGGAAACAGTTCCTAGTATAAAAGATTTAAAAGCTTCTATTTAAAAAAATCAATTAAATCCTAATTTAAAAAAAATTTTTTAAAGAATAATACAAGGCTTGGAAAATACTGTACCTTTCTGTTCATGTTAGGAATCTAGGTGATAATAATCTAAGTCGTAATTATTTACTGACATCTTTAGGAAATTTTTTTTATCAAGAAGAGAATGAGGATATCGACAGTGTTTCCCTTTGTATGCACGGAGCATATAGAATATGGAGTTTCTTCAGTTTCCAGTTTGCAGGGAGAAAGCTACACACTATGATATTTTAGCATTTGCCTTATGAATCTGGTGCATATGAACTAAAAGTCATACGGTTTTACCATCTTTTGAAATAAGGCAAAGTTTAAAAGCTGCATTTTAGACTCTGCCATCCAATAAAAATCTATCGGTAGACTTCTGTGAGTTTTTTTCTATGGTATATATACTACTTAGTATATATAGATACTAAATTCAGTTAGTGGTTTTATACCTTTCAGCTGGTGGTATGAAAGACATTTAAGTATGGCCTACCTGTCCTTCAAACTCGGCCAGACTATGCACTTTTGGTTCGCAGTTGGTAAATACCCGTTCAACAGAATCAATTTTCCGTCTAAAGCTCTAATCTCAAATTATGTTTTTCCTTTATCTTCAAAGGTTAGTTGAGCTCAAAAGGACACTTAATGATGTTAATTTTCCTTTGTTTTGTTGGTAATATCCTATACATACATACGTACATAGGCACATACATATCAAGTAAATGAGGTTTTAAGCCATGACCAAATACTTGGAATATTAAGATCATTCAATACATGAACATAAAGGAAAGGTGTAAGTATTTTCAGCTCAAAAAAGTAGCCTGAAGACATCTAGTAAGAGTGCCTTGAATCATTTCTCTTCTGTAATTGCTGACGCCTTTAAAGGAGTACTGTCAGTCAGTAACAGTTTAAGATGGAATTTTACCCCAACCTTTTCCTCTTGTATTTTTTTATTCTATTTAAATATTGCTGCGTCATTGTTACCTGTGTTCAGATCTGTTCGTTGAGGATAAGGTTTGATTATGTAAGTTTTGATTATAAACCATTTTTTGAGGCAAAACATCTGTTTGATTTTTTTTTTTCATATTAAACGTTTTTTAAAAACTGGGAAATTATTAAATTAATTTTATTAATTTACCTGAAGAAATACAGGTTCCATCTTGATATGAGTATACTATTTGGCAAGACCTGACAATGGGCCTCACAGTGTGGAATTATTTTGTAGCTAAGGAAGAAACCCTAATTTGCTTTTTGGTTTCTTTTGCTATTCCATACAATATACTGCCCTACTCAGTTCCTCCCTAGCTCATTCCTGCTGCAGTCCAGCCTCCGAGGTGGGTGAGCCCAAAGGCACCCTTGTTCTCTGGACCCTTGTACTGTCAGCTGACCCGTTGAAGCTGGAACAAACCCAAAGGCCAAGGCCATTCCTGCCCTTTGTAGTAATGTGTCACCAAGTCTGTCCATTCTCATAAAATTAACTCCAAAGAGAAGAATCAACACCTATAAATTGAGTCTCATAAATATTCTTTGATCCAAGGTTAAAAACAATAATAATAAGTTGATGAATTTCCAGGAAGAAAATAAATTTATTTTTTTATACCTTCAATCTTAGCAACACTTTTCCCTCATCTGAAAATGAATTTCTGCAAATGGTCCTAAATGTGACAAAACTCAGTGTCTATTTCCAGAAAGATAGATTCAGTCTGTATAGAGAATTTAAAAATATTTGGACTGGAGCAATGTTTCAAGGCCACAAAGAAAATAAAGTAAGGACTGTGTTTATCTTCCCTATAATTTCCTCCCTCCCCCATAGCACGTAGGGGAGGCCCTGTCAGATCATTCTGAATTCAAAGCAGGTGGCTTGTGATTTCTGGACAAAGTGGAGTCATAGAAGAGCAGATGATGGCGCTGCCTAAACAGAGTTAAATGGATGTGCCACGAACTTCTTCAAGTGGTTATCAAATAAGAGGTCGGGATGAATTCCAGACTGAGTTGGTATGTGCTGGGGCTTGTTACTCCCAAAATGGCTGCTACGACTTATGTGGATGATGTAAATATTTGGATCAGCATTTGGCTGTAGTTCTGCTTTAAATGTACGGAACTCACATTGAAATTTAGTTATAAACGTGCCTGAGTTAATTCAACAGTTAGAGAATGAGTTTGCATATGATTTGCATGCTTAATGTACTAATACCTGAAATGTCCCCATAACCCCAGCTTCTCCCCACTTCTCCCCACCCCCAGCCCTATTCCCAACCCTTGCCCCGCAACCTGTGGTACCCCCATCTCCTGCCATGTCTGTTCAGACTGTTTTGAAAACTGCCTGTTGAGCTCGGCCAAGGTGTACCCAGCTGAACTATGACAGGTCTCATGTGAAGATCTGATGCTTGGTTTAAGTTGTCACCTCAGCAAACACTGGATCGAAGGATCTTATAACATTAACGAGCTCCTCTTTTTGTATCATTCCACGGAGTTGCGTGCAAACTTCTGTTGTTCCATTAACAGTGTTACCTGTGACTTAAATGTACAACACCTGTTTGCTATGTTGTTGTTGCTTTATCGAGGCGGGGGGCGGGAAGCAGGTTAATGGGGCAGATTAGAGGACTTGCCAGATTTGGGGAGAGCTTTTAGTTAAGAACTCATAGCTGCATGTTTCCAGAGCTTTTAACTATAGGTATTATCACTTAAAGGTTATTACACTCACCTTCAAAATAATATCAAAATCCACATTTCCTACATTTTCAATTTTTACTAGTTTTTTTAAAGAGCAAATTACAGCCCGTTGAATTAAAGACTAGAGACATAATTAAGACCAGATGTTTGAAAGAGAAGGCTAAGAGAAGATCATAATAGGCAGCCAGAGGAAAACTTACTCCTAAAATTAATTGAAGTCAGTCATTGCTTTTACAAAATAAAAGTTCATATAAATATAAAGAGAAAACTCAAGAATGAGTCAAGGATGGGTCCTAAGGCACACAAAAATGCTAAAGTAATCATTCCAGGTAAAGTCTTAACTGTATCAACAGACAGGAGACAGGAGAACCGAGCCATCTTCAAGTACAAAGAATAGCTTAGACTAGAGCGTGAGGGAGAGCTCGAGAAAATCTGATAGGTCACACACTCCAGTGAGAAACTAATGAGCTAGCATGATACTAACGTTGCTCTTCCTGAGATTAGGAGTGACCCATCTCAAAGAGAAAAGCTTCACATTCTCTGCCCCAGTGAAAAGGCATTCTGGAGGGGCTCTAGAATTTTCTTCCATTTTTCCAGAGCCTGTTAGAAACTTCCGAAGGCAAAGCCTATGCCTACCACTTCCCAGCATTAGCAGCCACCTCATGTAAGTCCAGACCGAACAGAGAAAACTGAAATGCTGGTCCTCTTCCCCAAAACACACATCCTATTTAAGCTATTCCTGGAGACTTGTGGTTTTTAACCTGTTAGGGTCTCTGATCCTTTCAAAGAATTTAATGAAAGCTGTAGACTTTTTCTTCCCCAAAACATACATCTCCATCCACAATTTTGCATTCTTATCCTAGACTCCTTGAAGATCTTCTTTAAGAAACCCTACAGCATCAACCTATTTGCTAGTACTTCTATGAAACTTGGTCTCTAACCAAAGTTTTACTTGTTTTTGGAGTTCATGAGACCTATTTGTATTCTTTCAACTCCTGAGAAGAGTAATTCCTTATAATTCTACAAGACCAGCCAAATCCAGGTTAAAAGAGAGTGGCTTTGGAAATCTGCCTGTTGTCTAGTTTTGTTAATGTCCATCTGAGAACAAAGAGCTGAATTTCATGAAATGAGAATCTTCAGGGAAGAGAGTGAGAAATCTCCCATATATAATACCTAAATTGGACTAGAGCCCAGCAAACACCTGCCAGCATGGACCTCTCACTTCATAGATGCTCACACTAAACCGTTATATGAGGCTAACCTCATGGAAAACGGTAAATGAAACTACGGGATGTCCTTCTGTCTCAGGTCTTAGTGGGCATATGCGTTATATGATATGCCATCATATGTGCACGTGCTTGTATTTGTGAATCATTTGCACATATGACCAAACTTGGTATTTAAGTGTTTATTATTCATGTGTGCTTTAGGTTTTCTGAGAAAGGTAGCTGAATACATCCAAGACAGTCACAGTGGCATTTTATCAATCCAAATGAATTCAGATGAGGGAAACTAGTCATCCATTCGTAATTTTTCTTCTAAAATTTTGTTTAGAGTCACACTTTTACTACCTTTTCTCCAGAGATATAAAATTATCCCAAGAACACAGTACATGTCACATTTGGAAACTGAAATTCATGGAACTGTGTATTCTGAATGTAAAAGCAGTTCAAACTAAAAATTTCAAATAATCAAGGTTAAAAACAGAAAAGTCTTTTCAAAGTTGTATGTTCTTTTCTGTTGTGACAGAAAACTATGAATTAGTGCCTCATTTATGAAGATCTCTATGTTTTATTTTAAAATTACTTAGCTTAGGGCGTCAATCTAAAAATGGAGTAACTTCTTTCACACCTCAAAAATTAACTCAGCTTTGGGAAATATGATGCTACCACATATAAAACCGTAATAAACAGTAAAAGTATTTATGTGCACATAATACACCCAAATGCATTTGCACATCCCAGCACACATGTATAAGAAGAACTCAGGCTAGCTATAGGGAATGAACTTGGCCAACTGCTCATATTACGTCTAGAATAAATGTGATTTTCAGACAGGAGACTGGGGAGAACCTTCCATTACCTTGCGACCTCCAAATGAAGCCACAGCCTCCACTCCAGTACAGTACTGGCAACACCACCCAGAAAAGCTCATCTTCCAATCGTGTGATTACAAAGCTTTTGTAAGTTACTATGAATTCAATATTTGGGTTCCAGAGGGGATAGAGGGTGTGTTTCTGGCTTGTTTACTTTTATGTTGAAAATATACCAAAATGTCCCCTGCTGAAACTCTTAAAGTATTCACCCATTCTTATTCTTTTTTTTTAATGTCTTATTTATTTATTTACTTATTTACTTATTTATTTTGAGATAGAGAAAGACAGCACGAGCTGGGGAGGAGCAGAGAGAGAGGGAGACACAGAATCTGAAGCAGGCTCCACGTTCTGAGCTATCAGCATAAAGCCCAACGCAGGGCTCGAACTCATGAACCACAAGGTCAATGACCCAAGCCAAAGTCAGATATTTAACTGACTGAGGCACCCAGGTGCCCTGTCCCTTCTCTTATTCTTAAAGTAGCCTTTTCTATACAGAGAAAGTCCAAGTAAATAGAGCTTTATAATCCCTTTGAATCTTGTGAGCTTAAGATCTATTTTGTATATAGTTGTATATCTTAAATGAGATAAAGCATGATCTTTAAATGGATATGAATAGAAGTATATAGCACATACAGACATCTCCACTCACTCACTAATGATCTCAAAACATTGGCTCTACTACCAGATTTTTTCACTAGAATTATAATACTGGGTATTTTTTTTCTAATAGAAGAGAGAATCAGGCTTAGCTGAAAATGCAATATAAACAGGGAGGTGTTGAAAAAATACTGTAGGTTTGGGCGGGGGCAGGTGGTGGTTGTCATGACTACAGCTGGAGAAGGATAATCACCTCTTTTACAAAGAAATGTTTCAATTAGGGTAAACTTCTCTGATAACTTAAAAAACAAGAACTTCACCGAAGTCATTTTTCCTAATTTGATTAAGATGTGGGCATTCTGGTTGTTGCATAGCAATTTGGCCTTTTTTTTTTTTTTTTCATTTTGTTATCTATCCCTTTTTTACTGCCTACTTATTGTGAAGCACTGGATTTATTTCAGCAGTAATCTTTCCAAAACTGTAGGACTGAAATGCCTCCTTCCTCCTCCAAAGCTCAAACACCAAATCCCTGAGCCTTTGGAAACTCTCCTTTCAAGGCCTTAACCACGCCCTCTGCTCTCCAGCCCTTAAGGGCTCACCCTCTTCCAGTCTGCAATTTCCTGGTTTGCAGGCCTGATTCCCAACTGCGGTTTTGCGGAGTGCCAGCGTTTCTTCAGTCATGTCAGGAAAATAATTATTTTAATTCACTTTTTTAAAACAACAACAACAACAACACATAAGAGCTCTTTTTTTTTTTTTTTGAGGGAGATTAGGGAGGGAAAAAAATGACAAAGGAACCCGACTGAAGCTTCAAAGAGTTGAAGAGGAGTCTATTGGTGGAAAGGCAAAGAGGCATTTTGCTACAAACTGCCCCGCAGCTAGAACATGGAGCCTGAGTGGCGTTTTGTCCCGAGGCGGTATTGGATCTGATCACCTAACCGCAAGGTGGTTAGTCATTCCTGGGAGGAGACTTTTCTCATCTTCCCCCTCCCCCATTCAGCCCTCCGTGTGGGTTTGCAGCAGGGACTGAACTCTTTCTGTTCGGGAACAACCGAGATGCCGTTCTCCCTCCCCGCTGGCTCCCATCCCGCGCCCATCCCGTTCTCAGGTGGATCAACCACGGGGCGCGCAGCTGTGAATGAAAAGACCCCAAACTGCGTCTCCGCCCGAGAACAGCCTAACGTTAATTACCTACGCAGCCAAGTCAGCCCAAATGGGGTGCATGTTGCTTAGCTTCTCAGCTGTCTCACACAACCCTGTAATTACGTAGAGAGTAGTGTGATTTATTTTTGCAGACATTGCTGCCTCAAAAAAAAAAAAAAAAAAAAAAGGAAAACATTTTTAGATGCCCCCATTTTGCAGTTAAATATGATTTGAAAGATGGCATCTTTAGAAGATGCTGCAGTTTTATTATAAAGAGCAATTTACAGCCCTCAGAACTGTAGTTAATTCTACGGCATTCTCTTTCTAAAGGCATTTATTAGGATTAGTTACTCTTAGTTTTTTAAAGTTATTCAGCAACTTTCAGCCAGGAAACCCAGCCAATAGGACTTCCACAGTTTGGTTTCTAAATCGCAACTCATATTTATACTCTTTTTCATAAATCATTGAAATGTTTTGTATTTTAGTATTTAGGTTCTATGCTGATAAAAGAGCTCAGAGGGACAGAATCAACCCAAGATGCCTGTGCAAAAATGAGGGTAAGTTTGCCAAACAATTTTATTTCTAGTCGCTGAAATACTAAATACCGGGTATGGTTACAAATTGCCACTTTTCAAATGACTATTTTCTTCATCTGTTGGTCTGCTGAATCACATTGCTGTTCCATAAAAAGGTGTTTGGGCTTTGTTCATGTTTATACTTGAGTTTATCTCACTGTAGTTTGAGTTGATATCCGTTGGATATATTTATGTATTTGTGCCATATTACATTTATTATTTTTAAAAATTTAAAGTTAATTGTATATACACTGGTCATTCTCCAGATTGAGAAAAATGGTCTTTAGTTGGTTGCAAGAAAATGCTTTAAGCACCTACCTGTCAGTCTGAGAACATTTACTGTAAAGACCACCAGTTAACTAAAAAATTATCAAATGCTAAAGTATTGAGAGCACATTATATAAAGCTAATGTTCTTTATGAGTATTAATTCTTAATTATTCTGGGTTGTTGTTGTTTTTTAGTATAAGAAAAAAAAACCATTCAACTCTGAGTTAAATCATGTAAGGGCAGTAAACGTTGACAAAAAGGGCAATTGCAAATGCCTGTGATTGGTGATTGCTGGGTTCCTAGGAAGCTGTATTAGCCAGACCAAGTCTTACTCCTGCTGCACACCCACTTTAGCTTTTGTTTTTTTTTCTGTATCCTTTATTCTTGCTTCCTCCATAGCAGATATATAGAGAGGTGTGGCGCTGACTGACAGTACAGATTGAGAATAGTAGGCTTGGGGCGCCTGGGTGGCGCAGTCGGTTAAGCGTCCGACTTCAGCCAGGTCACGATCTCGCGGTCTGTGAGTTTGAGCCCCGCGTCGGGCTCTGGGCTGATGGCTCAGAGCCTGGAACCTGTTTCCGATTCTGTGTCTCCCTCTCTCTCTGCCCCTCCCCCGTTCATGCTCTGTCTCTCTCTGTCCCAAAAATAAATAAACGTTGAGAATAGTAGGCTTACTCCATATAGCAACTAACACTCAAATTTAAGTTTGTCAGCAAGTGAACCCTAACTCTTATTTGCGGCCAGTTTCCATCATCATTTATTTTATATGAGCAGTGTTGGGTGGGAAATATTTAAAAGCATTGAATTAAACTAAAACAGTTATGAAGGCAAATATGTAATACTGATTGCTCTTGGAAGGCTGAGGGTGTGTGAATCTTCATGAAACTGAGACCTCAGTATGTGATCACTGATTTAATATTTGGATCAGCTCAGTAACAGAAAGACTGAAAATAGTTATCCTTCTATTTGATGTAGAGTTATACTTCTATTGTCAGTGCCAAAGAATCTTTATCCCAGGTACTATATTTAGATGAAAAAAGCTGTGGTATGTGTCAGGAACTCTATGTTCTGGTTTTCTTGCTGCTTACATGCTGTGGAAGTCACTCTTAGTCATAATAATAATAACCGCTAATATTTACCAAGTAGGTAAAATGTGCCAGTCTTCTATGCTGGGTGCTTTGTGTGTTTATCCCACTGAATCCTATCACAAACCTAGAGATTAGTAGTGTCCTTACCCCCACTTTACTCTTGAAGAGACTGAGGCTGAGAGAGGTTAAGTAACTTTCCCGAGGTCACATAGTGAATAACTTGCCAATCTGGAACTAGAACGCAGATCTGACTCCAGCATTTAACTACCGCACTTGCCTGCTTCCCCTGGGCCTCGTTTTCTTACTTAGAAAATGAGGACATGGGACGAGGTGCCCTGTAGGGGTCTTGGTTCACGGTTTTATAATTCTGGGAATCTGGTATTCTCAATATATATCCGCTCTAAATTATGTCACCAGTGAACAATAAAATGGGAACATTTTTCAATCATCAAGCCTCATAATAATTTTAGAGCTATTTATGAACGTGTCTAAGAAATTAATTTGGCATCTCTGATTTAATGCTATTAACTCAATTATCTGAGTCCAGCTACTTCGATGCTGTAATCCGCATAAATAGTGCATACAGCACATAGCACCATTTAAAACCAGATTTGTGATTTGAATTTCAATTTCTTGAAATTAGTGGATCTGAAATTCCATTCTGATAACAGGGAAGCCATTTTAATAGTGTCAGCGGAGAATAATTTAGTTAAATACTTGTCTGTTGCTTAAAATGAAACAGAAAAGGCCTTCTGTTTAGAAGCCATTCTTCTGTTCATTGGGGTTTTTCTGGTTTGCTGCCCTTGGTGTTTATTTGGGGTAGTTTACATGAAAATAGGGACTTCATTGCTTCTTAGAATATCACAAACCCTTATCTCCCATCTTGATTAAATAAGTATCAGTCTTTGGTACAGTGGCTGAAGTTGCACTCAGTGGATTTATTAGAGCCTTTCAAAAGGAGAAACTCAGGTTTGCTGTTATCTGGGACTATTGTGTTGTGAATTAGAACTCTCACCAACTGAAAATGGTGTGGATCTCAACTGGCAGTTAATTTTCAGTTTGAACTTCAAGACGCTGTTTTATCTGTTTTCAACATGGTAGCATTGCAGTCAAAAGTCCCAGAATGATCAGGTCTACCCAGGGGAAATACTTCAGGACTGGTGATCTTAGAAGTTGATATGTAGTAATATCATTCGGCCAAATTACTGTAGATTAAAACTTTACCTGGTTTTTAACTCTTTGGGTGTAAAAAAAAAAAAAAAAAAGACGTTTTCAATTCAACAGTATGCATTTTAGCTGAAATTAAAATTTCTTTCCCAGTAAGAAGTAAATCAGTACGGTTCTTTATTCTGAGAAATGCTTCCTTAATGTACTTTGTTAACAAAGATGACTAAGATTTGGCTCTCTCCCTGAGTTCACAGTTCAGTAGAGAAATCCTACAAGTTAACATGTAATTCCCCCAAAGTAGGAGAAGTTTCACTATAGTGTAGTCTTCATGTTTCCATCAACCTGCAGGATCATCACAGATGATCCCCAAAGTGACCTGCAAGCATGGTCTCCTAAAATCAGTTTTTCAATACTAATAGCAGTTAACACTTGACAGCTGTAGACCAGGCCCTGCACATGTGATTATGTGCATTAATTCATTTAATCATGAGTGAGTATTGCTACTGTCCCCATGTTACATGTGGGGAAACAAAAGCCAATGAAAGTTAAGTAACTTACCCAAGGTTAGCCAGCAAGCAGTGCAACCAGGGTTTGAACCCAGGTGATCTAGCTCCACCACCGAACTCCAAACCCTAGGCTGCACTACCTCTCTAATGAGCCCTTGGAACATTTATTGCCCGGAGTTTGAAAATAAACTGAAAATGTCCCTGCCTGAGTGGCTCAGTTGGTTAAGCATCCAACTCTTGATTTCAGCTCAGGTCATGATCTCACCATTTGTGAGTTCAAGCCCCACATCAGGCTCTGTGCTGGCAGTGCAGATGCTGCTTGGGATTCTCT
Organism: Prionailurus bengalensis; assembly: GCF_016509475.1. Taxonomy (NCBI): domain Eukaryota; kingdom Metazoa; phylum Chordata; class Mammalia; order Carnivora; family Felidae; genus Prionailurus; species Prionailurus bengalensis. The sequence continues at coordinate 119,552,057 of NC_057358.1, read as the reverse complement.
CTCTCCCTCTGTCTCTGCCCTTCCCTCTCTTTCTCTCTGAAGAGAAAGAAATAAACTTAAAAAAAATTAAAAACAAAATAAAATAGCTGAAAATGTGGATCATTTATGTTGACAGACAGCTTTAGGAACCCTCAAAGAGTCTGTAAAATTAGCTAAATTAAACCATGTAGGTACAGATATATGTAGTAATTTGGAGTACATTCCAATATGTTAACCTAAATAATTTTAAGAGAGTTTTTCTTGCATCCTAAGCAACTATATTTTTTTCCATAATACTTAAATACATGTACTTTGCCCCAGCACAAACCAAACACAATGTTCCCCCTTCAGAAACATTTGGAGTGTTTGGTGGTCACAATTGGTTAATTTCTAAGTTTATCTAAGCCTGTTTATTCATCCCTAAGGTCCCCTCCATTTCTGAAACCAAGATAATTCTACACTAATGTCCTGGTATTTTATTATACTCATATTATTTCAGTCAAAAATAGGCCATCATAAGCTAATGTATGTGAGATGGTAGTAATTCACATCATTCTGTTCAGGTCAGCCAGCCTTTTTCCTCTTCAAACTGCCTTATAATTTTTCTAACAGACTTTACTTTTTAGAGCAGTTTTAGGTTAACAGAAAAATTAAGCATAAAGTGCAGTTATTGAACATACCCCCTCCACCATTCCCTTCCCAGTTTCGCATATTAACATGCATTGATGTGGTACATTTGTCACAATTACGAACAATATTGTTATTAACTAAAGTCTGTGGTTTCCATTAGAGTTCATTCTCAGTGTTATACAGTGTTTGGGGTTTTGACAAATGCAGCCATTACAGTGTCACAAAGAATTGTTTCATGCCCTAAAAATCCTCTGTGCTCTACCTGTTCATCTCTCCTCTCCCCTGCCCCCCAGCCGCTGGCAACCACTAACCTTTTTACTGTCTTCTGTCTTTTCCAGAATGTCAAATAGTTGGAATCATACAGTGTGTACCCTTTTCAGACTGGCCTCTTTCATTTCTTTAGCAATATGCTTTTAAGCTTCCTTCCTCTATGTTTTTTGTGGCTTGATGGCTCTTTTTTTTTTTTTTTTAATGTTTATTTATTTTTGAGAAAGAGAGAGACAGAGACAGCATGAGCAGGGGAGGGGCAGAGAGAGAGGGAGACACAGAATGTGAAGCAGGCTCCAGGCTCTGAGCTGTCAGCACAGAGCCCGATACAGGGCTCGAACTCATGAACCATGAGATTGTGACCTGAGCCAAAGTCGGATGCTTAACCGACTGAGCCACCCAGGTGCCCAATAGCTCTTTCTTTTTATCGCTGAATAATATTCCATCGTATGGATGTACCACGGTTTGTTCATCCATTTACTTATTGAAGGCCATCTTGGTTGCCTCCAGATTTTGGCAATTATGAACAGAGGCGCTATAAATATTTGTATGCAGGTTTTCGTCTTAAGATTTTTTTTTTTCCTGGATCCACACCCTCTTAAAATTATCTTCTTAATTGTGTTTAGTGAAGAAGAATCAATAGGAACTTACATTAAACCCTGATAATTTTTTTAAGTAGAATTGCAGTTTTTGTCTTCTCTTTCAGAGTTTTCTTTAATAAAAGCCCAAGAGATTAGATATGCCTTGATATTGAGGCATACTTTTAAGACGAATGATTTCTGTGAATTATTTCGCTCTTCAGTAGTACAACTTGGCTGCCTATTACCTTTACTGTGACAGCTTTACAGGCATTTCTGTTAAAATTAAAGTCTAAAAACATATATTAGTAACATGTGAGAAGTTGTAACAAGTATCTATTTGATCTGAACATATTCATTTAGTGCTGCCTTTTATGTTACTAGTTAGGTTTTCCAGCTAAATCTGTGCTCAGAGACAGGCTTCATTTCTGAAAGGATTCCTGAGGGGAAGCATTAGCTCTGGGATCCTGAATATGATGCCCCCAACATGCTCCCCATGGAACACAGAACCTTCCTTCTGTCACACCTCATTTCACCACTGTACAAACCTGGTTGCTCATGCCCCGTTCCCTTAGAGGGCGGGAACCATGTATATTGTCACCCCAGGACCTGCCATAACATAGCTACCTTTAGGGTGGTTTTGATGGTGATCAATAAAGTGATGCCTGTAAAGGGTCTAGTTCACTAAAACCTCAAAACACGTTGACCTCTTCCTCCAAAATATTTGAACAAGTAAATTGATAGATTTGCTTTGGATTATTTCATTTATTTTTTACTCAACTATAATGTCAGTATTGCAGTCGTTACCCTGGTTTTCTGCATTCACAGTATGTAAGAAAGTATTCAAAAACTTAGGAATCCTGCACTCTTATTATTTTGTTTAATGTTTATATGTTTATTTTGTGAGAGAGTGTGTGCATGCGTGGGAGGGGGGGGTTGATGGAGGGAGCAGAGAGAGAGAATCCCAAGCTGACTCCGTGCTGTCAGCACAGAGCCTGACATGGGACTCAATCTTATGAACCATTGAGAACATGTCCTAAGCCAAAACCAAGAGTCGGACACTTGACTGACTTAGGTGCCCCTTAGTTCCAGTTTTTATTATTTAAAAAAAAATTTTTTTTTCAACGTTTATTTATTTTTGGGACAGAGAGAGACAGAGCATGAACGGGGGAGGGGCAGAGAGAGAGGGAGACACAGAATCAGAAACAGGCTCCAGGCTCTGAGCCATCAGCCCAGAGCCTGACGCGGGGCTCGAACTCCCGGACCGCGAGATCGTGACCTGGCTGAAGTCGGACGCTTAACCGACTGCGCCACCCAGGCGCCCCTTAGTTCCAGTTTTTAAAGGCCATCACCAAGAGGAAGAGAAAATGATGGGAAACTGTTGATAAGATGGTAAATGTAATTTTGCAGTTTTATATTTTGGGGGAAGTAACTTGTTCCTAAATCGATTGGGAGTTAGCTTGCCTCTTTTAAATAATGTGTTCACAGGACTGAACTTTACAAAGCAATAAATAGGTTGCTTTGGCCTTTCAGTGTTCTCTTTGGTATGAGTAATTCCCACTTCAAAGATTCTAAGACGCACAGTGGTTGCTCAAATGAGGGATTTGCTCTGGCCAGATGACGTTCTACTATTCCTTTTTGCCTCCCGAGACTTACACATACCCCATCCCCCAGCCCCGAATTTTGCCTCAGGGTATAATTATCACTAATATACAGTATTCAGTCACTTCCCTAATTAAATATACTATTAGGAAACATCTGCTACTATAAGAGGTAGGCTATTATATTCAATTTCATACTCTAAAATCTTTCTCTAATCCCATAGTTGATGATGAGTATTGTTCACAGGTGTTTGTGCTCGAGGCAATTTCTCTTTTAAGAAAAGAAAAATACCTGTTTTCAACTACAATCAGGTAGAAATCCGCCTTCTCAATGCAAATTAGGAAATATATATATATGTATATGTATGTATATATATATATATATATATATATATTTTTTTTTTTTTTGTCCGGAGTAAGCAGATCTGGCAAATTTAAATTAGGGAATCTTTATTTCCCAAAGGGCTTAGATAGTTCAGACACCATAGTTCAGGTTTCTTATTGAATCCATTCCCCTGACCTTGTCTCATTTTTAAACTCCAATCTAGAAACAATTCTAAAGTTGGATTTTCAAATCTATAAATTTCCAAATGTACCTTGATTGAAGTGTGAAGACTGTCTTTTTTCTGTGCTTGTCAAAAAAAATAATAATGTTGGAGAATGGATTGGAATGCTTGAAATCAGATTTTAGAATTAGATGGAAATGTTGTCTCTATGCTCTTACAAGAGACTCAAACTAGGGACACCTGGGTAGCTCAGTTGGTTAAGCATTGAGTCTTGATTTCAGCTCTGGTCATGATCTCGTGGTTTGTAAGTTCAAGCCCAGCATCAGACTCTATGCTGACAGCATGGAGACTGCTTGGAATTCTTTCTGTGCCCCTCTGCTGTGTGCTCTCTTTCTTTCTCTCTCTCAAAAGAAATAAAAAGAAACTTTAAAAAGAAAAAGAAGAGACTCAAAACTTAAGTCATGTTTAGTTCCTTCTACAACTCCTGTCTATTAGGATGGTTTCCAGAAATCATTTCAGGGACTACTACTTAGGAACCAGGCTTGGAAGAAATGTGCAAACAGCTGTTTTTTTAAAAGTCTCCATTTGCCCAAGTTTCAGGGAGGAATAAAATATTTCATTTTTTGCTCCCTCCCAAGTACTGCAGGTCAGTACAGGTCTAAGCCCATAAATATGAGTGTATATTAAAATAACAGTATACACAAGGCAACAGCATTTCCAACTGCTCACTGCTAAGCTTTGCTCACTTGTACTTTTGCTTTGTGAGTGATTTCCTAGGGGTCCTCCCAAAGGAAGACTGAACAATTCTGATCATCTCATCCTATATCATCTTTATACACCCTCACTACTGCACATCACTGAAAGGTTTCATGGCCCTCTTCTGCCTTTAACGCCCACGGAAGCTCTCTTTCTAAACATACTGAGTCCATTGTCATTGGTCCAGATATATTGCTCTGCTGAATATTCATTGTTGGAACCACCATTTCACCACTATCCTAGCATGTAGCCCAGAGATTATTCACTTATGCTCACAGATGTTGACTTTACTTCTACTCTCTCTTGCCAGTGGGAGGATGTACTTTGGAAAGCAGGTAAGTGAAAGCATCCATCCTCAGAATAAGAGCAATGGCTAAAATTTGTTGATGCTCACTACATGCTGGGCCCTGGATTATGTAATCCTCACAGCTCTACAAAGTCGATGCTGTATTAACATACCCATTTTACAGATGAAATAATTAAGACATAGAGGTTAAATATCTTGACACACAGTGGAGCCAAGATAGGAATCCAAACATGCCCTTCTGTGCTATTATTCACTGTACTACAGTGGCTCCTGGAGAAGGAGCTTATCAGTGGGTCTCTTCATAAGTTCAACATGACCATACCTATGTGCACACAAACACACTCTTTTTTAATTTTTTTTAAATGTTTTTATTTATTTTTGAGAGACAGAGACATGGCATGAGTGGGGGAGGGGCAGAGAGAGAGAGGACACAGAATCTGAAGCAGGCTCCAGGCTCTGAGCTGTCAGCATAGAGCCCGACATGGGGCTCGAACTCACAAGCTGTGAGATGATGACCTGAGCCGAAGTCAGACGCTCAGCCAACTGAGCCACCGAGGCGGCCCCACACAAACACACTCTTAACTTGTTCTTATAAGTAATGGATTGAACTTATCATAAGTGAGAAGTCGGTGTGTTTTTTCACATGTTTACAATTAGCTTTTTTTTAAGTTTTTTTTTTTTTAATTTTATTGTTAATTATTTATTTTTTAATTTACATCCCAAGTTAGCATATGGTGCAACAGTGATTTCAGTAGATTCCTTAATGTCCGTAACCCATTTAGCCCATCCCCCCTCCCACAATCCCTCCAGCAACCCTCTGTTTGTTCTCTACACTTAAGAGTCTCTTCTGTTTTGTCCCCCTCCCTGTTTTTATGTTATTTTTGCTTCCCTTCCGTTCATCTGTTTTATATCTTAAAGTCCTCATATGAGTGAAATCATATGATACTTGTCTTTCTCCGACTGAATAATTTCACTTAGCATAATACCCTCTAGTTCCATTCACGTAGTTGTAAATGGCAAGATTTCATTCTTTTTGATTGCCGAATAATGCTCCACTGTATATATATACCACATGTTTATCCATTCATCTGTCAATGGACATTTGGGCTCTTTCCATGCTTTGGCTATTGTCAGTAGCGCTGCTAATAAACATTGGGGTACATGTGCCCCTTCGAAACAGCATACCTGTATCCCTTGGATAAATACCTAGTAGTGCAGTTGCTGGGTCTTAGGGTAGTTCTATTTTTAATTTTTTGAGGAACCTCCATTCTGTTTTCCAGAGTGGCTGCACCAGTTTACATTCCCATACAATTAGCTTTTTAACTAAAAAAATATATACATTTTTAAAACTTCTCATTTTATTATTATAAAAGTAATAAACATTCATTGTTATCCAGTTTTAAAACATAGATAGGGAAAGGGGAAATAAAAAGGGAGCGCCTGGGTGGCTCAGTAGGTTGAGCAATCTGACTTTATCTCGGCTCAGGTTATGATCTCACAATTCATGACATCGAGCCCCACATCGGGCTCTGAGCTGATAGCACAGAGCCTGCTTGGGATTCTCCTTCTCCCCCCCTCTCTCTCTCTCTCTCTCTCTCTCTCTCTCTCTGTCTCTGTCTCTGTCTCTCAAAAATCAATAAATAAACATTAAAAAAAATTGTAATTTTATCACACAGAGATGGTAAACACCTCTCTGTTAACACCTTGTTCCTATGTAATCCTCCAAACTAATTAATCATGCGTTCATAGGCATTTCTTTTCTACAAAGCAATAGGAATATACGGTGCCTACTATTTTCTAATTTCTCATCTATTTTTAACATAACATATTTTAAAATATTTTTGTTCCAATAAATATTTATCTTCAACATTATTTGTAGTGGTTGAACAATATTCCAATCAATAACTGAACCAAACTCATTTAACCAGTTCCCCTTGTTGGTCATTAGGTCATTTTGAATCTTTTCAAAATATAACCAACACTGTGGGCAACATCCTTACACCTACATCTTTTGCAATGGGTCTGATTGTTTCCTTAGAATTAGCCACTAAATATAGACTGGCTAGGTCAAAAGTATACACATCTTGAAACTCTGGGTAAAAATTGCGAAACTGCCTTCTAAAAACCTTGTTCCAGTTGACACTTCTGGAAGCAGTACACGAAAGTGTGTTGGTGTTTGCTTGTCACGTCTCTCAAGGTATATACTTAATACCTTGGATGTGCTCCTAGTTGAGGGAGAACTGGGGAACTTTTATGAGAAACCATACATCTTCAGCGTTACCCCTGGGCCTGTCAGCTCTGTCTGAGCAACATCTATTCTAGAAGTACCTCTAGAATCTATCTTTATGACCTGAACTCTTTATTTTATGTGAAGGATGTTTTTTACTTTCACAGTCCCTGAGAAACCATGGAAGTTTAAATAATTCTTGTTATTTGCTCTGAAGACCAAGATCTGTAACTAAGTGCTAACTAAGGATTTTTGGAAATCACTTGTCAAGTGGAGGATAGTGTGTTTTGATAAATTAGCTTCTCTCTGAATTAATGTAGGATGCGGTACAACTGAGTTTACATGCATAGCAGCAGAGAACAGTTCTGACAGTGACTTTCAATCAAAAATCAACTATTTATTTAACTTATTTATTTTGAGAGAGAGAGAGCACGCAGAAGCAGGGGAGTGTAGAGAGAAGGAGAGACAGAATTCCAAGCAAGCTCCACACCATCAGCACAGAGCCTGATGCCGGGCTTGAATTCATGAACTGTGAGATCATGACCTGAGCCAAGACAAGGAGTCAGATGCTTAACCACCTGTGCCACCCAGGAGCCCCCAAAATCAACTGTGTTTTTAGAACAGAAGTTTTCAAACTGTGGTAACAGCAGTAGCTTCTGGAAATTTGTTATAAGTGCAAGTCTTAGGCCTTATCTCAGACTCACTGTCTTAGTTTTTCAGGCTGCTATAATAAAAATACCATGTGACTGGGAGAAATTTATTTCTTGTGGTTCTGAAGGCTGAGAAGTCCCCAAGTCAAGACACTGGCCAGCCCTCTTCCTGGCTCATAGATGGCCATCTTCACTGCCCTCTTATGATGGAAGAGGACCCTTTTATACCTTTTATAAGCACACTTAATCCCATTCACAGCTCCACTCTCATGACCTAAGCACCTCCCAAAGGCCCCAACTCCTAATACTTTGGGCATTAGGATTCAACATAAGTTTGGGAGATCACAGACCTTCAGTTCATAACACTTACTGCATCAGAAACTGTAGATGTGGGGCCCAGCGATTTGTTATTTACCAGGCCTTCCATGTGATTCCAATGCCCACGAAAGTTTGAGAACAGCTGCCTTGGTCCACTGGGCATTCCTGTTAAGTCTGCCATGCAGTTAGGTTGCCCTGGTGGAATCATTCTGCCATGGTGCCTGGAAAGCAGCCAGGGTCAGAGGAGTAGAGATAGAGGGCATCGCTTTGCGCTGTACTAGATTTGGCCAGGGTGTGTGAGTTACACTTGGCAGTACAATAGCCGTGTCTTGTGCCAAGGGAGTAGTTAGAATGGCTGCCTGCCCACCGTCTGCTCTTGTCACATGGTCGTACCAGGCTCTGTACTCACCCAGCCCTTGTGTCAGGCTTCTCCTGGCCAGAAAAGCCCTTGAGAGGTCATCTAGCCTCATTTCTCAGCCAAATGAGACTTACCCCTAAGTCATCAGTGACAAATAAGAGTTCAGACTATTTTTAAAGACATCCAGAGGGGAAAACTTCGCAGCTGCCCCTAATAATCCTCCTGCTGTTTCAAAAAGTCTTTCCTTCTCAGCACTTGCAATTTGAACCAGTTCCCTATTGCAAAAATGAAGACCTAACCCTTCTCTCCTTGAGGCTGACAAATCACAAGGTCGGTAAGGCTTTCCCATCCCATAGGAATCTCCTGGCTTATCTCTAATCACATCTGTGGTTCTCCTCCAAGTTCTTTCAAGGCCTCCGTGCCTGGCTCTGGGCACCAGGGCTCTCTGAAAAGTCTGCTGAGCTCCTGGTGCACTGAGAGGCTGGCACTGTGGTTCTTCTTTATAAAGCTGGCTTTGTGCTCGCTACCATACATTCATTTGTTTGTTCATTCACTTAATAATTATGGATTTCAGCAGCTGTTAGACTGAACCCTATGAAATTGCTGATATTTCACCATTTTTTTGACCCATAAAAAATGGCAGTGTCATAGGGCTAAACCTGAGACCATGTGCTAGTCATTATGGGGGAGATCAGAGACAAATCAAGAAAGATGTGGGCCATCCTCCAAGAACTCCCTGTATGGTGAGGGAGACAAATCTGAGACCCATGGCAGCGAACCCTAAGGGAGAGCGGCAGAGGTCCACAGGGCATACCTGGGGTAAGAGGTGGCCATCTTGTCAGGCTGCGAGGCCACACGAGGCTTTCCCAGAAAATGATGTTGAAACTGAGTTCTGGAGGGTAAAGGTGCATTTCAAATAGCCGATCTGTGGTCTGCTTTCTATCTCTTAGAACCTCCGCAACATAATTAGTATCACTAAATACAAAATACAACACTGCTTGTTTTCTACATTTTTTAAATCATCTGAAAGGCACTTAGGGCTACCAAACATAATTGTCTGATCCTATTTTAATTTACTTGCTGAGACTGAATATAATAATTAAGCTTTGAAATGATCTAAAGAAAATATTATATGGCAAAATTAATAGTTACGACTCAGCGCTGAATATCTAACTAGAAAGCATTCTCAGGGTAGCCATGTGTAGGTTAAAAATATACTGTGAGCTGGATGGCAGTAGCCCATCCAAAAATCTGTTCCCCAGTCTGCGTTTAAAATACACTGGAAATGAGCAGGGTATTGTAAGAATGAAGGGTTGGTGATCTCTTCCCCATGGGCTGCCTCACTCTGTTCCCTCTCTGTACTGGTTATGGGGCACAAATGACTCTCATTAGGAACATAAACATCACTCTGGACTCCAACGCAACATTACGGCTCACAGCTGAAGTGCTCCCTGTTGTAAACCTCTTTGCTCTCACTCACACTTAGGAAAGCCATGCTCTGAGATCAGAGCATCCCTGCAGTCTCAAAAGGATATTCTCAGACTGTTGACTCTGCATTAGAAAAGGAGAAACTGTCCCTTCTCGGGGCATGCTATAAAGATAAAATAAAAGTACCAACAGCAATCTCTGACTTGATAAAAAGATTAAAAGATGGTATTACTTTCCTTGGTGTGTCCAACAATCCCTCTTAAAAAAAAAAAAAAGGTTCTAAAAGTGTTCAGTTACTTTACAGTATCTCAGGTGCCCACCTCCAGATATGACATTACAGTCTGTAATCTGTGTAAATGCTTACAGATAATATAAACCCAAGTGCTAAATGTAAAGCTGGCTGTGCATTTAAGATTCAAAAGTTGCACTTTATTTTGGATTTCAGAAAGGTAGGTATTTTCCCTCTATAACTAAATACTGTTTCTGTTAGAGTAATAAAAGGATGATAATCTTATTTTGGGAAACTATGAACAAAATACAATTGAATATCACTGTAATGCTCTTAGCAGGAGAGCAAGATGCTATGAAGGTTAAGTTAATTTTGGGCATTACCCATGAGTATTCAGCTGCTCAGGTATCCAGAGGTCCTCATTACAAGTGAATCTCTCCTATAAAGCTGGCACTGACGGGGAGGGAATTTGAGGGCTTGGGGAAGGCTCAGAAAGTCCACCAAGAATATGGTGCAGAAAAAAAAAACAACTGGAAACAAAAGAGAACCATAACATAAGGTTTGCCCTGAGCATTTCACTGGGGAAAAGAGCCTGAAGAAGTGAATTCTGTTTATACAGATCAATAAGGCTTGAATGTTTAACATACGTACATATATGGGAGTATTAACTACCAGAATCGCAGCAAAGCTTGCAGATAAGTCATAGAGACCAGTGTCACCTGCAGCTGAGTGCTTTGTAACTTGAGCAGTGATGGCCAGACTAGGTGCCTCCGTCCCTGGGAAGGAGAAGAAAACAATAATTTCAACACGTAAGAGAAAATGGAGACGGCGGGATGTGGGCTGTCTGTGATTGGACTGGAGCCCTGCTCATATTTCGGTATCTGTACGGCCTTCACAAAATGAAGTAGGCGCTTATTGGATTTCTTGCCTGATTATTCTCCCTGAAGACTCGGTATATTAGCTTTCTTCTATGCGTCTTCAACCTTTCATTAAAATAGCGTATGAAAAGACCTCTTTGAAAGCTCTGTCAAAGTACACCAACAGAAAATCCCCTAAAACAGGTTGGATTTCTATCTCCTAGAATTTTAAATGCCTTAAAGAAGGGGCATTACGTTGAAGAGCTGCCAGAGTGACTCTGCGGCCAGCCAGGGTCCATCATCATCTTGTCACGGCGCGCAGTGGGAAAGAAGCTCAGTTTGGGCTCCAGATTGGACTGTGTGGCCACCCCCAGCGCTGCCGTCCACACAGCCTGCAGCGGGGGCACACCAGCGTGGCCTTCAGCTGGGAGAGCAGGGGCTCTTGGCACCTAGAAAAAATGACCACCTTTTTGCTTGTCTTCTTTGTCCATGTTGTCTGAGCGTATAACGTAGAATCCTTGTATCGGGACAGAAATCATCGCTGATGCCCTCATTTCAGCCTGAGAGCCCGTGTCCCAGCCTGCCCGTTGTCCCAGCCTTCCGCTCCCTCTCGCTGACAATCACTGCACACCCCTCTGTGTTCTTTCCTCTGTCTGCTGTTCTTTCCTCCTCACGCTGCTCTTAATAAAATCAGCAACAAACTTTTCTAGTTGCTGAAGCCCAGGATTTTGCCCAGAAGACCCAATACATGTAGCAGCTGCTTTGCCTGCCAGCCATAATGTCGGGCTTCAATTTTTAGCTTTTTTCAGCCCTCCTGGCGTCGGGCACGGCTCCCACCTTCTAAGGAATCTGCCCCTTGACTTCTGCCATACTGTGTTCAGGCACCTTCCAACTCTGTTTCAGCTTCATTGACTCTTAATTCCCCACTCCTTAAGGGTTATCTTCCCCAGACAGGAGATTCTTAGCCCTCTTCTTGTTCACTCCTTGAGCCACCTCATCTCCTCAGGCACCCCTGCTGTGCACATGGATTACCAGATCAGATTCTTACTTCTAATTTCCTACTGGACATCTCCACCTGATTACCAATGTTCAAGGGGTTTTCATGCAAAAGCATGCTCCTGTGTAGTATCCCTTATCTCAGTTGAGGGTCTCTTCATCGGTGACATCTCGCTCACTCATCTTTCATAGCAGATGGGTTAGCAGAGCCTCTCGAATCTTCTTCATCAGAGTTATGGCTCCCTCTTCCATGCTTGCACTTCTGTTTCAGCTCGGGTGCTTAGGGTCTCCTGTTTGAATGTACCTCTCCTTCCAGCCTTGCTGCATTCAGTCTCTAGCTGTTCCAGTGCATCCGGTCACCAGCACTGGCTTTCTGCAACCCAGCTCTGACTGTGTCACTCCCTACTTAAAAGCTTCCAGGGAATTCTGACTTGGCAGAGTAAGTCACAACCTTCCAAACCTACTGTATCAGCCTCATCTTCCACCAATTACCCAAACCCACCCCATTATTTCTCATTTCCAGGCGTGTGTGTATGTTGATTCTTCTGCTAAAAAGCCTCCTTTGTTCTCTTTTGGCCCCTAGAAAATCCCCATTCATCCTCTTGGAACAGCTCAGTCAGCCCTAGCAGGCAGTCACTGCTTGTCAAATGAATAATGAAGACTTGCCCTACTCTCTCCTGCAAAGTGAAGCTCTCTTTGCTCAGTACTCTGGAGGCACTCTGTTTCTCACTGTTGCATTTATCAGCATTTGTGTTGTGGCTTCTCTTTGTGGCAGACCAGGCCAGGAACGTGGTGTGTAGCTAGCTCCTGTGCTGCCTCTTCCTCTCCCTGTCCCATGGCAGACCTCGTTCCCAACCGTCTTTCCCACCGAGCCGAGACACAGGCTCACAATTTTCTCAATACTGCACTCGGGACGCCACTTGCTGCAGACTGTAGTTTGCACACAGCTTGAGGTCTGCTTAACGTGCCCTGAAGTAGACTCTGAGCTTTCCCAGCACAGTGGGCTGCCTACTATAACCACTCAATTGCTGAATGAATGACAAATGGTTTTGCTTTTTCCCTTTGGGGCTTTCTTAATACTAAATGAAATGTTGATATTTTAATCTTATATTGTTCGATGGTATAGATAGATGTGTCTGAGAGAAATGTATTCATGGCAAGGAATGAGGGAGGTAATTTGTTGAAATCCATTGTTACCCTTTGCAGAGAATTCTTCACACATACATTCAGTCCACCAAGCCACTACCCGTGCCGGCCGGCTATAGCTCTCTCTTTACAGAGCTCAGCCCACAACTTTGCCTTAAAATTGGCACACTGAGCGTTACTTCTTCTAGCTTTGCCTTTGATTTACCTTGCACACTTTTAAAAGTTGGTTGGATAAAGCATTAAAAAGACAAAAGTATCTGCATCTCTTTGGCAAACACAGAAGAAAACTAACAAGCTTGGGTAATTTTAAAACTAGTTAAAAAGCACTTCAAGAGTGCTTTTTTTCTATACCGTGTGAAACACTTAATGAATACTAAATAGTAACACTCTTACTGATCCATTTGCTCCATCTTTGAAACCAGTACAGTAGCTCTCCAAAAGATGTGTCAAAACAGTCAGGAAAATGTGAAACACCTTTTCCATGGCTCACGTGAAAGATGTAATGCAATTATGATTTTAGAGTTCAGTGAGTTTCAGTCACTCTATCCAACTAAAAGCCTTCTTTAATTCTGGTCACATTTCAGAATTTTAAAATGGAAAATTGGGTAATGTTTTCTCCCGATTCCCTTAATATCCATAAGACAGGTAGGTGGTTGTGGGACACTGGAAGTGGAGGGTTCTGGTGTGTCGGTCGTGAGGCTAGGCAATGCAGTAAACGGGAATTAGAAAACAAAAGGACAGACAAGGTCTGGAAAAGCCCACAGCCATTCCTAAAACAGTTTCACTGCATCTGTATGTATCGATAAAACCTATTCTCCATTCACTTTTTAATGACTTTATGCTGTTGGTGAATTATTGAAATGGTTTCCTCACATTTTTATGTATTTTCTCTCCTATTTTGTTCCCACCTGTCTTATCTGGAAAACCCATCAGGCTAACTGTCAGGTAGGTTCTTCTTGATGTTTAATGTGATTATTAGGAGGATCCATAGTGGGAAATGAAGTACACAGACTGTTGGTGACCCGTGATGAATGATAAAGCTAAACAGAAAAGACTCATACTAAATTTTGGAGAAACTTTTTGCAGATGCATAAAACTATAGAAGCTGAAGACTCTGGGCACATTAAGCCAGTGTGAACATCCGTCATAAGAACATAGCCTAAGGAAATCTAGCAGCTCTAAATGATAAAGTAGGTTGTTACCTGGACTGTCCAGTTTTGCTGTGGCTCAAAATACAGACTGTTCCTGGAGGGCTTAATTGTTGTAGGGTGGTATTGTTTCCCGCATGGTCACAAGCGATGGTGCTGTAAATATATCAGCTCTTACGGATTTGGCCAGGTTTGAGAAAAATTCACAATGATGTATTTTAAATCCCTATTTTAACCACACATTCAGACATATGTCATGCCTTGAAGAAAGAGTGACTAGAAGGGGGAGCAGTGGCATATATTTTGCTAATGCTAAACTCACCCTTGGAGTTAACACTGACATGGTTTAACTCTAGTCAAAGAAGCGTTGCTTGAAATTGCTGTGGGAGACAGAGCTGTCCATTTCTCCCTTTGGTGTCGGGGAAAAGGAGTATTCCTTCACCCACGGGAGGCAGCAGAACAGGCTGTTTTTAGATCCTCAAGTGCAAGACAGATAGTTTAGAACCCCAAACCACAGCTAAGCCCAAGAGAAGGGAGACCTACATTTAAATTAATGTGTTTGGTGTGTGTTTGTGTGTGTGTGTGTGTTGTTTTTAACTTGGGCTCATTTTTATCTTCCAAGAGGAGAAATTATGTGCTTCAGTTGCCATGCAACACAAACCGCTCTAACAGCTTTCTAATTTTAATTTCAGAAGTCTACAGAGCAAATGAAGAAGGTCCCCACTATTATTCTTTCAGTCTCTTATAAAGGAGTCAAATTCATTGATGCAACAAATAAGGTGAGTAGTGCACCTCTCTTTGCCTTAGACACCAGATACAGCCCTGGGAATGTGACCTAAAATCCTTGTGTCTTGTCACGCCCAGCATCTCTCATTTTATTCACTTCCTGTCCCCACCTGTCTGCTCTCTGCACACCCATAGATACACCCATGCACGTGTGTACACACACACACGCACTCATACATGTATACAGAAGGACAAATTTCATCTGGGGAACTTGATCTAGGATTCCTATACATATTTTGCTTTCTCTGTGGTGCCTTCTCGCATAGACTGTGGCCACTTAGTATATGGCATTTTCCTCTGGCTCTAGAGAACATTACAAGGGGGGGATGTCATGTATAGAATGACAGTGCATTACAAGGCGGGGAGGTGTCCTGTATAGAATGACAATGCATTACAGGGGAGGGGTGTCATGTATAGCATGATAATGCATTACAAGGAGGGGGTGTCATGTATAGAATGACAATGCACTACAGGGGTGTCATGTATAGAATGACAATGCAACAAAGCCATCACCCCTTCACCAGAGGAACTGTCACTAGCTAAAGGACTAGGATGTTCGTCCTCCCATTTGTCTAGAGATATACATGTCCTTTCTTTCGATATATGTAATGAACACCTGACACAGGAAACACATTCTCTGACTTTTACATTTTATAATTGCATTTCTTCTCAGCGCTTGAGATGGGACAGAGGGTTTCAGCTGTATTGTTTTCTGAGAAGAAATAATCACAAAGAAGGTCAGGCCACACTGTGACTCTGTTGTGACTTTGTACTCACAGTGGAAACAGTTCATGGGCTCTAAGGTCAAGTGTGAACAGCCGGGTTGCATTTCACTTAAGTGTTCTAGAGCTCCTTTCTTGGCGAAGATGACAGAATGCCGGTGCTAGACTAGAGCTCCTGGGTGTGACCACTGTCACTCCCCACAAACAGTCAAACTTGACGGGCTCCTCCTCACAGAACCCCCAGATGTCCTTGTGTTTTATTCCTGTACCCTCCCAGATGATAAGCTCTAGAAAGAGGGGAAATGAGGTGATCCCCATTGGTGAATACCATTTCTTTTCTGGACCCCCTACTGAGTCCCCTCACCTACACCCACTCCACTTTGGAGAAGGGGAACAGAAGTTGTGAAACAGGTGAACTAAACAGTAGTAATTTAGGGCCAGGGCAACTGGATTTAGCCACCAGGGGAAAGTCCCATGGGCAGTGACTCTTGGGCAACTATAATAAACCTGAGCATCTGATTCAACCAGTTCGGATTTTCCTGATTTGTTTTCTGTAACAAAAAAGATTGCTATATCAGCAGTCAGACAAGCCCAGGCTCCCCGGATCTACTTAGGAGAGCAACCTTCCAGTTTTAGAAACAGTTCTGAAACCAGAGCAGAAAACTTATAACCCAGCATGATTAAGTAGGCTGTGGATCTCCAAAGCACAGAGTCAGTTACCTTACGTGGAATGATAGTTTCAAGTCTGCAATATATTGCTGATAGTTACTATTGTTGGATTACAGCTGTGGAGATTCTAATCAGAAAAATCCAGACCTATTTGCTCTTTTATTAGTTGGAAGCAACTTCAGTTACCGGTGCACAAACTTTCTGTATCCTTAAATTATAGTCAGTTGGTTTTTAAAGTTTTGGGACTTTACGGAACTCTCATTGGCGATACCTCATTGCTATCACTGTTTCTAAATTTCAAGAAAGGCTTTGGCATTTGGGTTTTTTCCCCTAACCTAGAGCAACTGTCTCTACCCCATTTGCATTTGAAAACCATGAATAGTAGTCTATTTCTAGTATAAGAGTCTGAAACTCTTAGATTAACAACCTAAGCAGTAGTGGAATCTGAAAATTTCTAAACAAGTGGTATTTGCCCTGAGAAGTTTCCAGAGTCTTAAGGCTATCATTCTGTGAAGCTGGTGGTGTGACTGGATGCATCTGTGTCAGTAGCATCCTCTCTATTCCAGTCTCCATGACCACAGGCAAGAGAGCTCTGTCGGTTCTGTTGCATTTTGCTCACGGACACATCAGTGTTATAGAACTTGATCCCCCCAAACCTAAAGGAGAGACTTCTGCCTCAGTTGCCAGTAACTAGATGAGTTAGCCATAAATCTCTGCCCACTGATGACTGTTGTCTGGAAGTATAAGCACTGAAAAATATGCAGAAGATAATTCTGTGTGAATTAGAACACTAAAGAAGGCCAGCATATCTTCCAAGTTCTTGTAGTGTGGTCCTCAGCATATTTTCAGAATCTAGAGCAAAGGCAAAGTGCCTATGTTGGTGGCAGGCAGAGCCAACCTCTCCATGACAACATGTGCCTGGCTTTTTCAGGAATTGGGGGACATTGGCTTTAACACTGACACTTATACAGTGTCGCCATCCCAGTATCCTGCAATGTGACTGATCTACCCTGACCCAGCAGTGGATGGGGAGAGAGTGGATGACTCAGGGCCACAGTCTGATAGTTGGTGTGTGAGAAGCCAAAGGAAAGAGATTGTATTAGAAGTGTAGAAGAAAGAAATAGTGTCAGGCTACATTGGTGGGATTTGACTGCAGAAAGCTGAGAAACACTACCGTCAGCCAGGGCTGAAGGACTGGTTCCAAAAAGCATAGAAGAACCACTGTTGAAGGACCATTCTCAAGTTGTGATGTGAAGGGCACTGTGCTCAGACACCTAGACTCCAGCAGTGTCCTCAGCGCATCTTCGTATGCCACCTTGTTCTGTAGCAAAGGCCAACTTCTGATTAACGCTCATAACAGGACAGGAACAGAGTGATAAACTCCAGAGCCCTGATTGCAGTTTAAGCCAGAGATTTCTCCCATGGGAGGTGTTGTCTCACTGGGCCACTTTGACTTGAAGGACTTGGGGAGACGTATTAGAAGACCTCACGACATGAGGTACTAGTGGCCAACTAAGCCTGTAATAAGGCACAACCTAAAGTCACAACCTAATTTTCATATCTGATGCTTCCATTGTGCTTTATTCCTAGACAGTCTCCTCCTGACCATTGCATGTCTCTTACTCTGCCCTAGAGAGGTAGAGGGGGTTGTTCATCCTGCACGGCACAGGGGGAGGAATGGAAGACTTCAGAGTCTCTGTTAAGTGACCGCCCCACAGTCATACAGCCAGCTGGTCGTGGAAAAGGATTGACTCTCTAACACATCTTCTGTTCCTCCACAGCCACCATCCACCAGTTAATTTTGAGTGTGTGCTCCTCTTCCATTCTTATTACCGCCCATTAGACTGTGATAGATGAGCCCTCCAGCAAAGCACTTCTTTTCTTTTACTCCAATGAATAAGTGATTTTGGCTGCTTCATGGGGAAGAGTCAGATGCCTAGGTAGAAACTCGCAAGTGTATTTATTGCCTAGAAATTTAGGAAACAATTTAAACCACTAATCCTGATTTAAGAAGGAAGAAGTAGAAAACAGTCTTGAATTAAAAATAGAATTTAGAGGGGCACCTGGGTGGCTCAGTTGGTTGAGCGTCTGAATTAGGCTTGGGTCATGATCTTGTGGTCCGTGAGTTTCGAGCCCTGCGTCAGGCTCTGTACTGACAGCTCAGAGCCTGGACCCTGCTTTGGATTCTGTGTCTCCTCTCTGCATGTCCCCTGCTTACTTGTGCTTGTTCTCTCTCTCTTTCAAAAATAAAAATAAACATTAAAAATTTTTTTTCTAAATAGAACTTGGAATAGATCTGGTCCTTAAATGTTGTAGATGAAGTGCATCAACTTTTTGTAGATCCATAGCCCAGAGATAATTCTAGCATGGCATTTGGCCCAGAGGTCTCTGACTGGTTACAGACCTGTGTTGAGACCAGCAGCGTTCTGCAAGCGGTGACACAGTCCCCATATCCAATGCTTGGCTAAGAATGGGTTGCATTTTGCCTTCCTGTTCTGACCCCCTCCTCAATCTTCCCATCAAGCTAAATTAGGAACAGTGCAGTGCTGGAGTTTGTTTTTTGTTTGTTTGCTTTTTGAATGCCAACTTCACACAGGGCTTATGCTATTTTTTAAGCACAAAATAATTCAGAAAATTTGCCTAAACAAGTGCTCTTTTTTTTTTTTTTAATAGCACATACTTCTCCCTCTAAAAAGTTCAGAGTCAGATTAAGAGCCCATTAAGCATGTGTGCTGTTCTCATCTGCATCAGCTTTTCTACAGGTCCCCTCCAGGCAGCCCTCAGCTGGGGCTGCTCCCTTTATGTCTTACCTCTTCTCTGCAGGGGCACTGCATTCTCTGAAAAGGCCAGGCCTAAGGAAGAGACTCAGGAGAAAGGCCTGCCTGTCATAGCCATGAGTGGGGGGAGGGAGAGGAAGCTGACTTCTTGGCTATATCACTTCAGCATCACACGCCCTTCTTAGAACCTCTCTGTTAATTGGCTAGACCAGACAATTCTACTCTACACCCACCAGCCAGGCACCTGTTTAGCTGTTTCTCAACATGATGAAAGGCAACAGACCAGAAAAACAATCTCTCCCTGTTGCAAGGGACTGGGCTGCCAAACTTTCTATCCCAAGGAAGGGGCAGGATAAGCCCCTCCTCACTCCTTCTTTTGAGTCTTTTCAAAGTGCTAGTCTCCTTAGAATGTGCTGAGGTATGAAGGCTGAGCAACATAAAAGGAATCCATCTTAAACTGAGGTACATCACCTGTACCTTATGTTGTCGTCTGCTTTTAATTTATGGAGGAGCCACCAACTGATATGTAACAGGAGGTAGAAAAAAATCTGTCCCTCCTAGACATCTTCTCCAAGGAGGAAACCAGCCATCCAGTCTCCATGCTGTCTCCAGCTGTGGTGTCCTTGGTCTTAGATGCGTCTTACACACAGGGAACTGGCCTCATCATTCTGCAAAGGTAGACCATGCAGAGTGGTGGCAGTGTTTCAGTAGTGAGACCTCGAGCTCACCACATCCTGGCCTTGCAGAAAGATCAGGAAGTTCTGTTCAACAATCCCTCCCTACACAAGCCATCAATGTGAATTCAATTAACAGCATATTTTTAAAGTGCCAGTTAAGATGATTAAACATCGGTTATTCTTTTTTTTTAATTTTTTTTTTTCAACGTTTATTTATTTTTGGGACAGAGAGAGACAGAGCATGAACGGGGGAGGGGCAGAGAGAGAGGGAGACACAGAATCGGAAACAGGCTCCAGGCTCTGAGCCATCAGCCCAGAGCCCGACGCGGGGCTCGAACTCACGGACCGCGAGATCGTGACCTGGCTGAAGTCGGACGCTTAACCGACTGCGCCACCCAGGCGCCCCTAAACATCGGTTATTCTTAATGAAATGTAGAATACATTTATTAGCCACCTTCCCTCTAGATCATAGCAACAGAGTTTCAGTAGTGGGAGAGGAGGCTGATTTGGGAACATGAAGCAACACAGAAGAGGGCAGTCTCAATGGGCAGCTAAAAGACAGCCCTGGGCTCCTGGGAAATACAGAAGTGGGGGGTTCCAGAAAATTGGGGGAATGGCAAGAAAGGGAAAATGTCTTAGTCCATTTGGGCTGCTATAACAAATTAACATGGCCTGAGTTGCTTAAGTAATATGCATTTATTTCTCACAGTACTGGAGGCAGATTCAGTGTCTGATGAGAATCCATTCCCTGGCTCATAGAGGGCATCCTCCTGCTGTGTCCTCACATGGCAGAGAGAGCTAGCTAGGTCTCTCTTCTTTTGTAAGGGCACTAATTCCATCATGGGGCCCCATCCTCAGGACCTAACCACCTCCCAGAGCCTCCCCACCCCTCCAGATACTATCACATCAAGGCTTAAGATTTCAAGGTTCCTAAGAATTCAAGATATGGATTTGGGAAGGACACAGACATGCAGTCCGTAATAAAGAGAGATCTCCAAAGATATACTTTACCTACTTTATAGTTTTGCCCAGGGTCATGATGCTGTCACACACCACTGAAGACAGTTGAGAAGTGACTCAGGAAATTCAGTACATTGAAAATCAGAGGGCAGGGCTCCTGGGTGGCTCAGTCAGTTGAGCATCCGACTCTTGATTTCAGCTCAGGTTATGATCCCAGGTCATGGAATCAAGCCCCACATCAGGCTCCGAGTTCATCATGGAGATTCTCTCCCTCCCTATTCCTCTGCACCTCCTCCCCACTCATGTTTCTGGCTTGCTTTCTCTCTCTCTCTCTCTCTCTTTCTCTCTCTGTCTCAAATAAAAATAACTTTTTTCAAAATGACAGGGAGTTTTTCAGTGTAATACTTTCCCAAGAAGTTGATCTTCCAATCTACCGAATGCTAGTAAAGGATCTCAAGAACACAAAATGCCAATTTAGTTAAAAATCAGAGCAAATGTTCTATTTCTGATGATAGTGGATCTTGGATAGGTGAGACCAAATCCACACTCCCCAAGGTCATGGCAGCCCCCAATTAAAATGATGGTGGAGACTCTCAGCATTTGCAAACATCCCTGTGAAGACTATGTAGATTCTTGTTATTTTTATTTTTTTAATTTTTTATTATTTTTAGAGCATGAGTGGGAGAGAGAGAAAGAGAGAGAGAGAGAGAGAGAGAGAGAGAGAGAGAGTGAGTCTTAAGCAGGCTCCATGCTCAACATGGGGCTCAGTTTCACAACTCCAACATCATGTCCTGGGCCAAAATCGAGAGTCATATGCTTAACCAACTGAACCACCCAGTTGCCCTGACACCATGTAGATTCTTAAATTCATTTTAAGACTCACTAGCTCCTCATTTAGTTTTCTACTTGAAAACCTATCCGAATGCCAGAAGAAGATCATGGCCTTCTATTTTGAAACTGTATCTTGCAATAGAATGTTATTTGTTTATGGGATTCCAATTTCAAATTGAGTTATTTTTGACAGAGTGCTGCGTGTAGTGTCAACATACAGGGCCACAGTGAAGAATGTCTTAATTTAATTTTCTTTTATGTGTTAATTCTGTAATTGCTTCTCAGCCACACAGCTCAGTAGAGTGGGGGCCATGAAGCACTTGCTGGGGGTGCTGGCAGGGAAGGACATTTTGTAAGCATTTTTAGGCATTGATGGGTATACGCAGAACATTTTATTGCCAACAGGTTATTTAAGACTGTGCAATTAAAAAGTAATTAGCGTAACTAAAGTATTGAGGGTTTTAGATCTATGACAACTGGAAAAAACGTAAATGGGATATTATAAGATAAAAAATGCGCAATTATGGGAATTTTTTTTTTTTTTGCTTTGAAATACGTCTGTGTATCAAAAGAAATTTCTAGCAGGGTTTGCAGCCAAGATGATGCTCCTTGGTTATTTTGTGCTTTAGGATAATAATACTTAAACCTTTCTTCACTTACCTCCCACCAGTTATTCTTAGAGGCACGTTGGAATGAGGGGGCTGGCAGGGAGATGCCATGAAGAAATGCTAGAGAGAAAAAAATGACATTATGTTAAACCAGTGAGGGAGAGGTGGCAATGAGGGGCCCTGCAGTGTGTGAAAGAGCCTGAACTTTACAGTCAGACAACCTTACATTTTAGTCCTAACTCTACCACCTGTCCTGCATAAGGCACTTACACTGAGTATCAGCTTCCCCACCTGTAAGATAATAATGATAGCCACAGCGCCCACTCATAATTCTGCACAGTGGGTATAGTTAGTAAGGTATTGTCATCCACAGGGCCCTGCATCAAGCAGGGAATCCAAGACCTGAATAATGCAGAGTGGTTGTTTCCCTCATAGTACCTCTACACCTTAGCCTCCACAGAGTCTTCAGGAGGGAGCACCTTGAACTGTTGGTGGGAATGTACATTGCTGCAGCCACTGTGGAAAACAGTGTGGAGTTCCTCAAAAAAATTAAAAATAGAAATACCATATGATTCAGTAATTCCACTACTATTTACCCAAAGAAAATGAGAACGCTAATTCAAAAAGATATATGCACCCCTATGTTTATTGCAGTATTAACAATAACCAAGATATAGAAGCAACCTAAGTGTCCATTAATAGAGGATTGAATAAGGAAGATTGTGCACAAACACACACACACACACACACACACACACACACACACACACACACACACAATGGAATATTACACAGCCATAAAAAGGATGAGATCTTGCCATTTGCAACAACATGGATGGACCTACAGGGTATTATGCTAAGTGAAATAAGACCAAAAAAGACAAATGGATAGGATTTCACTCATGTGGAATCTACAAAATAAAACAATTGAATAAACAAAAGGCAGAATCAGACCTATAAATACAGAAAACAAACAGAGTTGTCGGAGGGAAGGGGCTGAGGGGATGGGCAACATGGGTGAAGGGGAGTGGGAGGTACAGTCTTCCACTTATGGCATGAGTAATCATGGGGATAAGAGGCACAGCATGGGTAATATAGTCAATTGTGATATAAGGGCTAATGTTTAGACTTAATGACAAATAGGACTATAAGTGGCATAATACCGTAAGTATGTCATGACAAGACTGATTCTGAGTAAGCAATTCAGGATTGTTTATCAGTGTCACATTGTATGGTGACAGATGGTAGCTATACTTGTGAACATAGCATAATGTACAGAGAAGTTGAATCACTACGTTGTACATCTGAAACTAATGTAACAGTGTCAACTAAACTCACATTTAAAAAATTAATGTTTATTTATTTTGCGAGAGAGAGCATGAGTGGGGAGGAGGGGCAGAGAGAAAGAGAGAGAGAGAGAGAGAGAGAGAGAGAGAGAGAGAGAGAGAGAGAGAGAATATCCCAAGTAGGGTCTCAATCTCACAACCTTGAGATCATGACCTGAGCCGGAATCAAGAATCAGATGCTTAACCAACTAAGCTACCCAGACACCCCCCCAAAAATTTTTTTTAAAGATAGCACCTTGACATTTCCACCTGCCCGTTTCCTTCTATACCTGCCTTTGCTCTGGGGCAGTAGGAGCAGGGCACAAGACAGTGAGCAGCAAGATGGGGAAGAGTTTCTCCCAGCATGCAGAATGTGGCAGGTGATCCTTTCCAGACAGAATTAGCAGAAGGCAGCACTGCCTATCTATAGGTGTATATGGGGAATCAAAACACTAAAATGCTTCATAACTACTATTTTTTTAAGGAGTGTCTGCCACCCAGACTGCTTCTGCTCACAGCACCTGGTGAGAACCACTGCTCCAGGATATGACTATATTAGGTTGTTTTTAATTAAATGAAAATATTCCTTCCAGATCTGGTATTCATTTACCCACAGATAGCGTGTTGGGTCACCTTGAATGTTGCTGGTCTAGAACATTCTAGAAAGGGGGAAGGCAACTGATTCCCAAGTCATTTGCCTTGGTTCTAAAATTTACTGGTTTGCAAAGGAAAATAATGGTCACTTATGTCATTTCTTCCAGAACATAATTGCCGAGCATGAAATTCGTAATATCTCCTGTGCTGCCCAGGACCCAGAAGACCTCTCAACATTTGCTTATATTACAAAAGATTTGAAGTCCAATCACCACTACTGTCATGTGTTTACTGCCTTCGATGTGGTGAGTAACTACCATCTTTGAACAGATTAAATATTTCCCCCAATACACCTGCATTTTATTGAAAGCTCAACTTACAGTTAAGATACTTGGTTTGTTTATCAAGTGTTCAGATATGCCTAATGTAAGGTATTTTGCAGACTAAGTTTTTCTGAGCTTTTTCTATATTTTCACTCACCCATTAAATTTAGAATTCTATTTCTCCTTGGTATCTGAACTGCTATTGCTCAACTACTAACTTGATTTTTCATATTTGACAAATCCCTTTCTTTCTTTGGTTCCAAAACATAGTAATGTCTGTTGGTTTCTCTGGTGGCCATTTTTAAATAGTAGGGCATAGTAGTCCAGATTTGTTAGGAAGAAAAATAAATTTCAGTGCCTCATACATTATTTGTGGTTTTCTATATTGAAAAGTAGTCAAACAGTTTTTATACCTACAAATTATAATTGAGAACACCAAGGTTTGGTTCATTTGCTTATTCAGAATTAGTCTGGTAATGACATACTTATATTATACCTCTTATAGTCCTATTTGTCATTAGACTAAACATTAGACCTTATATTACAAACTTGAAAAATGAAAGCAGTGGTAGAAAACAAGTGTTCCACTAAAATAAATAGATACCCTCAGTATGGTACCAATTCTTGAGGATATCTCTAAGAATCTCTAATACAGTACACTAGCCATTCTGCATTTGAAGCAGCGAGAACAGATATGGTTGCAACCATGAAATAATTTGTAATCAGAAGAATCCTAAAATGTCACTCTAACTTGACAGTTTTGCCCTGTTCAATGTATTTGAAATATACATATTTAAATAATTACACAGAAACTGCAATATAATAAATATATTCTTGGGAGGCCAGCCCATAGTTCTGTGTCATGGGTGAAACTTCTTGGAACAATCTTTTTCATCTCTGGCTAACACTGAAGGACCAACAACCACCATAATCCATTCTAAGGTACATCAGGCTCATGCTCAGAGCATTTGCTCAGAGCAAGTGGCACATGTCTTTCAGTTTTTGAAGACCAAAAATAGGAAAGAATGTTCATGTGCTATTAAAAACTTCCCTCTATTTTGGAAGGTATGTGGAAGTGGGATGTGATCATAGTAAGGACTAGAAAGCAAAGCCCTGGAAAGCTGCTTTTGAATATCTCTGGTTGTGTTTGTTTACATGAGATCAATGGTGTTGATTAAAGTCATTTCAGCATTAGATTTCTGGTGCCTTAAACATAATTTCCATTCTTGTGAAATGCAGTTGTTTCTGTAAAGAGCAAAATTCCATTCTATCCACACATATTTTGGTTTGCATGAAATACCTTTCACTATGGGAGTTGGATTAGTGTCATAGAAAGAACAGGCAGATCAGGGTTCACACCCCAGCTCTGCTTCCTGCACCCTGGTCTTAGACAAGTTGTAGGACTTTTCTGAGCCTCAATTTCCTTTGTCTATAAACCCAGGTACAGGGATTTGTACCTCACAGGTTTTCATCAGGATTGAAATGAAGGAACATATGGAGAGTGCCTCCTAAATAACAGGTGTTCAATGTTCCTTCCCTACCTCTTCCCTCTCCTTGCCTGTTTACATCACAATTGACAGCCTGGCCCTCTTTCTGCTAAAAGACATAAAATAGATTTGCCAAAAGTATATTTATGATCCTAGAGTTTTCCCACTGCTCTTATAAAAGAACTGAAAAAATAGAAGTGATAAATAAATAAAATAGAAACAAGAGAAAGAAAATATTGACTCTGCAGGCCTTATAATGGTATATTGCCTTCATGCAATGTTTTCACTAAGTGTCAACATTAATACTGTGATACTCTTCGGGATGAATTCCAGCCTCTCATTGAGTACTGCAGCACTTCTTTCTAAATTAGTTCTTAAAGTAACATATAATTGGCCTTTATGATCATACCCCAAATATTGTCCTATATTCAAACTAAAAATGATACCTATAGGTCATCTGCCCCATACATACCTATAGGTCATGTATGTGTGACGCCAGAATACCGAGGTGAAATGTGGGGGGAAGATAGGCAACTGTTTAGTTTCAGTTTCATGATGGCCCTGATACATTTGGAAAGCACGCAAAGAATTGCTTGATCTTTTAGCTTTTCACCCAGATGTTTGATTTACTGTAGATATTCACAGGCTTAGGATTCTGGCTGGTATCAGCTCCAAAGGATTTTCATCATCTACCACAAATCCACCATTTTAATCCTCTCTAGGTGAACACAGTTTGTCTAACTTCAAAAATAGTAACAAAGGCCACCAGACTTGACCAGGGCCTTTGAGCAATTTTGAGACACAACAAGCTTTGCTTGCACTAAAAAAAAAAAAAAAGAGCCTCTTTGAGCATGGATTTTGTATCTTTATATAGGGCAGTTCAATATTCAGTCTAGTCTTGGAGCCTTAAAATTTTTTGGTATGAGTCATTCCCCTGGGCTGCTCAAATTGCACACACACAAAAAAGCTGTAAGTATACATTTTATCTTTTAGCTGATATATATGAATACATACACATTTTTATTGCAAAGTTATTGCTGCTTTGACCTTGCAAAGCTTTTACAGGTCAAAACAATGTTTTTATGAGTATCTGCCATCAAGAAAATTCAGTGATGTCTAGAACACTTCAATTTATGGGGAATTAGATTTGAAATTCAGAGTGTTTTCCCATAGAAATCTGGGAAGGAAGGCCCAAGTCCCCCTACAAATCTACCATGTGAGTTTAACATAGTTCACTTACTAAGGGACGTTGTCAAGCCTTTAATACGCTCAGATGCCAGGAGGGGGTGGACTGCGCCACGTCTCCCCAGCTCACCTGACCATGGAACTGTTTTCGGAGAGCACTTTGCATGGGTGGTGTTCTACAGAACTTTAGGAAATGTTATACTTTAGGATCTCTAAGCCTGTTTCCATTACTTAGAATCTATGATATTCAGCTTGTGATTGTTTCAGTTTTAGATGACAGGTAGATCAATGCAAATAAGAAGACTAGAGCAAAAGCAGAATTAGGAGGCAGGTCCCCATGAAAAAAAGCCAGGATGTACCTATTAGCAAGCACCAACCTCCTTGCATTCTAGACTCTCACTGTCATGGCAGCAGATTTCTATTCCTATCTCTTAACTTGGAAGGCCCAGAACACATCTCATCTGCCATAGAACAGAAGGCTTCCCAAAGCCCACTGTCCAGGCAGTGAGAACTTAGAGGAGGAGGCAGCAATACGGCTGGGCAGAAAAGAAGGATGTGTCATGAGACCGGCTACAGGGGTTGAAAACATGGATCCCACTTTCCCTCCCTCCTGCCTCATCTCAAGTGGCTGAAGGGGAATACCATGCAGGAAGGATTGCAAGGGGGGAATGAGTGTTTCAGTGGCCACCAGATCCCAAAGCTGCAGTGATCATCCTTAGGAGGATGCTATAGGTAAGAAACAGATATAACCAAGGCCACTTGGAAACTGTCATCTTCTATATACTGTTCACTCATTCTAGATTTCTAAGTAATGAGAGAGCTAAATCAGAAAGATTTCAATGCATTCTCTGTGGAACTATCAGATTTATTGTAAAAATCTAGAAAGGACCTCATTTAATACTTTTAAAATATGAAAGGTTTTTTTTAATAGAATTAAAAGCCATGACTTGTTAGACACTTGCTAATTCTCATTTCTCTATAAAGAATATATTTGCAGTCTTTGGTATTTTTAACCATGCTCATTTTGCTCTTACGTGCAACTCCCAAATTCTGTAATCTTGAGCATGCAGCACGTGGTATGGCACAGACTGGCTCAGGAATGTGCAGGCAACGTTGGAGTCATGATGCTGGTGGGTGGTGGATGTGGGAGACAAAGCTCCCTCTTTCCTGTGCTTTCTTGGCTGAATGTGGGCCATGAGAGGAACTAAACTGGAGAAGCAGAGATGATGAAATGCAGGCAGACAAGTTTGGCGGACTGTGTGACAGCATCTGATAGTACTGTGCCACCAGTATGTCCCAGCAAACAAAGCATAAACAGAAAAGGACAGTCCAGTCAAGCACACTGTCCTGACCAACGAGACCTATGCCAGCTTCTGACTTCAGCTCTGCAACGAGTTTCTTTCTTGGTTTTCTCATCTGTTTAATGAAATTAAAAGTCCTGAGCCCCTTTTTTCCAGTTTTATTGAGATATAATTGGCATAGAACCTTATATTCGTTTTAAGTATTCAACATAATGATTTATGTGTATGTTGTGAAATGATCACAGTAGCTTTAGTTAATATCCATCCACCTCAAAGTTAAACAGTTTTTCCCCTTGTGATGAGAACTTTAAGATCTACTTTCTTAGCAACTTTCAAATATACAGCATAATACTGTTAACTGTAGTCACTGTGCTAGACTTGACATTCCCGAGAACTTGTGACCGGAAGTTTGTACCTTTTGACCTCCTTCATCCATACTGCCTGTTTGTAAACCGTGAGAATATACAGGGTAGCTCAAAGTTCCTGGCGAGAAGTATTTAGGACTTGTGTTGCAGAGGTTATCCAACAAAGTGGGAACTTGGTGCAGAAAACTGTTGGTGGTAGTGGTGATGATGTTAGTTGACCTCTGACAACTAAGTTAATATTGTGTGTGGAGCCAAGCTGTAGCTGTCATTCTGTTTCTCATTTTCTCCACCTGAAAATGGCCCTCAACCTCTTTGACTATGAGACTATGAAATATGAAAGTACATGGCAATAGAAGGCAACCTTAAAGGGCATAGAGTCCTTTAGATGGAACTCTACCACTTTCCCTGCCTTATTTCCCACTTATGATAGCAACCTAAAGTGAAAGTCTGGTTCTGAAGCCACTGAGACTCCTCGGCAAGTCAGTGTCAGGAGGGATCCTGCTCCCGAGAGCAGTGAGTGGCTCTAATTGAATATAAAAAGGCAGCGTTCCCAGCCCAGTGGTCCCTATGCACCACCACCTGTTCCCTCACCAAAAAAAAAAAAAAAAAAAAAAAGGAATAAATTAACACTGTCAACGTGCATTATATCTGTATCTTTTCTCCATTGGCATAAATCATTGAGAATTAACCAAGTCACAAAGTCAAAGGTGGGTGGATATTCAAAGAATAATAATCACTTTTTTCTCTTCATCCCTATTTTTTGTGGGGGAAGAAGGGATGGATGTTATTAGTGCCTAAAATCAACCCCATTTTTTGGTAAAGTTAGATCTAAGAAAGGCACTCTGAATTTTTTTTCGCAGATTGTCTGGCAGCATTCATACCTGTGTCCATATAGCCTCCCTGCAAAGAACTAAAACTCAGGTGTCCTGTTTAGAAGTGTAGCTTTTAGAATCAGGTCAGCACTTCTTAGACTTATAGTCTGGCCAAGAATTAATCCTGTTTCCTCATCTGTAAAACAGAACTAACAATAGTACCCACCACTTACGACTATTGTAAGAATTAAATGAGATAATATGTGTCCACAGGGTGTTCAGCTATTCTCAGCTGCTGAGG
This sequence comes from Prionailurus bengalensis, assembly GCF_016509475.1. Lineage (NCBI taxonomy): Eukaryota > Metazoa > Chordata > Mammalia > Carnivora > Felidae > Prionailurus > Prionailurus bengalensis. The sequence continues at coordinate 119,522,353 of NC_057358.1, read as the reverse complement.
AAGGAGAGGGGTAGTAGCAGTTGTATTCTTGTTGTGAGAACCCGTATGAAAAACCAGTTTCTCATTTACAGCATGTGTTTGCTGCAGCAGCATTCCACACTTGAGGAACAAAGTCAAAGTCCATTTAAATACATTTATTGAGTGCCTACTATGAGTCAGGCACAGGTCCCTGCTCTCTAGAAGCTCATAGTTCAGTAGGAGAAGTAGGGACATAACAAATAGCTGCCATGAAATCATACCCTTGCTACCCTGGAGTTGTGCCAACACCTAGCAGGGCTGGGGCTCTCAGAGGAGGCGTGCTCGGTCTGGAAGCTGAATGCTTACTTTGTGTGAACATGTGATAAGTTTGAAGGCATGACAACTCATTAATTCACTTGGGAGTGGAGAGCTCAGAGTATTACACACACCTGCAATAAGCAAGAAGCCATTTATATTTACTGTTTTTATTAAGCTAAGGAAATGGACTTGTCCATTTGAGAAAGATTTTCAATGAGAAGGGTTAAAATAAAAAGGGTTGGATTTGGGAAGTGCCCCTTTTCAAAGGCATCACAGTTTAGTAAAGGTTTACTATAGCTTCCACTAGGAGCATTTACTTTTGAAAAGTGGGGAGAGGTTGAAATCGGGCAAATCTCTCTTTTGCATACCCTTTCTCCAAGTCCCTGTGGATGCCTGCTATCCAGCCAACTCAGGCTATGGTTTCATGTGGACACGTGAACACGGGGCACAGGTGCATGATCTCCATGGAGAACCTTGAATGTTACAAGAAAGCAAGTCATGGCTTAAGGAAGGAGGGCCCAACCTCCTGGCTAATTAGGACTTTGCTAAGCCAGTGTGCCCTCATGTACTCAGGATGAGGCATGAAGTTAAACCTTAGCGAGTAATGCTGGAATAATGCCCTGCCACCTTTAAAAATCTGATTCTTGAAGAACATTTGGTAGCAGGCAAAAACTATTCATGATTTAATGTTGCATGAGAAAGAAGCTTATGAAACCACATATCAAGTGTGATTTTAATTTTTTAATTCACATATGTAAATATTCATATATCATATCAAAGTATTTGTATATATATATGAATGCAAAAAGAAAACCAACTAAAACGCAGTATTGGCTATATTCCAGCAGAATTTTACAGGTGATTTTCTATTTTCTTCTTTATATATTTTCAAAATTGTATACATGTACCCCTGTTATAATTAGGGGGAAATATTAATTTCATGATTCTTTTGGTGAGCTGAAATTACCCCAAAGAGGTTATCTGTATATTGGTCAGTCTGCATGTCAGCCCTGAACCAGATAGACATCTTAGCCAAATGCCTAATGTTTATTTCTAAATACTAAAGACTGTGATTGGGCAGTATTTACTTTTACAGATAGAATCTATCGAGATTAATTTCTGGCTTGTACTTGAGAGAACTAACTATAGGTGGAGTTAAAGAGATGTCAATGAATTCTGTGAATATGCCCAGAATATTCTCAAGAGTTATTTTTGCTTCAAGATGTGGGTGAAGCAACTTGTAGATGAAGCTTACCCTAGGTCTTAAAAAACAAGAAGTACAAGCAAAATACAGCCAAAAGAGAATTGTGGCTTCCTTCTGGAGACCCTGCTGAGGACCCAGATTGAAAATCACTCTCCTCTGTTTTCAGGGCCCCGATGGCATTGCATGTATTTGTTTGGCCTTTGTTCATCCAGGTCTACCTGCGGGAGAGAAAAGAGAAGGCAAGAATTGGCTCTGGCCATCCATAGTCACCCTTATCTAACCCTTAAGGTGCATGTCCTCTGATCTTAGGGACCTACCAGGCAGCTAATGTACCCTAAGCCCTACAGACACAAAGACAAATGAGAGAAAATACTAGTAAATACCATGAAGTAGAGCTGTGTAAAGATGCTGCAGGGCTGTCTGAGAATGTGCACCTTGCTTAGCCAGAGGGTCAGGAAAGGGGATTAAGAGAAGGCTCCTGGAAGATACAGTGCCCCAGGTGAGCATTAACTTACCAGCCAAAGATGAGAGACGGGGAAAGGGTGTTTTGCTAAAAGAGTCATTTTATAATAGACAAAATACTTGAACATTTGGAATAGTTTTAGGGGTGATTGTTGCAATGAGGACATCCTCTGGGAGGAAGGCCAGCCCCTTGGTTATAGCCTCTCTAAGCATTGGCTGGTGGATTGTCAAGGCCTGCAGCCTGGTCTTTGCGTAATATGCTACAGTTTAACATGGGGTCAACTATATGTACATCTCTAAACTGAATCCACAGTAAGAGACATCAGCTTCTAATTGGAATCCTGGATCTCTCAGGGTGGAAAGGGACCTAAAGGTCACCTGGACCAGACCCCATTCTCAGTGTCGTCCCCTCAGTAGCAGTGATTGGTGCCACAGGTAGGTAGCCCATGGTAGCTTTAGCCCATGCAGGTGATGTAGGCATGGTCTTTAGTCACCAGTGCTGGTGTGGCAAACCTCTGAAGCTCCTCATAATGCTTGTGACTCCTCCGCCCTGTCTAGGGCTTCAATGCCCAGAGATAACCCTTTCTTTGAATGTCTCTGTTGGCATCCTCTTCAGGCGTGGGTAACCTTTGCTGACCTCAGGAAGTAGCTCTGCTGACTCCCAGAGTCCAAAGAATAGCCAGGTATGGGCCCGTAGTTTCCTAAGGCTCTGGAACTAACGTTTGTTTATTCCTTCAATTCCAGTTACTGAAATGTGGTGTTTTTGTGGTTTTTTTAATGCTAGCAGAAAGTGCCAGAAAATAGATCAGAATGGTCTACTTGCAAACAGTAGCTTACCAGCCTGGACCAACAGGGCCCTCTCTCCCTGTGGTGTCCCATCCCTTCTCAGCTCGCTCACTTATTGAGGTGTCTCTTTCACCAGGTGATGAGAAGGCCACATATGATGTAGCTTGTCAGCCATTTTGGTAGGAACGGGTTAAACAAAGTGAGCTCGCAAATGTATGCATGAACAAATGGACATCATTTATACCATGCCTTCTTCCATCAAGGATTTAAGGCAACCTACATAAATGGGTATGATAGATCTAAAAATAGAGGTACACACAGATCTGAATTAAGGAAAATACAGACTAAAAGGAAGATCAACACCAAGGAAATAGATTTAACATCAGAATGCAGACCACAGAATTGTATGTAGTTATTAGAGCCAAGCCACAAATTTGGCTCTGAGCTTCCTGGAGGTCAAAGCAAATAGGGAAATACATGTCTCTGTATTGGGGAGTATAGCCCATCCTCTCAGAAAACAAAACTTCAGTGAGACTGAAGTCTGAAAGAACTTTTTGTTCTGAGTCTCTCCATGACACAATATTGTCTGATAGTATCTCACTAACATTCATACAGTGAATCTCCAAAACACAAGTTTCCCTCAGTGAAAGCAGAACACCAGCAGACTCACGAAAAGCAACAAGGCAGGGAGCTGAGTGGCACAAAATACTGGCTCATCTGAAGTCAGATTTGGGTTTGAATCTTGGCTCTGCCCCTTACTAGCAGTGTGAACTTGGCCAGGTTAATCAATCACACTAATCCTGAACCTCTCACACATAAAATTGGGGGCGATAATTCTCCCTCTCTAAGGTAGCTCTGAGAGTTAGGTAATCTACATCAGGTACTTAGCAGGTCCCTGGGACATAGTAAGCAATGTCATGTGCTAGTTGCTGCTAGGTCTGCTTTATCATCTCTGTGAGATGAAACAGAATGTGGTTCAGGTTCACAGGTGGTCTGACTCGGTACAGAAGTAAAACCTAGCACAGCTGCAAGAATGTACTGAGTGTGTATCTATAAGTTAATGTCCACATACAACATTTTTAAGCTGAGCTTGATAGAAATTAGACAGTAGAAGGTTCAACTCTTTGTACTTAGAAGAGTAGAAAGAAGTATTGGGGTTCCAGGTTAAAGGAAGAGCTAGGTAGTCTAAAATTCAACTGAGCAGATGTTAGAATTGACATCCAGTGTGAAAACTGAAGAGCCTAAATTAGATTCTTGGCCTAATGGATGGCCAGCCCTACTGGTACATGGAGGTGAGCCACGGTAACATCTGCAGTAGGGCCTGGGTTTTGCTTGGAATAGTTTCCGGCCCTCTCTGCCAGAGAATGCAAAGGCACTCAGAACCCCAAGGTGATGGGTAATGAATAAGTAAGATTTTTTTGAGCTGTTTCTTTTAAGTATTAAAATTGACAGGCTTTTATTTTTATGACTATAAAATTATTCATCTTCAGTTGAATAAAGTTCAAAACATAAACATAAAAACTCATTCATCATCTCAACACTCTGTGTTAACCATTAGTAACATCTTAATATATATCCCTGTTTTCTATGCACATAGATACCATCTATGTTTGTATATATCCATATATTTTAACTTAGAGTCTTTTAACCAGTTTTTTTTAATGACTGAATTTTCATTTTAATTGGCTGCCTAGTGTTCCACTGTGTGGATCTATGCAGTATACCTAATCCATCCTCTATTTATGAAAATGTTAAATACTATAGTATTCTTGCAAATATGCCACTGAACCCTTCAGCTTAAAAAAATGTTCAAACCCCCACTTTATCTAAAAATGCTTTTTTTTTTTTTTCCTTCTAAAAATGAAAGAATGCTTTTGTTTCCAATCCCATCCCAGGCCACCTCCACAGCTGCTCCTCCAGGCCTGGCAGTGGCCTGGCTCTTAGGGATGGAGATAAAGCTTATTGCTAGGACAGAATCAAAAGGCACCCCTGAAACAGGGCATCCCAGACAGAACCCCAAACTAGATAGACGCAGGAGGACATGGTGGATTCCCAGGGCAAGCAAGGTCAGGAACCAGGCTCTTCCTGAATTTGTTTGGAGCTTTTCCAACAAGGAAGGAAGGATGAACTCTTCATAGGAGGGAGGGGATGCAGGCTGAGGCTGCGCTTACTGGGATAGTCATTTTAGATCCCACCTGCTGATGTTCTGTACATGTGGCAAGAGCATATTTACTGTCCAGTGTGCTTAAACGTTTCTAAGTTTTGGGCTCCTGGGTGGCTCAGTCCTTAAGCATCAGACTTCATCTCAGGTCATGATCTCATAGTTTGTGAGTTCAAGTCCCAGATCAGGTGAGTTCCAGCCCCACTTTAGGTGAGCCCTGCTTCTCTCTCTCTTTCTTTCTCTCTCTCTCTCTCTCTCTCTCTCCCCCTCTCTCTCTCCCCCCCTCCCTCCCTCCCTCCCTCTCTCTGCCCCTTGCTCACTTGCTCTCTCTATCTCTCAAAAAAATTTCTAACTTTTATGATCTGGTTCTTCCTTTATAAGCTATCTGATGTATTCACTTCTTCCTTTGTTATAATGATTATTATATTATGGAAATGATAAGTACTAATTTTTCTTTTTTTTCTTTTTTTTATTTTTTTACTAATTTTTCAAATAAAACACAAAATTATAAAGCAGAAAAAAAAATCCTAGTGATGCATCAGTCAATATAAATTAATTACCTGAGTGGCCAGAATTTTTCCTAGGGGACAGATTGTCCATATCTATGCTGAAATTTTTCTAACACCAAACTGATGAATGTGCTAGGCACAGCCTCAGTGACTAGGATGCAGGAGGACAATGGGGGCATCTCTTTGTCTCCCCACGAGCCTCCCCTCGTCCACGTCATTCAGTGAGCACTTCCTGGACACTTGCTACAGACCAGGCATGGGCTAGGCATCAGGAGCTCAGCCCCTGACACATGGAAGTAGCTCAGTAAGTATCCAAGGTGATGGTCAACTATACTCCTGACTGTCTAGAGCTCACAGTAAATGCAAGCTTGCCTATACATCTCCAGTTTGTGTCCCTTGATTACGGTTAAGATCTGTCCTTAAAATACAATGGCTCTGCAAATTCCTCTAATGTAGTAATTCTTAATTCACAGATCAAAGACCCCAGGAGAAACAGGAAGGGGTTTAGAGATTGTGATGTTTCCCTAGGGGTGGTTGTCCCCATTGACTTGGGATTCCCTGCCTTCATCCTAAAGAGCCTCTGCTGGAGAGGGAGTGTTGCTTGGCATCCCTCATCATGAAAGGGACACTTCCACTGGTTGAGAATCCCTGTGATGATGGATCGTGTTAAGTCACAAAGGACACCCTTTGCCGGGAAGCTGCCTGGTTCTGGCCTGAGACCCAGGCAAATTGTGTACCTTTAGGTACCCTCATCCCAGCCAAGATGCATCAACCACCCGGGAGCTTCTGTATTTAATGTTTTTATGCTTTTTCTTTTTAACAGTTTGCAGAAGTCATTTACCTTAAGTCTAGTTCTAAGGTATAGTGGTCAAGAGCATAGCCTGTCAACACCTGGATTCAAATCCCAGTTCTGCCTGGTGCTAGCTTCATGGCCAAGTTATTTAACTGTTCTGAGCTTAATTCTCTCACATGTAATTAGGAATAATAGTAACCCCAAAGTTATTAATAATGCCCACAGAGTTGTTGTCAGGATTCAATGAGATAGTCCATGTGAAGCATGTCATATGTGCATGGCACACAGAAATCATGAGTGTTGGCTGAATTGTCATTGGATAAGTGTAATCATGAGTGATTCTCTAAACAATCCAGCAAGGCAGGTACTGCATATTAAGAAAAATGAGGCTCAGAGCATGCTCTCCCCAGTAATCATTGGCTCAAGGCCAATTGCCATAATATGATTCTGGAAAGAGACTCCTGCTGGAAAAGCCAAGGCAGGTATTTTCCAATAAGCTAGAAGGAGCAGAAAGAGCCAAGGTCAGAGACCAGCCGAGTTACAGGATTTGAAAGGTGTAAGGTAGTGAATGTAAAACTGAAGGAGATTGAATTTATGCTCAAGGGAGTTAGTGGCTAGAGATGAGGACATCGTTGTGCCAACTTAAAAGGACATTCCAGCGCTCTATGGTTTGGGCTAGCATGTGTGAAGGTACACCTTAGTGACTACATCTAGCTTCTCCACAGCCAGGGCTGAGGGTAGGTGGCTCCAGGAGTAACTCCCCATGACTACATACTGTTCATCCCAGCTCAAGGCTGGAAGTTCCTCTTCCTGCTACCTGAATGAGGATCGAACCAGCCTTCTGTAGCATTGTGTGGTGTTCCAGTTATCTATTGCTGCTTAACAAACCACTCCGAAACTTAGTGACATAGGAGGATATCCATTTCATTATGTTTATGATTCTGTGAGTTAGAGATTTGGGCAGAATAATGTAGTTCTGCTCTTCTCTTCTGCTTAGCAGTATCTGGGGCCTCCACTGAGGTGGCCCGGATGGGACAGCTCTATTGGGCCATCTGTCTGGGGTCTTGGGCCCTGTCTCTGTGGCATCTCCTAGGGATTGAATGTCCAGTATGGCTCCTTCACTGTGTATCTGGAAGCTAGGCTGGGATGACTGCAACTGCTGTTTCTCTCCAGGCAGCCTCTGCCTTTGACCAGCTTGGACATTCACATAGTATGCTGACCTGGGGGTGGTCAGATGTTTTACACATGGCTAGTTTCCCTCAGAGCAAATGTTCCAAGAGGCCTGGGTAGAAACTGTAAGGCTCCTCGTGACTGAATCTCAGAGGTCCCCCTGTGTGTGACTTCTTCCACATTCTGCTAGTTGGGAAAATCAGTAAAGTCAATCTAGATTTAAGGAGGCAGAGAAACAGACTCACCCTCTTAGGAGAAGGTCATGGCATGTACACAGAGGAGAGGAACTGATGGCAGCCATTCTGGAGACAAACCACCACACATGGGTAGGGTTAAGAATATGGGCTTTGAGTCACAAATATTGGTTCCTATCACAACTTTGTAACTTTCTAGCTCTGTGATGTCAGGCAAGTTACTTAACCTCTCTAAGCCTCAATTTCCTTACCTGTAAAATAAGGATAATGATATTTTGCAATAACTGTGATAATACTTAAATGAGATAAATCTAGTGCTTGGCACAGTTGATTCCTAACACCTGTAAAGTCCTCACTTAATAGTAGCTATGCTGCCTATAATAATACCATATTATAGTGTAACTTTAGTGTAACTATAGTAGTGCTATTTCTCTGGTTTGTCCTTTGGATATTCATTCATTCATTCAGCAAGCATTTACTGAGTGCCTGTGGTATGCCAGGCACAGTTTCAGGCACTGGCCTCCCCAACAGTTGCAAAGATAATAATACATTGAAAACAGAGAGTAATTGGGTTGTCAGGTGTTTTGAGCAGCATCGCTGGCTCTTCAGTGCCAGCCAGCATTGCTGGGGTTGGCAAGCCTGGCTTGAAGGAGGAAGCAAGGGATGGCCACCTAAGCCTTTCTGATATTGCAGTATTAATGGCTGCATTATTCTGAATGCTGAAGTATTCTGGCTTCGTCCTAATAGAGACTCCTACTCCCACAGTAATTCTCCTCTGCCATTTAAATAGTGGGAATGTTACTAAGGAGAGGCAGGAGATATGAACCTTCCTCTCCAGTCAAACATGTGTCTGCAGATCCCATCTGATGAGTGTCTGTTCCCTTCAGGGGCCCTGGTATGTCAGTAACATGGCACTCAGCATTCAGAAGCCCCATCAGAACCACTGCTCCTCTGTCTCATGCCCATGGACCCTTCTTGGCTTCCATAATCACCACCTCAAACATTGAAGTGATAGAAAAGATAGGAAAGGTAACAGTGTCCAACTCTTTACATAATCATAGGAGAATAACTCAGTAAAGCATTCTAAAATGAAATGAAAAGCAAGATGTCAAGAGAATGCAAGCCAAATCAGGAGAGGCCATTTGGCACAGTCTGGTCTCTGTGTCTTATTTGAGCAGTTTCCTAACACCAGGAACTAATTAAAAATGAAAAGGCAGGGCTTCTAACCCAGTACCTTTCAAAATCTTTAGGCTTCCCATAATAGTCATGTGAAAAATCTCACTTGCTCAAATGAGCATCTTCAACTTTGATTTGAAGACACTGGAGCTTTAAGTAAATCTCACTTTCAGGAATTTGTTTTTAGGTTAATGATAAAGGAATTCACACTCATTAAGCTCCACTGTTCCAGGACCTAAAAGCTGAACATTATAGAATTGCTGAATCTGCCATCTTTCCCTTAGTCCATTTGCCCACCCAGAGCATGAATATGTGCTACATGGCCCTGACAGATGAACATCAACCATCTCCACAGTCGTGCTGAACAAGACCAAGAGCCTGTGACTTCACATGGAGACTGCAGAAATCAGAAACCCCAGTCTGCCTTTCAGAGGGGTCCCATCTGCACACAAGGAGGCAAGGCTGACGATGACATGAGTGCCAAGTGTAGGCAGACGAAGGGTTCAGCCCTCTTTGTACAATGATGGCCGGAGCTGTCTGCCAGCCCTCCTCCACTATCATTTGTTGGTGCACTGCTAATTTACTAGTCTGACTCATCCTTGGAGGCAAACACGGGATCAGTGTTCATTGCAGGAAGTGCTCAGTTGGCTGTGCGAGGTTCAGTGTCTCCAGCAAGCACACGTCTGTCTTGTGGGGCCATCATTTCAAAACATGTCACTCGAAGAAGAAGACACCGCTTCTGTCAAAACCGTTTTCAAGCTCGGAGGCATTCTCCCTACTTGGGTCCAAGACCACAACAGTCTGGCATTGATCTGAAACCTGGTCTGTCCAGAAATCCACAGGCTTCTTTCACATGGCCTCTGAAGGCGATCCTGTATCTCCTTCACCATCTTCAAGTGGGAATAGTCCCAAACAGTTCTCCCCAGAATCATGGGGATTGAGCTGTTCCATGTGCTTGACTAGAGGGGCTAGAGATGGGCACAGTTGCAAAAGCAGCATAAGCAGAATGCCATTTCTGTGTTTTGAGAAACCATGAATACACATTCCAGAGACACTGATCGGAATGAAAACTTGGGACAAACCATGCCTGCTCTCTGCTTGTGCAGTGATTTTAAGAAAGCTCTCTATGACTGATAGGCATCTACCTCTTCGGTGCACTTGTGACCTCAGGGGTGTTGTCGAGACCATGTCTCCTTGGGGTCACACAACATCATGTTTTCTTAGTGAGAGAAGATGGGGTGGAGCTGTGCCGGGAAGAGAAGGTAGAAATCAAAGATACGTATCGGGAGAAGAGAAAAGAAAGCTAGAAGTCATCTTGAAGGAATGATTGAAGGTCTGACGAAAAGAACCTTTCTCCCAGGCACTGCTTGGCATGGCATTCAGGCCTGACACAGTCTCCTGTCTCTTGCTGATTTGATGATAAAATATGGAGTGGACCCACAGGGAGAGCAAGTGCCTCAAGAAATAGATGGATAATTGGCTCTGTTTGCATGCTGGCTGCTGTAACTGTGAGACGCCACACCAGCATGACTAATGCCTCTCCCCTCCGCCTAAATTAGATTTTGATTGTGCTTTAGAGATGTTCACTGAATCACAGATGTTTGAGGTAAAAAGACCCAAACTTCTCAGGAACACCTCCTGTGGAGTGTGTGGGCTAGTCCTCACAGGCACAGCTGAGGCACTCCCAGAACTAAGATGAAGGACCAGAGTAACCCCTTATCTTCCAAGGCCTGGGAGCAAACCAGCTGCCCATGAGGAGGCTCAGAATGGAGTAGGTTCCTGGGGCCAGTGGGTGGGGGCCTGCTCCCTGTGGGGTGAAGTTGGGGGTCGGCTCCTTAGCATGGCTGAAAGAGAGGCATCTCATTGCTGATTAATGACATATAGACTCCAAATTGGACCTAGAGTTTCCTGTTTTTCACAGATTTCCACTGACTCACTGCCACAATAGGTAGAGTAGTTCAAGGTCCTTGCTAGTTCACCTCCCACAGTGCTCCTCAGCCACTCAACTTGGCCACCCTGTAGTACAACCTAATAAACACTTTCTCTTTACTCTTGCAGAATTTAGCCTACGAAATCATCCTAACACTGGGACAGGCATTTGAAGTCGCTTACCAGCTTGCACTACAAGCAAGAAAAGGGGGGCATTCCTCTACACTTCCGGAAAGCTTTGAAAACAAACCCTCCAAACCCATCCCCAAGCCCCGTGTCAGCATTCGCAAATCGGTGGTAAGTAGAAAAGATAACAGATGTTCTGAAAATCTTGAGCTAGAGGGAAAGGAGGTTGCTAAGTGGGCCCTGAGTGGTGTGGGACCTGCATTTCTGTCTCCCTTGGCCTCCTCCTGGCATGCATCCCTCATCCTCCCAGCCTGGTTCCTGCAAAGTCTTGGGGGACCGTCTCTCTGAACCTAGAGGCTCCCAAGAAAATTCCACTCTGTCACCTGTGGCAGCCCTGTGAGGGGGGGTACTGGGTGTTGCTGCTTCCTTGACGAACCTTTCCTAAAGGTCCAGTAAAGCTTGGGAATGATGTTCCCTGAGGCTCCACTACCATCACAACAGGGGCCAGAGCCTCTTGCAAGCCACTGGCCCTTGGAGAGGTTGGCAGAGGTTCACAGCAAGGTGTCCCGGGTACCCAGCTAAAGGAAGCTAGGTGCACAGGCTGTACGTGCATCACAGCAGAGCAGCCCTCTTCCCCTTCACTGGAGGCCTAGATGCCAGCTTTAGGCAGGCTTTCTCCCAGCAGCTGAGACTTCCTACAGAGTGGTGACTCTTCAGAAGGTGCAGCCCCTCCTTCCTCCTCGTCCTCTGCCTTCCTCCAGGAATTTCCTCCCCCTCCCTCCCACAAGGTCTGTAGACATCCTGTCCTAACAGACTTTTCATGACTTCAAAGCGACCTCCGCTAGTAGTAGCAATACCCAGAAGCTGGAGCATTCCCAACCAGCCTCCCATCTGGCTTCTGCTCCAGCTGCCTTATGGCATCCTAGCAACTCTGTGGCATGGGGCAGGCAGGCGCCCCCAGATGCCCTGCTCTCATATCCATATATCCCTCTAACTCTCTTCTCCCTACCATCTCTGCCCAAGGGGTCACAGGGAAAGTGTAGAATCTTGAAGCTCCTCCCTTTGTGACCATGTGGCTTCTTGTTTACAATCTTCTTTTGGGCCTCTACTCCTGTCACCATTCTTGGCAGCTTCAGCATCCATGGAGACAATCCCTCCAACATCTGGCCTCTCTCCTTGAGGGCTCACTGCCACTCCACCCCAGCCATTAGCTCCCATGCTTATCCTTCATCTGAACATCACCAGTTACTGCATGTCCTCTGAAAATCTTCCCTTCAAACACCATGGTCAAAACACACACACACACACACACACACACACACACACACACACACACACACACACCATGTTCTCCCTACCTCTGCACCTACCCAGCCCCACTGGCTCCCAATCCTGATGCACTCCCACAAATCCAGATTTGTATGTTCAATTTCTTCTTTAATATGTAACAGACATCTGAAACTTAGCATGTCCAGAAATAATTATTTTCATTTTAATTCCAGTATAATTAACATACAGTGTTATATTAGTTTCAGGAGTATAGTATAGTGATTCACCAATTCTGTATACTACTCAGTGCTCATTCAAATACTCCTAATCCCCTTCACCTATTCTCCCCATCTCCCCCCTCCCCCCAATCCAACTGCCCCTCTGGCAGCCATCAGTTTGTTCTCTATAGTTAAGAGTCTGGTTTTTTTCTTTGTTCATTTGTTTTGTTTCTTAAATTCCACGAGTGAAATCATATGGTATTTGTATTTCTCTGACTTATTTCACTTAACTTTATACGATTTATTTATTTATTAGTGTTTATTTTTAAGAGACAGGGTGTGAGCAGGGGAGGGGCAGAGAGAGAGGGAGACACAGAATCCGAAGCAGGCTCCAGACTCCAAGCTGACACAAAGCCTGACGCGGGGCTCAAACTCACGAACTGTGAGATCATGACCTGAGCCGAAGTAGAATGCTCAACCGACTGAGACACCCAGGCGCCCCTCTACCCTTTAGATCTATCTATGTTGTTGCAAATAGCAAGATTTCATTATTTTTTATGACTAATATCCCATTGTGTATATATACCACTTTTTCTTTATTCATTCATCCATCAGTGGACACTTGGGTTGCTTCCATAATTTGGCTACTGTAAGTAATGCTGCAATATATATAGGGGTGCATGTATCTTTTCATGTGTCTGTTGGCCATCATGTCTTCTTTGAAGAAATGTCTGTTCATGTTTTCTGCCCATTTAAATTGTATTTTTGGTTGTTTTGTGTCGAGTTGTGTAAGTTCTTTATATATTTTGGACACTAACCCCTTATCAGATATGTCATTTGCAAATATCTTTTCCCATTCAGTAGGTTGCCTTTTAATTTTGTGAATTGTTTTCTTTGCTATGCAGGTTTTTATTTTTATATACCCCCAATAGTATATTTATGCTTTTGTTTCTCTTGCCTCAGGAGACATCTAGAAAAATACTGCTCTGGCTGCTGTCAGAGAATTACTGCCTGTGCTCTCTTCTAGGATTTTTATGGTTTCAGGTCTCACATCTATGTCTTTAATCCATTTTGACTTTATTTTTGTGTATATATAAGAAAGTGGGCCACTTTGATTCTTTTGCATGTAGCTGTCCAGTTTTCCCAGCACCATTTTTTGAAGAGATTCTTTTCCACACTGCGTATTCTTGCTTCCTTTATTGAAGATTAATAGATCATATCATGGGTTTATTTATAGTCTCCCTCTTCTGTTCCATTGATCTATGTATCTCTGTTTGTGCCAGTACCATACTGTTTTGATTACTACAGCTTTGTAGTATACCTTGAAATTTGGGATTGTGATACCTCCAGTTTTGTTCTTCTTCAAGATTGCTTTGGCTATTCAGGGTCTTTTTTGGTTCCATAGAAATCTTAGGATTATTTCTTCTAGTTCTGTGAAAAATGCTGTTGGCATTTTGATAGAGATTGCATTGAATCTACAGATTATTTTAGGCAGTGTAAACTCCCAGTCTGTGAGCATGGAGTACCTTGCCATTTGTTTATGTCATCTTCAATTTCTTTCATTAGTGTTTTATAGTTCAGGGTATAGATCTTTCACCTACTTGGCTAAGTTTATTATTAGGTATTTTATTATTTTTGGTGCAATTTTAAGTGGGGGTGTTTTCTTAATTTATCTTTCTGCTACATTATTAGTGTATAGAAACGCAGTGGGTTTTTGTATATGGATTTTATTCTAGTTTTTTTGGTGGAGCCTTTAGGGTTTTCTATACATGGTATAATGTCATCTGCAAAAAATGAGTTTTACTTCTTCCATACCAACTTGGATGCCTTTCATTTCTCTTTCTTGTCTGATTGCTCTGAGGCTAAGACTTCCAGTACTGGCATAAAAGTGGTGAGAGTGGACATGCTTATCATTCCTCATCTTAGGGTAATAGCTCTGTTTTTCAAAATTGAGTATGATGTTAGCTGTGGGTTTTTCATGTATGGCCTTTATTTTGTTGAGGTATATTCCCTCTAAAACCTACATTGTTCAGAGTTTTTATAATGAATATTGATTTTGCACTTTGTTAGATGCTTTTTCTGCATCTGTTGAGATGATCATATGGTTTTTATCCTTTCTCTTGTTGATGTAATGTATCATGTTGATTGATATGCAAACATTGAAACATCCTTGCATCCCGGGGGGAAAAAATACCACTTGATTGTGGTGAGTGATTTTTTTAACAGTATTAATGAATTCAGTTTGCCAATATCTTGTTCTCGACTTTTTTATCAATGTTCATTATATTGGCCTGTAGGTCTCTTTTTTTTATAGTGTCTTTTAGTTTTGGGATCAGCATAATGCAGGTTTCAGAGAATGGATTTGGAAATTTTCCTTCCTCTTCTATTCTTCAGAAAGGTTTAAGAATAATTGGTAACTAACTCTTCTTTAAATGTTTGGTAGAATTCACCTGTGAAGGATGTCTGGTACTGTACTTTGTTGGGAGTTTTTTGATTACTGATTCAATTTCATTGGTGGTAATTGGTCTGTTCAAATTTTGTTTCTTCCTGATTCAGTTTTGGGAGATTATATGTTTCTAGGAATTTATCAATTTCTTCTAGGTTGGCATATAATTTTGTTGGCATATAGTTTTTCATAATATTCTCTTATAATTCTTGTTTATCTCTGTGGTATCCATTGTTATTTCTCCTCTTTCATTTTTTATTTTGAGTCCTCTCTCTTTATTTTTTATTTTTGATGTGTCTGGCTAGAGGCTTATCAATTTTCTTGATCTTTTCAAAGAACTAGCTCCTGGTTTTATTCATCTGCTCTGTTGGTGTTTTAATTTTCTATCTCATTTATTTCTGCTCTCTTTATTATTTCCTTCCTGCTACTACTGGTTTTAGGTTTTGTTTGTTCTTCTTTTTCAAGCTCCTTTAGGTGTAAGGTTACATTGTTTAGTTGAAATTTTTCTTGCCTCTTGAGTTAGGTCTGTATTGCTATAAACTTCCCTCTTAGAACAGCTTTTGGTGCATCCTAAAGATTTAGAACCACTGTATTTTCATTTTCATATGTATTTTTTTATTTCCTCTTTGACTTCTTGATTGACCCATTCATTATTTAATACCATATTTAACCTCCACATATTTGTGTTCTTTCCAGACTTTTTTTCTTGTGGTTGATTTCTAGTTTCATAGTGCTGTGGTTGGAGAAGATGCATGGTATGACTTCAGTATTTTTTAATTTGTTGAGACTTATCTTGTGGCCTAATATGATCTATTCTAGAAAATGTTCATGTGCACTTGAAAAGAATGTGTATTCTGCTGTTTTAGGATGGAATGTTCTGTATATATCTGTTAAGTCCATCTAGTAAAACCGTTTCCTTATTGATTTTGTTTGAGTGAACTATCCATTGATGTAAGTGAAGCATTTAAGTCCCCTACTACTATTGTATTACTATCATTATGTCCTTTATGTCTGTTATGAGCTTTTATGTTTTTGGGTGCTTCCATGTTGGGTGCATAAATATTTACAATTGTTATATCTTCTTGTTGGAGTGTTCCCTTTATGATTATATAGTGTCCTTCTTTGTCTCTTGTTACAGTATGTTTTCAAGTCTAATTTGTGTGATATAAGTATTGCCACCTCAGCTTTCTTTTCACTTCCATTTGCATGATAAATGCTTTTCCATCCCTTCCCTTTCAATCTCATGTGTCTTTCTTTAGGTCTAAAATGAGTCTTTTGTAGGCAGCATATAGATGGGTCTTGCTTTTTTATCCATTCCACCACCCTATGTTTTTTGATTGGAGCAGTTAGTCCGTTTACATTCAAAGTAATTATTGATAGGTATGTACTTATTGCCATTTTGTTACCTGTTGTTTTTGTAGTTCTTCTCTTTTCCTTTCTTCTCCTGCTCTCTTGTCTCATGGTTTGCTGGCTTTCTTTAGTGATATACTTAGATTCTTTTCTCTTTATTTTTTGGATATCTATTACCAGCTTTTGATTTGTGGCTACCATAAGGTTTGTATATAACATCCTGTGCATATAGCAGTCTATATTAAGTAGATGGGTACTTAAGTTTGAACCCATTCTAAAAGCAGTAAAATCTGGGGTGCCTGGGTGGCTCAGTCGGTTAAGCTTCCAACTCTTGATTTTGGCTCAGGTCATGATCTTATGGTTCATGAGATGGAACCCCACATTTTTGGGCTCCATACAGACAGTGCAGAGTCTAGTTGGAATTCTCTCTCTCCCCTTCTCTCTGTCCCTCCCCTGCTCATGCATGTTCTCTCTCAAAATAAATAAACTTTAAAAAATAAAAAAAATAAAGGTAGGAAATTTTTACTCCTAAAGGAGTAAAATTTTACTTTCTACTCAGAGTCTCCTTTAACATCTTTTTTTTTTTTTTAATTTTTTTTTAACGTTTATTTATTTTTGAGACAGAGACAAAGCATGAACGGGGGAGGGTCAGGGAGAGGGAGACACAGAATCCGAAACAGGCTCCAGACTCTGAGCTGTCAGCACAGAGCCTGACGCGGGGCTCGAACTCACGGACCGCAAGATCATGACCCGAGCCGAAGTCGGCCGCTTAACCGACTGAGCCACCCAGGCGCCCCCCCCCCTTTAACATTTCTTATAGGGCTGGTTTAGTGATCATGAATTCCTTTTTTTTAAAAAAAATTTTTTTTAACGTTTATTCATCTTTGAGAGACAGAGACAGAGCATGAGTGGGGAAGGGGCAGAAAGAGGGAGACACAGAATCGGAAGCAGGCTCCAGGCTCTGAACTGTCAGCACAGAGCCCAACTTGGGGCCTGAACTCACGAACCGCGAGATCATGACCTGAGCCGAAGTTGGATGCTCAACCGACTGAGCCACCCAGGTGCCTCGTTATCATGAATTCCTTAAAAAAAAAAAAATTTTTTTTTCACGTTTATTCATCTTTGAGAGACAGAGCATGAGCGGGGAAGGGGCAGAGAGAGGGAGACACAGAATCGGAAGCAGGCTCCAGGCTCCAAGCTTTCAGCACAGAGCCCAACGAGATCATGACCTGAGCTGAAGTCGGATGCTCAACTGACTGAGCCACCCAGGTGCCCCGTGATCATGAATTCCTTTAACTTTTGCCTGTGGGAACTCTATCTCTGTATTTCAATTCTGAATGATAGCCTTGCGATTGGAGTACTCTTGGTTGTGGGCTTTTTTCTTCTTTCAGCACTTTGAATATGTCATGCCACTCCCTTCTGGCCTGAAAAGTTTCTGCTGAAATACCAGCTGATAGCCTTATGGGGCTTCCTTTGTATGTAGCTGTATTCCTTTCTCTTGCTGCTTTAAAAATTCTCTATCACTACTTTTTGCTATTTTAATTACTGTGTGTTTTGGTGTGGCCCTCCTTGGGTTTAGTCGGGGGTGCTCTGTGTCTCCTGGATCTAGATTTCTATTTCATTCTCGATATTGGCCAAGCTTTAAGCTATTATTTCTTCCAATAAGTTTTCTGCCCCTTTTTCTCTCTCTCCTCTTCCTGGGATCCCTATAATGCAGTGTTATTACACTGGATGGTCTCACTGAGTTCCCTTAATCTACTCTCATTTTTTATTAAGCTCTTTTCTTTCTCCTGTTCAGCTTGATTGCTTTCCATTACTCTGTCTTCCAGGTCACACATCCATTCTTCTGCTTCCTTTAGTCTGTTTGTTCCCTCTAATGTACTTTTAATTTCTAATTGCGTTCCTCATCTCTCTGGTTTTTTTATGTTGTCTATCTTTGTTGAGGGTCTCAGGTTCTCTCCTTTTTTTTTTTTTTAAATTTTTATTTTTCAGAGAGAGAGAGCATGAACAGGGGAGGGGCAGAGAGAGAGAGAGAAGGAGACACAGAATCTGAAGCAGGCTGCAGGTTCTGAGCAAGCTGTCAGCACAGAGCCTCATGCGGGGCTTGAACCCACAAACTGTGAGATCATGACCTGAGCCGAAGTCGGATGCTCAACCGACTGAGCTTCCCAGGTGCCCTTGAGGTCCTCTACTCTTAAGTCCAGTATCTTTATGACCTTTACTTTAAAGTATTAATCAGGCATATTACTTATCTCCAAGATTTTAGCTATTTTTCTGTAACTTTGTCCTATTAGTTCATTTGGTACCTATTCCTCTGTCTCTTCATTTTGCCTTTGTGTGTCTTGTTTCTATTAGGAAAGTCAGTTATGTCTTCTGCTCTTGAAAGTAGTGACCCTAACAAGAAGAGGTCCTATAGTGCCCTACAGTGTAGTGTCCCCTGTTCACCAGAATCTGGCACTTCTGGGGTGTCTCCTCTCTCTGTTGCATGTGTCTCACTGTTCTGGCTGAGCTGTTTTTGCCTTCAGTCCAGTTGTCTGCTATGGCTCTTTGCCTGCTGTGGGCAGGGTTTGGTCCCCTGTGTTAGGGGGTTAGTCTGGGCTGCCTTGGGCTTAAGTTGGAATAGACCAGGTATTTTCCAGAGCTACAGGAGCACCACACTGCAAGGCACTCTGTGTTGTCTCCTGAGAAGTTTTTGTTGGATGGGGCCTATAGTCAGACTAAATATTCCCAGCACACTCCTGGGGCCACAGACTGCTGTGTGTGGTTTTCTTCCCCTCTCCCCAGGGCAGGAGTTGCTTTGCAGTGGTGCTGACCCCTGTCAGGCCTGCTTGCATACTGCCATGCTTATGGCATTGCTTTGGATGCACTCAACAAGGCCAGGTTGGGAGGTGGGTCTACAGGAGGCTATGGGGCAGGGCACACTGTTAGCAAGCTAGGTAGAGTGCTGCACTGGTTCACACGGGTATAATTTCATGCATAAAGACAACAGTATGTAGGCTGGGGGTTGGGGGAAGGAAATGGTACCTGCCAGTTAGTTTGTTCTTAGAGAAGTCTCCCAAAGATCTCTGTGCCTCTAGCACATGCTCAGAGATTAGTTAATAAATCTCCCTCCCTTCCGTATACTACAGGCATTTTTCAAACTGCTGCTTCTATGCTGTATCTTGGTGGGGCTATTTGTTATGCTGTCTCTTTAAGGGCAGAGACTTAGTTTCCCATCAGTCTCCGGTTCACTTATTTTCAAAGTTAGAGGTGTGTTAAGCCCCTCTGGTTTTCAAACCCAGATGTTATGGAAATTCATCTTCCCCAGGGCAGGTGCCTTGTGCCTGGGTGCCTGGTGTAGGATCTGCTCCTCTCCCCTCTGGGCCCACAGCATCCCTCCCTCAGGTACCACAGGCCCATTTGGCTTCCAACTGCATCTCTGCCTTTCCTCCCTTCTTTAGTGTGGCCTGTTTCCTATATTTAGCCGTGAAAAGTTTGTTCTGCCAGTCTATAGATCATTTTCTGGGTTATTTACACTGATGTGGGTATTATCCAGGTGTATCCATGGGATGAGTTGAGCCTAGGATTCTCCTCGGCCACCATCTTCCCTGGAAGTCCCTGGAATAAAATTCTTGATTTTCCCCTTAAAGCTATGTTTACACTCTCAATCTTTCCCAGCTCGGTAAATGGCATAACCATTTACCATATTGTTTAAGCCATAAATCCAGAGGTCATCCTTAATTCCTGTCTTCCTCTCACCACCATGTACAACCATGAGCAGGTTCCATCCACTCAACCCTTAAAACATAGATCTGTCCACTCCTCTCCATTTCCTCACTCTTCTCATCCAGGCTACCACCACTGCTCTCCAGAACTACTGCAGTACATGTCCTAACAGTCTCTCTTCTCCATGCAACCAGAGTGATCCTAAAAAACACATCAGATCATGGCACCACTGCCCCAAGTTCCAAAAGCTAATTCCCACCACACTTCTCTATGATGCTCAGGCCTTCCTATTCCTCAAACAGACCAAAGCTCACTCCTACCCAAGACCTTTGTGCTACCTGTTCCTTCCACCTGGCATAGTATCCCCCATAATTTCTGCACAGCTGACTCCCACTTGTCATTCAGGTCTCCACTACATGAAGCTTTTCCTGGGCCGCCCAATCTGAGGTAGATGCCCAGGCACACTCAAGCATATACCTGCTTTTAATTCTGTGTAGTATTGATGGAGATTTGTTCATAGTCTATCTTCCCCCACAGAACTGTAAATTAAATGTCCAGTTTTCAGAATATTTTTTGGATTATCTCTTAGACTGTTGTAATTCATTCTCACATGGGCTGGATAAATCTGTTCAAGGCAGGTGCCTCCATCAGACTTTGGTCCCCAAAGACTTCTTCCAAGAGAGCACAACTGGGATGGATGCCATGGGGGCTCATAGAATATGCATCTAAAACCCTTCACTGAGAAATGATGAAAATATACAGTGAATAATACTAATGTTCTTTAACTGCCTCAGCATCCCATCCCCCTCAGCTGGTGTCCATGTTCCATCTCCCTCAGGTCTATTTGTTTATTACTCAAAAATATTCCATGATTCCTAAGAACATGTGAAGTCCTCCCCACAGCTTTGTGGAGATACAATCAAATCATGCTGGAAGGTAGCCAAAGGGCATGGATCCCACAGCCTTCCAGCAGGCACGAAAGTTCACAATGCAAGAGAAATGAGGCCTTCCCAGGCTACCTTGCTCCAGCACTCCTGAGCCGAACACATAGCCAGGGCCAGGGCAGATGTGGAAAAGATGAGGCAGCAATGTGGGGAAGAACTCCCTGTGAAAGCCCTGCCTGAGAGCATACAGCTCAAGCCTTACCCACGAGTGGCCTTTTTTGACTTTGTATGCACAGGGGCTAAAATGGTTTTAACTGTTTCACAGCTCAGTTCAGTTTGGTCAAGGCTCAGCCTAACTTGGCCCTGCTTACCTATTTACCCTCCAGTCTCCCACTCTGCAAACTGCAAGCTCTCAACCAGCTCTTTCTCCTTGCCTTAGGGGCTTTGCACATGCTATTCCCCCTCTCCCTGCCCCCTTGCCAAGCAAACTCTTGCTCATCCTCCAGCTGTTCAGATATTACCTCATTATTTTATAATATCCAATAAGTATGTATTGTGTGCCCACTATTATTTACTGGGTTGCCAGGAGCTTTTCTAAGTTTGGGGGAAACAGTGACAAAACAAAATCCTACACTGCAGTGTAGGATGAACTAATAAACATGAGATAATGTAAGTGGCACAAGGATTATAAAGAAAAGAGCAGAAGAAAAGAGCAGAAAAGTTAGGATGCTATTTTGTATGGAGTGAACAGGTGAGGAGGTGGTGTTCGAGCTGCAACCTGAATGACATTAGGGTATAAGACATGCAGGTGTCTGGAGAAAGGCATTCCTGCAGAGCAGATGATGTGAGTAAAGGCCCTGGGTGTAGGCTTGGCATGCAGGGAGAAGCAAAGCCAGAGTGGCTGGGCTTCACCTGAAGGACTTAGGGTTTACTTTGTGATGGAAACCACTGTAGGCTTGAGAGGTGGGGAGTGACATAACCTGGTTCACCTCTTCCAGGAAGTCCCCTGGCTCCTTGACCACAGAGCACCCTCTCTTCCTCCTTCCCCCTTCTCAGTACTGAAGTGCAGAATTCTGTGTTTGCTCTCCATCTGTGTGCCTTCAAGAGCAAAGGCTGAGTCTCATTCACCATCCACCCCTTGAGTGCCTTGCATATAGTCCTTATACAATAAATGTGTATTAAAAGGACAAACACAAGATTCTCATGTATCAATATCCCTGCAGTCCTGTCAGAGCATAGCATTGGTTTCCAAAAAGTTTTAAGAAGCATGTTTGCACCCGAGTACAGGTACCGTATAACAGGCATCAGCCTTTCTGTTTTAAAGCAGATCGACCCCTCTGAACAAAAGACTCTGGCCAATCTGCCGTGGATTGTGGAGCCAGGACAAGAAGCCAAGAGAGGAATTAATACCAAGTATGAAACCACAATTTTCTGATACTCACCATCCTCCTGTCCTCGCGGTGCCTTGCACGCTGAGCAGTCCCGGAGCAGGCTTCCCTTCGCGCCTCCGTTTCCACCCAGCCCAGGAGGAAGACTGCTCTGTTTGTGTGGCCTTGTCACGGGCGAAAGGCCGCTGGCCATTCCTGGGGATGTTCTTTCTGCACCAGTAACAGAAAGTGTGCAACCAAGACTTTCCAGCCGTAACCCCTGAGAGGCACGAGTTGAGGTTTTTTGCTGACTCTCCCGACTACCCTCCCTACCACCACCCAAGGTATTTCTAATGACTCTGCCCCCAACACTGCTTTGCTGAATTTGGGGATAATACCTTTAAAAAAAAAAGAGTACAGGGGATCTCTAATACTGCCTAAAAGTATAAAAATCTTGGATTTTTCAGTCAGCAGTTTTAAAGGTAGAATCAGAACAGAACTACCCCCATAAAACACCTGTAAAATCATATCACTGAGCATCATTTCATGCATAAAGACAAAGACCACCCCCATGATTGCCAGGAAATCCTGTTTCCCAATTTCTATATTTGTGCATTTTATATGTAATAAACCATGTCAGATAAAGAAAAACTTTACATCTATGGATTGATTCAAAATTTAAGAATGATTCAAAACAGGAATTTATTATGCACAGAAAAATGTGTCTTGTATTAAATATTTTTATTAAAAGAATGTTTCATTAATGCACTGATAAGAAAAGTAGGTTAGTTGTGAGGGATGTTTCTGGTTTCATTTCAAATGACTAAATTTTTACTGCTACCACTGAGAGGACTGGCTTGGGTGTGGCAAAGTACTGATGACGCTCCCCAGAGCAGGAGATTAGGGCAAGCAGACTGGCATCCAACCGAAAGTGCTGATGCAGCCATAAGCTGCAAAGATTGTTTTTTTTTTTTTTTTTAACCTTCACAGTGTTTTAAAGAAAACGTTAAAAAAAAAAAATCTAGGGCTCCTGCTGTCAAGATTTCTGTCATGGAAACCTTGTTTGAGAAAGGTGTTAATAAAATTCTATTGCAAAAATTTTTCTAGAAAAAATACAAAAAAAAAAAAAAAAAAGAGAGATTCCAAAGTAATAAAACTCTTTTCTTGAAATAAATGTTTGCTTACTATTTGATTAAATAAAATTTACTTACATTTCTTTAAGGTATTTTAATTTTTTTAATGTCTCTGTGGAGTATTTGTATGATACCATAATGTATATTTATGTAGAATCAAATTATATAAACAGTACCAATATCATTATAGAAAAAAATAACATTTTAACGTATATTGTTCTGATCATATTGTGAATCATTTTGAAGTTCATTATAGCGATATTGATAAATTGTGGGATTGTCTTAATGTTTTTTTTATTAACCAATATTATTTTAAACTTGAGGCTTATCAGTTATTCATCAGTTGGTGAGTTTTAAAGAAGGATAACTAAATTTTGTTTCAAACTGACAAATGTATATGGATTTAGTTCAGTGTTGAAGAATTTTAATACAATATTAAATTACTTGACCTGAACAGTTCCTTGTATATATTTTGCCTATTCACTGTTGATATGTATGTAGTAAATGGAGAATAAAATAACACTGAAATATGGTACCAAAAGGTAATTGTATAGGAGCAAAGTAAATAGTAGCTTTGCTGAAACAGAAACATGTGTAAATATGCTTGGGCTTCCAGTTATAAATTTTGTAATTTTTGTCATTATTTATATCCTATTAAAAAAAAGCACACAAAATAAAACAGAAATTGTACAGCCACCGGTGCTTGGCATCGTTCTGTGAGCACCTCCCCACTTCCATTTAGAATCAAAACCAAAGGCCTAGTCTCCTCAGCATCCATACTAAAGGTATTTTTTAATTGGCCAAATTAAGAAAACTTGCTCATTTCTAAGTTGAACCAGTCTGATAAGGATACTTTCACCTTTAAAGCTTAAATTTCAGCCAAAACAATCCCCATTGCCTTTATTAAAGTAGGCTATAAAGAGGAATCACCAAATTTCTAAAAGAGCAAGGGCCACCCAAGTAGATTGCTTGTCTCAGACAATGCAGATAGCACGTTTGGAAAAAATCTACATGTTTATCTCTGTCAGCCCGGGGTACCATAACAAAATACCATAGACTGTGTGGCTAAACAACAAACATATTTTTCACATTGCTGGAGGCTGGAAAGTCCAAGATCAAGGTACCAACAGATAGGTTTCACTCCAAAAGCTCTTCTCTTGGTTTGTAGGCATCTGCCATCTTACTATGTGGTCACATGACCTCTTCTTTTTATGTGTGCAGAGAGTGGGGGAGCAGCAAGCTCTCTGGTGTCTACCCTTATAAAGGCACCAATCCCATCCTTGAGGGCCCCACCATCATGACTCCATCTAACCTAATTATCTCCCAAAGGTCCATCTCCTAATACCATCACACTGGAGGATTAGGGCTTCAACATAAGAATTTTGAGAGGACAAAACATTCCATACACTTTATCCATCCTTCCATTTTCCTAAAACATACGTGCCAGCTGCAAGTCAAGTGATATAAGGCCACGCTAGAGAAACTGGAAAGATCAAAGATTCACATTCCATATCCTATGACTTTCAGGAGATCTCCCCTGCACTGCTGGATCTGTTACTCTGAAACACTAAAACAATCTTGGGGTGCTACAAGCCTGCCGTGCTTGTAGCAGACGCATGCACAGGGCTTTGAAAACACTAGAAACAATCTGAGATGGGGTAACATTCAGAGAGGCAGAAAGGACAGGTTTCCTGAAGAAAGATTTGGGCTGGGGTTTTGGATGGTAATGCTTCAGGGTGCCTGGATGGCTCAGTCAGTTAAGCGTCCAACTTTGGCTCAGATCATGATATCGTGGTTTGCAGGTTCGAGCCCCACACTGGGCTCTCTACTGATAGCTCAGAGTCTGTGGCCTGCTTCAGACTCTCTGTCTCCCCCTTTCTGCCCCTCCCCCTCCCTCTCTCCCTCTCCCTCCCTCTCTCTCTCTAATAAACATTAAAACAATTTTTTTAGATGGTAATGCTTCAACTGGGCTAGTTTGCACTTCCCCCCCCTCCTTTTTTTTTTTTTTTTTTTTAATCTTTGCTAACTACCAGGTCAGCAGTCCTCCTCTCTCTGTGGATCAAATGCTTATTTGTATCCATTACGGTCCCAGCATGAAGCAGATGGCACACTCCAATTGGGATTATTTTAGAGTTTAATAAATAGAATACTTACATAGGTGTTGGCAGCATGTAGGGAAACAGACGGGTGAACAGTGTCCCTGGGCTGGTAATTGCCTAAGGGAGAATGGGAAGGGAGAAGGCTGTGTGGAGGAGCCTGCCAGACAGGCTGAGGGACATGGCCAGCTGTGGTGGCCCTCTAAGAGGGAGCCAGGAATTAAAACACCCTGATCTCACTCTCCACCCTGCATTACCTGAACCCAGAAGCCCAGGACAAGGAGCCCACTGATATGGTCTACACAGGGCAGGGAAGAGGGAGGAGAGCTCTAAGGGGCAAACAGAAGAGTGCTCACATAATGAAGAAAGGATTTGCAGCTAATTTCTTGAAGGAGAAGTCTGACACATCACTAACTGCAGTATCCATAGGGGACAGGGATCCCTTCCAAAAAAGGACTTAAATAACTCATTTTTTTCTTAAATTCTATTCTATGATAAATTTGGATGAATGAACCCTATAAAAATTATGCCTAGTTAATCCATTAATAAGTTATGGCAGTGATTCTTCTCAAGATATACCAGATTTTCTGTTGGACTAGTTAGGAATATTACTGGTGCATATAATGCTTGGATACAATGGGGCAGAAAACAGTCTTAGATAACGAACACATGGCCAAAATCTCAAAAATAAAAATTCACAATTGGACCCCAAGTAACTGCTCCTAAACTACTTCTGGAAAGAAATGAAAATCTGATAAGTGGGCTAGCCTCCAGAGTTCATTCTTCTCCCACAGAATTGGAATGTAATAACCATGTTCAAAAGTCTATATGGAATAAAGCCTTTTTAAGACATTAAGTTTTTTAGTTCTTTTTATATAAGGTATTCACTGAGTAGGTTTCCTATGAAAATTAAGAGATCAGACAGTTAGAACACATTTTCTTAAACTATAATTGGAGAACCAGCCAACATAGGCCAGCAGAGTCTACCTGCACCAATGCTCCATCAGGCTGGGCCCCTACTGCATTCCTGTCTCCCCCAATACCCAGCACACCCCACACTCATTTGCAGCTATCTGTGCCCCAGCTTCCCCCAGAAACCAGCTCCAAAGCAGGCAGAGATTCTCCTTAGGCCTGTTGCCCAATCACTATCCTGCATACTGTGAAATTCCATTAGTATCCAAGAGACAGGACTTATTTTTGTGGTGGTATTAACCCTAAGAATTTGGTGCGGACCTGGGAATGCCAGTTCTACTGTTTCCTCTCTGCATCCCAGGCCAATCTACTTACTGAGAACTTGCTCTGTTAAGCATGGCACCATTTTACTTAGAATTGCTAATGCAAAGATGATCATTCCTGACCCAACATACTGTACTCTGTATAATTCATAAAGAATCAGAACTATAAATTATTTATTATCAAAATAGCTTTTGTTTTACTTCCCAAAACCCCAAAGAACTATGTTTGTAAAAGCTACACGAGCATTTAACTTTCCAAGTTAATGACCAAGGACATAAAGACTTACATCAGACTGAAACAGAGACTCTCCATTTAACAGCTGCAGTAGGGTCACCCCAGCTGAAGGTGGCAGCCATAGCAGCTGAGGTTTTCTAAGGGGTTCAGACAACTGAGGAGCACATGTGTCGCAAAACAGACTTCACAAGCACAATGGAACTAATGCACATCTTCCGAGTCCTGCCATTTAGGAAACCTCTAAGTTATGTCTCAGAGGACGTAATGTAAAAGCTGAGCTGGAGTCATTCTTACTTGTGACATGGTAATAAAAGCCATTCAAAAAGCCATTCAAAAGCAATCCATATTCAATACTCAATTTAATTGTCCCCTGGATGTCTCAGTGCCTCAATCAAGCATCCCAACAGCTGCTCCCTGAGGAGCCTGCAGCTCTCCCTCTTACTGCCTCTCCTCAATAAGACATGTGAGAAGGGAAGTCAAGATGCCTCCAAGAAGCAACATCAGCTGTTTTCTGGCATTTGAGAGGTTGATTTCTCTCCAACTCTCAAAAGTGCATGCTAAGTTTTCTGAGAAAAACAAAAACAAAAACAAAAACCCCAATGTGCTAAGTGTTGAGTCAAGGGAGATTGGGAAAGGAGAAAGGCACAGAAAATTCAGGAATACCATTTTAACAGGCCATTCCTCGGGTGTGTGGCTGGGTAGGGAGGTGGAAGGTTGCAAACTCAGCTGCCTTCAGGGCCACACAGGTGACATGAGTGAAGGGGGCATTGTGGTGATCCACAGAACACCTGCCTCATCTCAGAGGGCAGCTGCTACTTACTTTCAGTGGATCGTTGCCAGGCAGAAATGACCCTGGGTCAAAAGATTTTCTAAGAAATCAGGATTTATGCAAAATCACCAGGTTTTCAAATGGTGGCAACAAATTCAGGATTATAAAAAATACATGTGGGCCAAATACAACTCATCTGTGGGCTGGGCGTGATCCATGCCTCACTTCTTTGTGACTTTCTGAGATTCCATCAGGTTTCAACAGCCTCACAGCTAGATGTCCAGTTACTTATCAGAGGAGGAACAGTGTGTTTGTGGCTAGAGTGAGGGGGTGGAGGAGGCAGAGACGCAGAATCACTGACATTTGTTGAACTACTCTTATACACCAGGTTGGTTTATTCAGTAGCAGGAACTGAATTCAGGGACTAGTAGCAAAAATCAGAAATAACAGGCTCTTAAAACATGGAAAGGTTGAATTTTTTTTTCTCTGTAGCTTGAATTTCAGATACAGTACAGGGCTGGGATGGCTGGAATGGTAGCTCCACAAGCTACTTCTATATTCCTACTGTATCAATCCTTAGCATATGGCATCCATCTGGAAGGTCACCTCATGCTCACAAAATGGCTGCTGGAGGATCATCTAGCACATCCACATTCCAGACAGTAAAAAGAATGGTAAGGACCAAAATTCTCCTCCCTCCCAACTGAGTAAGGCAATCTTTTAGGAGCTTTCCTGGAAGCTTCACCCCACAGCTTCTAATTACATCTCATTGGCCACCCCTACAAAGGCAGCTGGAAAATGTAGCTGTTGATTTTAGCTAAGCACATTGCAGCTCCCAACAATCCAGGAGTTGTTAGTGAGGAAAAGGGAGAGACTGGATATGAGGATGGCCACCAACAGTGCCTGCCATGATGGGAATCATCACATCCCTAGATAAAAAGTGAAAGCAAGCACACAGAGGTGACACATCTGGACAGAGAAAGCCATGACTAGAGAAGGAATTGATGGTAATAACCCTATAAGAGTTGCTCTATAAATTAGCCATCAAATCCAAGTAGGAAATATCCTCACATCTGTGTTAATATAATATGCACACCAAACGTCTGTGCTGCCCAGCAACACGCCTGAGAATGTCATGGCAGAGCAGGTGTGAAGGAACACACCATAAGCAGCCATCACAAGTACAGTGGCAGTTGGACAGGAGTAGAACTAGCGATGGCCTGGCCATCAAGGTTCTCAACCTCCACTGCACTCTGGAATACTGCACTGGGGAATTTTAAGACAATATGGATGCCTGGGTCCCATCTCCAGAGATTCCGAATTAATTGGCCTGGTTAGATAAAGTCCAGGTTTGAGGAAGTTTTTAAGTTTCCCAGGTAATTCTGGGTGTGACAAGTATAAGAAGCTTCACTCCTGGATGGATGAGGCCCTCCTGATCCCGGGATCTGAGATGTTGGGCAATCCATGTAAGTCTCCACACCAGAGGCTCCCTAGGAAACAGGTCCTTGAGACAATTAAAACATTTGCTGAAGGTCACACAGCTAGGACGTTATTATAGCCAGGATTTGAATTTGGATACACTTGACAGCCAAAGGCAGAGTTCCACCACCCAAGCACCAGCCCAAGCACCAAGCCCAAGGTCTTCCCATTCTCATTCCCAATCCTCTATCACTCACGGGTGCATGCATATCCAAAGAGAAGAAAGTTTGAGACAACTCAGAAGAAAGCAGATGACAGCTTTCCTGCTGAGCAAAGTCTGTCTCCTGGGTGCTAATAGCCAAGAAGACAGATCTACCATGAGGTAGAAAAGGATTCCTAGAGAAAGCAAAAGTCATAGGGTCCCACCTTGTAAACCATGGAAATGTGGGCAGCAAAGGAATGGAGTTTTGTAGCTGAGACCGAAGATGATAATGCCATTGAGACCTATGTCAGGTGCTTGACATATTTTTCAAGCTTCACAAAAAACTCTGTAATTAAGTGTTGTGGTCCCTATTTTACAAATAAGGAAACAGACTCTGAGAGGCTACACCTTTTCAGATGAAAGGAAAAGGAGAAAAGGAAATGAAATTAAGGTGACAGGCACATGGATCCACTAACTCCAGGGCTGCCACTAATTTGAAATGAACACCTTAAGCGTTCCAATGCAGAAACAGGCATCTCCAGGGAACAGACCATGGTAGGGCTGCCACCTTCCCTGCTCAATGTCGGAATCATCTGAAAATTGAGACCAGGTTGGGTAGTGGCCAAGTGCCGACAAATCCAAAGCATTCCCCAACCTCTGCCATGCATTTGGCTGTCAAATTCTTTTCAGAGAACAATCTCTATTGACATAGAGATGGGTTAACCAGAATACCAAAAGTAGAAGGTCCTCAAGTACAGGGACCACCTCTGACAGCTCAGGACCTAGGATCAGTCACAATGCATGACATGAATGGGTGAAATGAATAATGAATTAAAGTGCATAATTGAAATGACGTTCCTGGATCCTCTCACCCAGGGGCTTTGGTGAGGAGGCCAACTCCTCATGGACCAAAACCCTAGCTCCACCACTTTGCTGTGGCTGTTTCCACATCTAGACAACAGAAATAATACCTTACAGCCTTGTTGTGAGGATTCAATTAAATAATATGTATAAAGTGCCTGGCATAGGGCCTGACACAATAAAATGCTGGTAAAAAAATAAATAAATAAAAGCTCCTCCTTGTTTCCTTGAAAAAAAGGATTTATTAGTTCTCAGAAAGTTATTTGACAGAATGGGGCAAATCAACACAAGGTGAAAGGTTTAGAATCACTACTAATTGAAGATGAATCAGAGATGAGAAACACAGATCTCTCAAATCTTCCCCAGCTGCTGAAACCTAAACCTTGACCCCTAGGACTGGTGTTCATCTGCCATAAAACCAGGAGGATTCCACTTTCAACTGAAACCGCCACTCCACTTGTAGCCCAGTGGGTCTGGGTCTCTCCATAAAGTAAAGATAATCAGATTTGGACTGTGGCCCTGGCTTTGTTGCTGATTAACTGCCTGGGGTGTAGTTCTTCCTCTATAAGCTAGGACTGCACAGTCTGCAAATCCACTCAAAGTACTGTGAAGATAAAATAACAGCTGGGCAGTCCCCTGAGTGGGGACAAAATGGAGATTTGAATGGATGGTGAGAATCTTTGCTCCAACTCCCAACAGCCACCCTGTACTAAGCAGGAGGCTTCATTCAGCTGCTGGGTGCTCTCCAGTTTGATCAGCTGCTCGTTCGGAACCACCAGATCCAAACCTGGGCCTGGCATTCTCTAGTTATTCTTGCCCTGGGTGATGGTAAATTACAGAGGTAGATTTCTGTTTTAATCTCTGTGATAAGCAGTATTCCCAGTTCTGAAGGCCTGACCTCATAAATGAATTTACAGTGAACACCAGCAGCTCATTTTCCTGAATCATAATTGAAATGAAAACTTCCCAAGTTTTGGTCTTCTTACATCATCTGGCTTAGAAGTAATACACTATTGATGCCAAATGACTTCAAAGACCTGGTCTCTGATGAGTCCCACGTTTGATGCATATTTTTTTTTGCCCCTTCCCTATGAATATACACAACTACACAATAATTCTGTGGTTGTAATTCTATGGTTATACTCATAGCCCCGTAGCAGTTGATATTCTAATTCCAGCATTTAAATAACTGCATAGTATCTCCAAAGTCTTAAGGGCAGGGGTTATGAGCAAGGAAATCTATTCAAGTGACAATCTTCAGAGACCAAGAATTATTCGAAAATCATTTTCTCCTTCTCAAAAGGCCGGTAAGTAAATTATACTAACATAATGTTGAATAATAAGATTGCCATACTTACCAACTTAAACACTTCAGGGAAATGTTTATTCATTTCATATAATCTAGGAGCAAATCTTTTATTCAAGTGAAGTTTTACTTTCCTCTAACGATGCTTCACAATAAAATGCCAAACTAAAACAGAAAGATAAAGAAAATGCTAGTGACATGCTACTTTTTAATTAGCCTCTTGATATCCTGGTGCAGAGGGAGGACAGAGAATGTGCTCTGGACATGCAACCGTATATACAAGAATTTCAATCATTCAACAACTATTTACTGAGGCTCCAACTGGAGCCAGGCTTATGTTAAATGTGGTGTACAAGACACAGACCTGGCTTCATGGAGCTTATGACCTAATCGGGGACTCTAATAAGTAAACAATACAGGGTGATAAAAAGTCATGGCGGAGAAAAGAAGGCACTATGAGAGGGCAAGGCAAACCTTCAGCAGAAGGGTCATCTCAAAATATATGAAGGATAAGAAGGAATTAGGGAAAAAAATTAGGCTGGAGAAAGGCAGTATAAGAGAGAGAACAGCATACACAAAGAAGCAAGAGAGCACAGAGCAGGTCCAGGGTTTTAAAGAGAAGCGACAAGATTAAAATGAGCACTTTGGAAAAATAAAGCAGAGTGGCACAAGAGACAGCAGTCAGGGAACTGTTGCCAGGCCAAAGATGACAAGACCCGAATAACACCAAGAAATGTTCATTGAGCACTTTCTTCATCCAAGCATGGAGGTAAGTACCTCATGAGCATTACCTTATTAAATCTTTATGACAACCATGAGAAGGAAGAACAAATACCCATTTTACATATAAGACAACTGCTGATTTTTTTTTTTCATATTATCCATTGTCCTCAATCTCTCCCAACAACTAAAATGTATTTCTTTATTGCCTTGGCTGCTGCTTAAAATAGTTCTTGGCACACACTAGATACCGAAGCCATTCAGGATAGGCCGGTGGCTGAACAGACAAACCACTAAAGAAATTTTGCCCAAGACCACATTAAGAGACCCATGCCCACTGCATTCACTCTACTTACCACATCAAGCTGCAATTCTTAATCTTTCTGGTCCTTCTCAGTCTCCTGTGCTGGTCCTTCATCTCACCAACCTCACACTGTCCTGGATTCCAGCTTAGGACTCCAGTCTTGTCTATCAACACCTGTTTCACTGCTGATCTCATCTGATCCTGTGGTTTTAAATACATTTGATGTATTTAAAGTCACTGATAACTCTCAGATTTGTGTCTGCATCACAGATTTTTCCCATGAACTCCAGACCCTTTTATTTGACCACCAATACTCAACATCCCCACTTGGATGCCTAATGGCCATCTCAAACTTGCTATGTCCAAAACCCTGCTCCTTTCATAATCGTTTTCATCTCCATTAAAGGCAATTCTAATCTTCCCATAGTTCAAGCCAAAGAGGCTAAAACCTTGGTATCATTCTTGTCTTTCTCACAACTTTTATCCAATCCACTGGCAAATCCTATTATCTTTAAAATATATGGGGCGCCTGGGTGGCGCAGTCGGTTAAGCGTCCGACTTCAGCCAGGTCACGATCTCGCAGTCTGTGAGTTCGAGCCCCGCGTCAGGCTCTGGGCTGATGGCTCGGAGCCTGGAGCCTGTTTCCGATTCTGTGTCTCCCTCTCTCTCTGCCCCTCCCCCGTTCATGCTCTATCTCTCTCTGTCCCAAAAATAAATAAAAATGTTGGAAAAAAAAATTTTTTTTAAATAAAATATATCCAAAATCCAACTGTCACAACCCCTACTGCTGCCACCCTCGTCTGGCTGCCTTCATTTTACCCGAATTATTGCGTGAGCTTCTCACTGGTATCCCTGCTTTCACCCTTGTCTGTGCCCCTTTACAACCAATTCTCAACTGGTTTCCACTGCCAGAGGAACCAATTAAATCTTGGGGTACGGGGGTGGCTTAGTCAGTTAAGCATCTGACTCTCTTTTTTAATTTTTTTTTTTTAACATTTATTTATTTTTGAGACAGAGAGAGAGCATGAACAGGGGAGGGTCAGAGAAAGAGGGAGACACAGAATCTGAAACAGGCTCCAGGCTCTGAGCTGTCAGCACAGCACCCGACGCGGGGCTCAAACCCATGGACCATGAGATCATGACCTGAGCCGAAGTGGGACGCTTAACCGACTGAGCCACCCAGGCACCCCAAGCATCTGACTCTTGATGTTGGCTCAGGTCATGATTCCAGGGTCGTGGGATCAAGCCTTGCATCAGGCTCCATGCTGAGCATGGAGCTTAATTAAGATTCTCTGTCTCTCTCCCCCTCTCCCTCTCTCAGGGCACCTAGATGGCTCAGTTGGTTAAGCATCCAACTCTTGATTTCAGCTCAGGTCACGATCTCACAGTTTGTGTGTTTGAGCCCCATGCTGAGTTCTGCACTGACAGCATGGGACCTGCTTGGGATTTTTGCTCTCCCTCTCTGTCTGCCTCTCTAAATAAACAAACAAACTTAAAAAAAATTCTCTTTCTCTTTCTTCCCCTCTCTCCTGCTCACACTCTCTCTAAAAAATAAAATAAAATAAAGCTTAAGTCAGATCACTCCACTACCCAAACTCCTCCAGTAGGTCCTATGTCAAAGTAAAAGTACTTACAATGGCTTAGGAGGCCCTACATGGTGATGCACCTCTTGTTACACTCCCCTCACATAGTCTTTGCCAGCCACACCGGCCTCTTGCCAGTTCTGTAACAGACCAACCCATCCACTATTCTGTCTTTGTGCCTAGTGCACTCTGCTTGGGAATCTCTCCAGATTCCTGTATGACTCACTCCTCCATCTTTCAGGTCTGTACTCAAGTGTCACCTTCTCAGTGAGCAACTCCACCTAAAACTGTAACGCTCCCAACCCCCCATTTATACATACCATATATACATACTATAATACACTATAGATTTTACTTTTTGTCTGCCTCTCCCTGGCTCTGAAGTAGGGCAAAGACTCACTTTTTCTGCTCACTTTTATATACCTAATTTCTACAAAAATGCCAGATACATGGTAGATCTCAATAAATATTTACTGAATGAAAAAAAATTAATTAATTCTCTTCTTTACAGGATCATCACCATGCACCATGACAGCCACACCAGGTAGCAATCATCAGAGATAAACTGAGGAGATAAAACTTTAATAAAATTGAATTAGACATAGTTGATAAAGCAATAGAAAGAATGGTAGCTTTAGTTTGAAGAATCTTTCACATCTGTTTTCTAACCAACAAAGGACAAAGAGCCTGAAATAATCTGAAAATGTTTTTCAAAAATATTTTAGGAATTTTATTTTTTATAAAATTTTTTAATTCATGTATTAAAATGTATACCAAGGCAAAAGAAATTGTGTGACTTGTATCATAAATTTATAAAACTAAGAATTTTCAAACCATACAAGACACATACAATGTAAAAAAAAATCCTTATATATACAAAATGCAATGTAATTTCCATTACAAAAAAACAAAGCAAGGGAAAATGCTTAAAAATGCTCATCTGCAAGTACAAAACAAAATCCTCCCCTTGACTGACCACTTGAGCTGCCATGAAACATATAGCTCCCTCATATTGGGTTTCTCTTCTTCCCTCAAGTTACCTTGTCTTCTCATCTTTTTGATATTGCCTTTTTGTCATTACCTTTTCTTCCCATTTTTCTTTTTATTTGAAGACAAGGGCCAATCAAAGGTAAAAGCCAAATGTCTGTTCTATACTTTAACAGTCAAGTGGCTTTTAATTCCAAAAGTTAATACGTTATAGTCTGAGCTATAGTTTCTAAACATTGTATGCAAATCAAACTATGGTTTGTACTCTAAGTACATCATTTACATAATTTTTTTCATAAAATTAAGATCTTCACATCACATTTGCTGAAATCACAGTAAGCCTATAAATTAGTACCTCAACCCACCATAAAAAACAAACAGCCGAACCTCCTTAACAATGTAAAAGATTGTATTTGTTATACTTATGACTGCCTCAAATGCTAAATAGTAATATCTAATCTAAAATACATCTGGAGTGGTCTAGGCCCCCTATCAATACCACAACTAATACACACGAACAACAGAAACTGGCTCACTGCTTACTTGTTAATACTAATATTCATTTGATTTACTTTCTGCTGCAGCAGCAAAATTCTTGAATTTTGGTTATTCTTATGTGAACCACATCTATTAATTTATTGCCATTTCCCTTAATAATGTATTGTCAGGCAAAAATGCAGCTTTAATGCAATTAAAATTCCTAATCAGGAAGTCAAAAAAGCTAGTTACTGATGCTGATATACTTTTTCTCTGTTAAGAGCTACCATTCCTGATTAACCTTGGAGGGAGGGAGGGAAAGAGGGAGGAAGAAAGGGAACAGAAGAGAGGAGAGAAGAATACCAGTTGGAAGACAGACCAGTTTCCAGATTCACGAGGACTCTTCTGTTACTACATAGAAAAGCATAGAGAATTCTCTCGAAATTCATCTGAGTAAACAGATGCCATTCATCTGAGTAAGCAGACTTGGAAGAAAATGATTTTTTACTATTTTATATTTCTTAGAAAAATTCTGCTAGAACATAATGAAAACTGGTCCTCTCCAATTATTCTAATTTACAAAAATTCAACTGTAAGAAAAGAAAAGAAGAAAGTTGAGGATTCAGCAACATTGAGTTCAGGGGTGTCTGGGTGGCTCAATTGGTTAAGTGACGACTCTTGATTTCAGCTCAGATCATGATCTCACAATTCATGGGACTGAGCGCCTGCATCAGGCTCTGTGCTAAGTGTGGAGCCTGCTTGGGATTCTCTCTCTCCCTGTCTCTCTGCTCCTCCCCTACACACACACATGTGCATACGCTCACTGGCTCTCTCTCTCTCTCTCGCTCTCTCTTGAAATAAAAAAAAAATTTTATAAAGGAAGGTCAAGTTCAGTCAAGTAACAAATCTGGTTAAAAACCAGAGCAAGCAAGACAGCACCCAACTCAAAGATTGACAACTAGAGTCCAGTGGCGGCACAGGGCTGCCATTAGCTAGTGAGAAAAAGGTAGTCCTATGATTTTTGCTTCACAAGAACTTTTGAAATCCAACACTCACTTATCTAGTGAATTTAAGGAAATGCTGCAAACTATGCACACAAACATAATATTTTTAAAGCAAATTTAAGGGGTGCAAATAAGCTCCAAGATTGTAATTGGGAGAACTATATCCCTTGGGGTAATGTGGTTCAGAAAGCAGGCCTGCTACCCTGAGGCACAGCCTGCATAATAATAGCATTAAAATACATATTTCTTTCAAATTATTCTCATTAATTATGTCAACCAATTTGAATGCATCAAGAGAGAATTTTACCAACAGTATAACAAGGTACATATTTACATTTTCATTTGCATCTTAAGGACAAACTGTTAACAATAATGATGATGATTATGAAAAACAAGATTAAAGGTGTGTTCGTTTGGGAAAAGGCTACATTAATATTATTCACCCAACCACAAACACTTTCATAATGAATGCAGTACTGCAAAACAATTCACAGTTTTATAAAAAGTCGAAATACAGAAGTTTCAATAGAATTTTTTTCCAATTCAAAATTAAAGAGTTCAACTACATTATTCCTTAACTACTTTACTCTAACATCTGTAAAATATATAAAATACCAAGATTATCAACAGTCACATATGTTTTGAAGTCAGGAGACACGTGTATTTTCTTAAGATTGGTTCCATTTGTGTAGAAGGTCTGTGAGGATTCCCCAGTGTCAACACTCCACCACTGTTCAGAGAAAAACAAAATTCTCATTAGACTGGTAATTACTCTGTGTGACAACTGCAGTTAGTGCCAGCCAGGTCCTTCACCCTATCATCTACCCACTCCCAAACTTCGGCGAACTGTAGGAAAAATGTCTGAGGTTTAATATTAACAGCCTAGTCACTATTTCCTGATTAATCCTGGTGACTGCCCCACAGTTATGCAACACCTAACCCCACTGCAAGGTATGCTGGAAAAACGTGCAGCCTACAGAAAGCTACAAACACAAGGGTATACAAAGTAAACTATGGCCATGACTGCACTGAACTCTGCCACCTGCATATCTTTCTCAGTAGAATGAACAGAATAACCCTATTTTCTTTAAAAATGCCCCTTTGCAGGTGTGCCTGGGTGGCTGAGTCAGTTAAGCCTCCGACTTCGACTCAGGTCATGATCTTGCAGGTCATGAGTTCAAGCCCCGCATCAGGCTCTGTGCTGACAGTTCAGAGCCTGGAGCCTGCTTCAGAATCTGTCTCCCTCTCTCTCTGCCCCTCCCCCGTTTGCACCTTGTCTCTCCACAAATAAACATTAAAATTAAAAAAATTAAAATGCTCCTTTGCAGACACAGACTGGTATTCTGATAGACACTGAGACTATTTCTTATTATAGGACACCAGACAGAATGTTCTCTCTACTGAATCTTCATTTTTAAATTTTTTTTAATTAAAAAAATTTTAATGTTTATTTATTTTGAGAGACAGAGAGAGACAGAGCACAAGGGGGGAAGGGGCAGAGAGAGAGGGAGACACAGAATCTGAAGCAGGCTCTGAAATGTCAGCACAGAGCCCAAAGCAGGGCTCAAACTCACGAAACATGAGATCATGACCTGAGCCAAAGTCGGTGCTTAACCGACAGAGCCACCCAGGAGCCCCAGCTTAATCTTCCTTTTAATCAGGATGATTCAAGAGCCTATGACCATGTTCCTCTATATAAGAGTCTATACATTTATTTGCTAAATAAATATTAAACATCTTAAATGCATGCAGCAGGTGCTCCGGCCAATCCTTCCCTTCTCCTTCCGATCACTGAATTTGCTCAAATTATAACAGTGTTTACAGCTATTTACCAAATGGAGATATTCATAAAGCTTACCCATGTATCTCACAGCTAAAATGAGGGTAAAAGAGACAATGAACATAAACACCTTTTGAAAAGGCGTCAGGTACATCAAGATTCAGAGTATCATGAACAAAATAATGGTGTCACTCATTTTTGTAACTGGGGGCAGTGCCTAACATTCTGTGCTTGACTGGGTAAACTATTCGTGTTTCCTCAGTAATAGTAACTGGTAAAAGTATACCCCATGGACTTTAGTAAACCTCACTAAAGCAACTTGTAGTAACTTGAAATTTTCCAGAAGTGGTGATTTTGCTTTATAAAATAGCAATGTAATCAAGACTGCACAGCACACATTCCACCTACTTGAGAGAAAATTCATTACTTTCCATTCCCCTAGAAACAAATCACACAGATAGTAAGGCCCTTAAAGATCAGCTAGATCAACTGCCTCATTTACAAATATGGAAACCAGGGTTCTTAGAGAAGAAAGGCCTTGTCACCTAAGATGATACTGCTAGCAGGTGGCAGAAGCAGAACTGTTTCTGGTACCTAATCTAGTGCCACTACCTTTCCCTCTACTGAAACAAACCACTCTGCTTAGAAACATTGTATCAAGCCACTAAGTTGAATATTGACTAAAAAACAATGACATTAAAAATAGCTAATATAGGGGCGCCTGTGTGGCTCAGTCAGTTAAGCGTCCGACTTCGGCCCAGGTCATGATCTCACAGTTCGTGAGTTCGAGCCCCACATCAGGCCCTGTGCTGACAGCTTGGAGCCTGGAGCCTGCTTCGGATTCTGTGTCTCCCTCTCTCTTTGCCCCTCCCCAGCTCATGCTTGCACTCTGTCTCTGTCAAAAATAAATAAACTTAAAAAAAATTTTTTTAATAAAAAAAATAGCTAATATAGGGAATTTTTAGGGCAATGAAACTATTCTGTATGATACTACAATGATAGACACATGTCATTATACATTTGTCAAAATTCACAGAATGAACAACACCAAGAGTGGTACTAATGCCATGCCAATGTAAGTTCATCAATTGTAACAAATGTACCACTCTCTTGATAATCTATGGACAGTGGAGGAAGCCTGTGCATGTGTGGGGGCAGGAGGTATATGAGAACTCTGTACTTTCTGCTCAGTTTTGCTGTGAGCCTAAAACTGCTCTAAAAAATAAAGTGAATTTGAGGCGCCTGGGTGGCTCAGTCAGTTAAGCATCCAAGTTGGGCTCAGGTCATGATCTCGTGGCTCCTGAGTTCAAGCCCTGTGTCAGGCTCTGTGCTGACAACTCAGAGCCTGGAGCCTGCTTCAGATTCTGTGTCTCCCTCTCTCTGCCCCTCCCCTGCTTGTGCTCTGTCTCTCTCAAAAACAAATAAAACATTAAAAATTTTAAAAAAAGAAATAAAGTGAATTTTAAAAAATATCTAACATTTACTCAAGGTACACTATGTGACTCTATGTAAGAGTGCTTTACATGCATTAACTCCTTCAACCATCCCAGCTCTATGAGCTAGAGTTTATTATTATACCCATTTTTACAAATAAGAAAATCAAAGCATAGAGAGATTAAATAATCTCATACAAAATCACAAAGCTAATGGGTGGCAGAGACAGGCTTTGACTTTGGGCAATCTGCCCTGGCTCACTCTCCTGACTATTACATTCTCTTTCCTCTATATAATGGCACACCTGCTTTTATCACCATGTATTCCACATTTCAAACCAGCTTTCTTCTCGTAAGTATGAATTAATGTCGATTTCCTATCATTCTAACTTATGTATTCTATGGCATTACACAAGTAAACAGCTACATTATATTACTTTTTAACTTTATGGTAGAAATAATTTTGAGGGCTGCCTGGGTGGCTTAGCTGGTTAAGTATACAACTCTTGATCTCGACTCAGGTCATGATCTCATGGTTTGTGAGATCGAACTCCGCGTTGGACTCTGGGCTGATAGTGTAGAGCCTGGTTGGGATTCTCTCTGCCCTTCTCCCACTCGTGCTCTCTCTTTCTCAAAATAAATAAACTTAAAAAAAAAAAAAGAAAGCATTTTGAAAGTTAAGAGCTTTTTAGCTACTGGATATCTACTTTATCCTACTGACATTCGATTTATATAGCTTAGATTCTTTAGTAAACAGACTCAAAAGGCTCATTCCTTTGGACACTACAGCAGCTGTTCCTTTTTACTTCTAATTTGCTCTGTGCTTTTGATAGTCTCATTAACATGCTGAGTAGATGCAGGCTGGGCTATATCATAATCAGTTTAACCATGCTAGTAATCAAACCAGAAGGAAGAACAGCTTGACTGTCATTTAAATATATAGACTGAATGTATGGGCTATGGGTTCTTACTCCCTTAAGACATAGCCTCTACAGTACAGACATCTATTCTGTTGCTCTATATCAAGGTTCTCCAAGAACTCTGGGAATCCTGTCATTGATTGCTATACACCTTATAAGCCAGATTCATGATTATGTGACAGCCTTCTCTGGGGCCCAGAGTATCAAATGACATGGTCTCTAGAAGCTCAGTGTCAAAGTTGAGCAGTTATATTTTTCAACAGGTACTGGACTCAAGGCCCCCTGCTTCCAACCCAAAGATCACAATGCTGCTCCTCCAAGCATCATCCTCAGAGCAGACTAAGAGTCTCAGTTTATCTTTACATTAAAGGAAAATAGATGGTGACAGTTTCAAGATCCCTCCCAGTAACTAAATAAACTATACCAAAAAGGTATAGTTTAATGCAACATTTTATAAATAGCAGTGCGTTCTCAATGCAACTCAAAAAGTGTTTGTAACAAACATCCTCTGACAGAGCTAAAAACTGTCGTCTTTCTTATAAGGTACATTTTTATGTTGAGTAAAACTGTAATTATGTGGGTCTCATATAACCAAAAAATTAAATTCATTTATTCAAATATTTTTGAACACCTATACTGTGTTAGACAATTAATCAGAATCATTTCCTACACTTGGATTTTTTCAGTAAGAAATAAAAGTATTATAAGATCTAATTTATTAGGGATCTATTTTAAGTGGTCAGTACAATATATAGTATCTTCAACCCTTTCACAAGTGTACCACCATTCAAAAGACTCACTTCAAGCATCCCCCTCCCTACAAAGCCTCTGCTAACTCCATCTTTATGCACACATGTCCCAGAACCCTCCTATATTTTACAGACTATTTATTCACTATCTGCTTTCCCCAGACT
This sequence comes from Prionailurus bengalensis, assembly GCF_016509475.1. Classification (NCBI taxonomy): domain Eukaryota; kingdom Metazoa; phylum Chordata; class Mammalia; order Carnivora; family Felidae; genus Prionailurus; species Prionailurus bengalensis. The sequence goes on along the minus strand of NC_057358.1, from coordinate 119,480,950 downwards.
ATACGTCACTGAAAGGCAAAATCAAGTCTTAAAACTCTGTGCCACTTAGCACACAGTGGGCACAGAACACATTCGTACTGAGTGGATAAATACATGCAAGCACCAAAAAAGGACCCGGAGGCACCACAACACACGCAATGAACGTCAGTTTCCTCATCTATAAGCCAAGGGTAATGAAATTTAAGCTTACAAAGCTGGCTTATGAAATGATGTAAGTAAAGCATTTTGTAGGCTATAAAATAAAGCAATATACTGTTGCTACTATTATTACAAATGCTACTAGTACCTAAGAGATTTCACAGGGTGTCTGGGTGGCTCAGTCAGTTAACAGTCCGACTCTTGGTTTCTGCTCGGGTCATGATCTCGCAGTTCGTGAGTTCAAGCCCCACATTGGGCTTTGCAATGACAGTGTGGAGCCTGCTTGGGATTGTTTCTCTCCCTCTCAAAATAAATAAATAAACTTAAGGGGAAAAAAAGGAAATTTCACAAATTTTTTTCACAAATAATTCAAGACTTTCAACCAAAATAGTTAACCATCAATGGAAAATAAAATTAAGTTAAACACCCAACTTTCTAGTCATTCTGATCATCTAAGTATGGGGCAGTATGAGAGCTGTGTACAGAGAACATCCCTAACACTATCATCAAAACTTCCAAGAGAACTGAGGAAAGTAGCCTTGCAGATCTGTCTCATCTAGGCCAAATGAGGATAACAGTCACTGCCCTTCCATTCTGCTGGGTTGTATGAGGCCCAACTGAGAAACAGGAAGTGAAAATAGCTTGGAAAGTAGTACACAGGCTGTTCTTTTCTTTCACAGTCTTTGAGGAACTCTTACCTTAAGATATCCTCCAGCAGAGACAAGCATTTTGCTATCTGGTGAAAAGCAAAGGTCAGTCACCCAGCCTCCATGGGTAGCAGCTCCTTCTTCTACTGAAATCGGAGCGCATAAATGAAGCAGCTCACCATTTGAGACATTCCATATCTACACAAACAAAATACACAATGCATTAACAAGGTCACCCAGAAGTTTTATATATCTATCCATCTAATCTGGAACATATTTGGAAATCTTTCTCAAAAATATAATTACAATTCAGTGATACCTTAGGAATTTTTTTAGATTGCATTCTCTCCTGTTCAATTTTTTAAATGCCACTCACTATAATAAAAATGTACTTATTATTATAAAATAATAAAATATTTATCATTAACCATATTCCAAAAAATAAAACAAGAGAACTTAGAACAATTGGTCAGAATACTGTGATCCTTTTCATTTAATAAGAGAATAATGGGAGAAGCAAGGAGTAAACAAAAAAGGCTTAACAAACTATTAAAAAAAAAAATAGAATTCTAGGGCAGGATCTACCATGAAAAATGCTGACAGAGGTCATTCAAACACCTAAAGTCATTCAAACATATTTAAACACTAAATGCCTTAAGGTTTTACGTGTGTGTGTGTGTGTGTGTGTGTGTGTGTGTGTGCGCATACACATACACACATATATAAAGATACAAATATAGATAAAGATTATTTTACTAGATCCTTATGAACAACCCAATCACATATGCTAATATTTCCATTTATTTCCAGTGATAATTAATACATGGGCAGTACTCTACTAAATGCACAACAGAATAAGACAAAGAGGCATAAACAGCAAAGGAAAATGACCAAAACCAGCATTTGTAAATGTTTTCCTAGAAACATTTGATCCAAGAAAATCAAATGGACAGACTCATTAGAATTTAGTAAGATAGCTAAATATCAGAGATACATATATACAGAGAGAGAAAAAAATTAACAGCTACATTTTAAATAATCAAGGAAAAAAAATTTTGTTTAATGTACTAAAGAAAAAATTTTAAATGACATGCATTTAAAGAAAGAATTTGGGGCAGCTAGGTGGTTCAGTGGGTTAAGTGGCCAACTACGGCTCGGGTCGTGATCTTACAGTTCTTGAATTCAAGCCCGAGCCCACATCAGGCTCTGTGCTGACAGCTCAGAGCCTGGAGGCTGCTTTGAATTCTGTGTCTCCTCTCTCTGCCCTTCCCCCAACACACGCTGTCTCTCTTTCTCTCGAAAATAAACGTTAAAAAAATTTTTTAATTAAAAAAATTAAAAAATAAATTAAAGAGAATTTGTTTCCTCAAGCGTTTCTGAAAAATGAAATACTCCTTCATAACCAGTAAAGGAGCCCTTTTCATCTAAGATGAGAAGTCAGAGCAAAATGAATGTTCCCAAAGCAGCCCTGCCACTTCAGTTGACATGGCATTTATTAGAACAGTACAGAGAAGATTGGTTACTTAGCCCTCAAGCAGGAGAATCTTAATTTTCCGGGAAAGACCATCTGATAATTCCTCTATTCCTGCAAACTGAATACTCTGTCATGAATTTTAAATCTTCCTTTGTAAAAAAAGAAAAAAAAAGACGTTCTTCAAATACACTGGTTACTAAAACAGCCATCCCAACACCCAAATTTTTCCCATCAACTGCCCAATCCTTCTAACACAACCAGAGGCAGGCAATCCCATGAGGACTGTAATAGGCCACACTATAAATGTTGACTATCCAATGAATATAGTTCCATTAAGTGATTCTTTCAGTGCTCAAAAGAGCAGAATTTGCAATTCATTTATAATCTACTTAATGATTTATAAATTATTTTATTCAAATTCTGCCACTATAAACAACCTTTGGTTCAGGTCCAACAATCCCAATGAATCATTCTCAAGCTAAAAGCAGACAACCAAGTGCAAACAGCTCAGGAATTTGCATCCTCACATTCAGAGACTGTATTCTTTTTTTCTTCTTCTTTTTTTTTTAAGTAGGCTCCATGCCCAGCACAGAGCCCAACATGGGGCCTGAACTCACGACCCAAAGATCATCAAGACCCGAGCCGAGATCAAGATTTGGATGCTTAACTGACTGAGCCACCCAGGTGCCCCCACAAACCCTAACTCATACACTTCATTCTAACTAAAACTAATTCTTTCCTGCAGAGAAGCGCAGCTGTGAACACACTGTGCACAGGAAATAAAGCAAACAAGGTCTCACCCAACCAGAACCCCAGGGCCTGTACTTCTCAGTCACATTAACAAAGTTCCCCCATGTGGTACAGAGCACTAACCAAAGCTACAGAAAGGGCAGCGCTTTTTCATGTCAGCAAACACCCTACCCTGATTTCTCCATTGTCATCTCCAGTCGCCAACAGGGTACTGTCCACAGAGAAGGCAGAGCAGCGCACACAGCCTTTGTGGCCCCTCAGCTCATGAAGAGGGGAAAGAAGTTCAAAACTCCAAATCTGGAAAGCAATTAAGATTGTTTAAGAATAGTAAATACACTCAAAATAAGTACCTGCAAACCCTGTCTTGGGGCTGACTAGCCATAAATTCAATCATATGGAAGTTCTAACATTCGTTCGGCCTTACCGGCCAGAACGCGCCCGACCCCGTCCTTTCTGGAAGTTCTAACATTCAACAGTTCAATAAATTTTCATTAGAGGCCCAAGTCTCAACTTGCAACATTGTTTTTTTCCTTATCTTCCCTTTAATTACTTATGTTAACTTAAGCTCAAGGACCAAAATCACAGCTTCTTTAACTTTAGATGTAAAAGGAATAGCAAATCAGTTAAGAACAGTCTACAGAGTAGAGCCAACTTGAGTGTGAGTCCTGGCTCCCTTGTACTGACAACTCATATAAGTTTCTCCAGCTTTCATTTCTGCACCTGTACAATTGGGTAATAGTACCTATGGTGTGAAGATTAAGTGAGATAATAGTGAAATTCTAGCACAAGGCCTAATATATGACAAGTGTTCTTTAAAGATCACTATCTTACTGTCTTGGCAGCCAAAATACTGTTTTTTTCTTTCCAATATTCTTTGTGGTTCAATGTC